>NC_044031.1:172825626-173167688 GCF_901765095.1 Microcaecilia unicolor
TTACCACCTGGTTACTGCCGAGCGCCAGAAAATGTCCATCACGCTTAGTGGATGCACGTAAAAAATTAAATTACTGCCCGGGCCATACAGTAGCTAGGCAGTAGTTCAAAATTGATGCACGTAGGACACACATAGGTGCCTACACAGCTTAGTAAAAGTGCCCCAGAATTCCAGCACATGTCTTATTAATTCTTATAGATGGTAATCTCACTAAAAGAGTAATGTCTTTAATGCTCTTCTAAAAGTATAGTAGGGCATTGATATCCTAATATTCAATGGTAAATTATTGCATAACTTAACTCCCTGGTACAAAAAAAAAAAGATGATTCCAGTATAGATTTTTTTTTAAGACACCCTTCAATTTAAACAGTGCTCAGATCTTACTAAGGCAAAGATGAAGGAATGGCCAAATAATTAGTGGCTCCTTTCACTAAGTGGCTTACCGCTCGCTATAACAGAAGTACCGCCAGGCTACTGCAGCAGCCCAGCAGTACTTCCACCCCTACTGTGCCCATCATTTCCAGCGCTATAAAAATGTATTTATTTTTGTAGCGCCGGACTTTACCTGGCGGTAATTGAGCAGTGCCGCCCAGCCATTTCCTGCGGGAAAGTGAGACCTTCCCTTTTACCAGCTGTGGTAAAAGAGGGCCTCAGTGAAACATGTGCTGCCACAGCTTGGTAAAAGGGGCCCTAATTAACTTATCAGAACTTTCACCGTATAATGATGTATATACTATGCAGGCAATTTTAAACTGAATTCTTAAATTAATTGGGAGCCAATGTAATTCCCTCAACCTGTATTACATCCTGTCATATTTTCTTAAACCATATATTAGCCTAGCGGCCATATTTTGTAAAAAAACAAAACAAAACTGTAACCTGTGTAGAAGGTACGGAAGCAGAATAGCTTGTGCTATTCTAAAACTACTAAAATGAAGTTTAGAGTGACTCTAAGCTGCCTCAATCTGAAAAAAAAAAAAAAAGTGTCTTGGACAAAGCCTTTATGTGTAGCTCAAAAGTTAAAGCTGAATCTCATATAACTTCTAAAACCTTAGAACAACTCATCTCCTCTTTCTACTTTAAGACTTTTCTAACAACTTTCCAAACCACTCTACTTCAGTCTTTAGCTATTCAATTTTAAGAAATTTGTTCTAGCCCAGCTATCAGTACAGGTTACAATCATGTACCCTAGAATTTTTCCCACACTGGATCAATAAAATATATTTGTTTAGCTTACCTACATTGTCTGCTTTCTATAGTTTTTCTTTTGCTTTGCTGCACTGCAGTAGCTACCAGTACAGTACTTTTCAAAGTTATAGCATATTTGATGCTACTTGCTTCTCTGAATTGAAGCCTCATGACCCAGGACAAAATTCCCTCTGCTTCTTTCTTGGGTGGGGTCTGTCCCCTCTGTTGGGCTGGAGAATGGGAAATCCCGTGTTCTATACCACCACTTCTAAATACAGGTTTACAGGTAAAAACAATATAGAATGAGAAAGGAACTCCAGGGGTAAACGGGAAAGGAACAAACAAATCAAGAAGAACAAATACTCTGTAGGGACACAGCAAATTTCTGTCTCTGCATAGGATAAACCAGCCTGAGGTATGAAACCAAAGGCAAGGGTAAAAAAGTGAGACCTCAAATTGGAGGGGAGGTACAAAGTTTGGCGTTAGAAAGAAAAACACAGTATATCATGTTGATTGTTAGTGGGCCTGTTTTACCCCTTTGAGTTTCCACATTGTGTGGATGGAACATTTTCTTTGTAAGGGCGGTGGCTTGGTTTGTCAGCATTAGATTGCTGTCAATAATAATACCAAGGATTTTCAGGTTGAGATTGGAAGTGTGTGTTCCGGGGTATGTATGGCTGTGAGGTAGTTTGTAAAATGTTGAGATAAAAGAATAAGGCAGTGTGTTTTTAAGTTTTAGTTTGAATGTCATAACCCAGGTATCCATTAGGCTTAGGCTGTTTTGTATTATATTGGTGATTTGTGAAAAGTATGTATATTGTGACATCATCCGCATATAGAAAAGGGTTAAGGCCTTGACTGAAAAGAGATTTGGCTAAGGGGGTCATTAGATTGAAAAGGATGGGTGAGAGGTGATCCCTGAGGTACTCCACAGTCGGGTTCCCAGGGTGGAGAGATGTTGGAGTTTGACTTTACTTGATATGACTGTGGTTAGGACCCCCTTGATCCATTTGAGAATATTCCCTCTGATTTCTCTCATCAGTATATTGTAGTATATTGTGTTCTACCATATCAAATGCGCTAGACATGTTGAATTGAAGTAGGAGAGTGCACTAGGTAAAAACAATCTCTTGCATGAATTTGGCAAAAAGATACCAGTACAGTTTCTGTACTATGGAGGGGTCTGAAACCTGATTGTGATTCATGAAGTATTGAGATTTGTCTATATACTCTTGAGTTGTTTGGCTATGATACTTTCCATTAATTTGGTTGTCAATGGGATGGATGCCACAGGACGATAGTTTGTGATATTTGATTTCTTCTTGGTGTCTTTTGGTAATGGTGTAAGTAAAATGTTGCTTTTGTCCTTGGGGAATTGTTGGAACATGTAGTTTAGATGGGATGTAAGATCTGCAATGAATTGGTCAGGTGGTGATTTCATTAAATAGTTGAGACATGTTTAAATTGCCAAAACAGAGCAAACTAATGTTCTCACCCAGAGATGTCCTCTTCTCAGTTTCTCAGAAAGAAAGTGGGACCTTTCCTTACTATACAGTTTTGATTTTAAGAAGACTGCTTCAAACAGACCCTTTGAAACTAACTCAGTAATCAGATTGCCCTTAGTAACCTTTACAAATACTCTACTTAAACACCTAATTCAGCTCAGTAACAGTGCTCTCACTTCTCTAGCAGCCAAAGAACAGAAAACTTTTTCAAGTCAAAATTGACCCTTGCTACTATCTTAATGCTCTTGGCTGTTTGGTTTTAAACTTCTTTAGAGATAGAAACTTGTGCTGGCTGGCTCCCCCGCAGCCCTACCTGAGCAGGCACTGGTGGTCCAGTAGCCTCTTATGGGGCAGGAAAGAACCCCACTTCTCTGCTGGCTGCTGCAGCTCTAGCTGGTACCACCACTTCAAGCAGTAATCTTGCGAGACTGCTATAGGAAAAGGCAGGAAAGAGCAGAGTTCTTTCCTGCTCTGAAGAGGTACAAGGGTGGTTGAAAAATATAGATGGCAGGGAGGGGCTATATTTAAAAAAAAAAAAAAAAAGATGGATGCCAACAGTGGGTTTGGAGCAGTGCTTTTTTTGTAGAAAAAAAGGTGCTGGTACTCAGGCAGGGTCACCACATATGGCTCCACCCCTATGATAGCTACACCCCTTATCAGCCACTGCACATAAACATTAGAAGTATTATGCTAGTATAGAAGAAAACATGATTTTTTTTCATAAATAAGTTCTGTAAGCTGTTACAGCTCCATTATACCCAGTGCAAAATAAGACAGCAGATGTAAATTCTCAAATTGGACATATACCAAACAAATGAAAAAATGATTTTTCTACCTTTGGTGACTTTTTCTTATCATGTCGGTCCCAGTCTCTGATTCTGCTGCTCTATCTGTTCCCTTAACTCTGTTTCCAGGGATTCCTTTCCATTTACTTACTTTCTTCTTCATTTCTTGCCCTACATCCATAGGTCAAAGCTGGGTCTTCTGCAGACTTGAACTGGAGGTATAGTGTGGATCCAGTTTTTGCCTATTTTCTCCATCCATGTGCAGTTTCTCCTTTTTCCTTTCCCTCATCTGTCAGTATGCATCTTCCTATTCTTCCCTCCCCTCCATCCATATGCATCTCCTGTCCTTCCTCTCTTCCCTCATCTATCCCATGTCCAGCATGTCTTCTCCATCCATGTTCATCACTTCCTTTTCCCTCCCCTCCATGGCCAGAATTTCTCATCTCCCTTAAAGCCATGTGTATCTCCTCCAGCTTCCCTCCTCTCCATGTACAGCATTTCTCCTCTCCCCCTCCATCCATGTTCATCTCCTTCCTTTGCCTTCCCTCTCCTCCATCCAAGTCCAGCATTTCTCCTCTCTCCCTTCCATCCATGTATCTCCTTCCTCTGTCTTTCCTTCCCTCCAACATCTCTTCTCTGCCCTCCACTCCATCCATGTCCAGCATTTCTCCTCTCCCCTCCATCCATGTGCATCTCCTTCCCGCCTTCTCTCTCCATCCATGTCCAGCATTTCTCCTGCCCACCCCTCCCATCCATGTCCAGGGTAAACTTCTACAAAACAGATGTGATTCCATGTGCCCCAATGAAAGGAGAGTTTAAGTCTACTTCCATTTAATTTTAATATATTCTATTGTCTTTATAAACAGCAGGCTTCTCAAGGCAGATTACAACCAGTTAAGATGAACCCATCAGGAAACAGAATTTTCTCACTGACGTCTCGCCATCTGACTTGTATAGAAGCAGTGAAGAAAAATGAGTACAAACTACAGAATTTATAATTGCTGTTTCTACTAGCTACAATAATTTTTGAAGTTTTAGTGATATTCAATTATGTTTTTTTCTCCTCCACCTTATAAGGCACTGCCTATCTAAAAAACTTTTTACAAATGGACCGACAAAGAATGACATGGATGAAGCAGCTCACAGGTTTGCTTGCTGTGTTTTGAGTGAACGGTGATGGCTGTGCGGGGGAGTGGAAACAGATCAAATGTCTTCCTTACTTACAGTGGACTAGATAGCAAGGTTGCCAGATGGGAAAAATTTTCCCCGCCCAAAATCAGCCTTAAACCAGCCCAACGTCATCGACCCCGCCCCCTGACATCAGCTCTGACCATTTCCCCACCCCCCAACAACACCTCTGGCATCATAAACCCCGCCCCGGAAAAGCTTCTATTGGACCAAATTAGACCAATAGAAGCCCCGAAAAAAGAGCCCACACCCTGCACAGCTGCAGAGAAAAAGAAGCCCAATTTCCCGCAGCCCGCAACCTTCGATAATTTCCTGCATCCTGGCTTAAAAACCAGCCCAATTGGGTGGGAAACCAGCCCACCTGGCAACTTTGCTAGATAGGCTCACTTCCACTCCACTCACCGAAGTCACAGCTGCAATAAAGGCAGCAAACAGGCAGGCTCACCTCCATCCTGAGAGGGCAGGGAAGTGAAGGACAGAGGCAAGCCTGCCTGCTTGTTGCCTTTACTGCTGGCACCTGCCAGTTCATCGCTGCGACTTCAGTAAATAGAATATTTTGCAGGAGACAGAACACAATGAAGGGGAGCTGCCGGTACACTGGTTTGGAGGGAGGGGAAGGAAGAAGGGCTGAAGAAAAAAAGTGGATGTTGGGTGGAGGGAGGGGGCTATAAAGAGGTGGATGCTATGGGTGCTAGGAAAAAAATAGCATTTGTGTACAGGGAGGGGGCTATAATATTGGTTATGACACCTGCAGAATTTGCAAATTTTGTGGACAATAGGGTTCAGTATAGTTTTATACTAAAAAAATCTCACTAAATTCAGGAGAGGAAAAAAAAAGTCAGTGGCAACAGGGGCAGATTTAGGATGTGGAAAATGAGAAGCTTAGCAATAATTTTCAACACTAGACAAATGGAGGTTAGGCCTAAATTTATCTAAATTAAAATTAATTTTTAGCTGAACATGGCATAAAATTCTGAAGCTCAGCTTATTTTTGAATATCAGGCCCATTCTAGGTAGGTGTTTGCATGACAGGAGAGGCCAAGTCTCTGATGAACCACCAAGGAGGCCAAGTCTCTGATGAACCGAGTACAGCCATGTGAGGATCTATTAAGTTAGCCAATTTTAGCTGGTCTGCTGGGTGTGTGTGGGGGGGAGGGGGAGGTCATACATACTGGGGAATCCACTAGTTATCTTGCTTCTTTTGACTTGAAGCTTTTATCTCACTTAAGCTATCCTACTGCCACTGTTCTTACATATTATAAAAACAGCTCTGTTGTGTCACCATGTGAAGGCTGGTATATTAAACAAACATTCATTAGGGACTAGTGTTAGCTGATAGTCTGTTAAAAATAAAACCATGCTAACAATTTTCAATATTCATACTATAAATGAATATCCTTTTTTGCACAATATGCAATGCTGAAGTCTTGGAGGATTGCAAGGTGTTTCACAAATATATGCAAGAAACCTTCTGGTGTAACATCAGATCTACATGATGGTATCCAATGGGATACGGCCAGATGTAATTGTTTGGAGATAAAGTTAACTTGCCTGAGGTCACAAATCTATAGAAGGCATAATTTGAAATAAGGAGGCTCAAGCACTCAGTTCATGATCTACCAAAATTTTATTTAATTTTTTTTAGATAAGACAGATACACACCTTTATCTACATTGCCATTCATTATACCAATACAGATCACATATATAAAATACTGTCCGATGAAAGCTATTGGTTGTTGATTTGGGTGAGGCAAGGGGGGGGCTGGTGGTGACAAGAGGGCAAAAGATGTGAGACTTCTAGATTTATAACTATTAGAGACTACTTTGCAGGACACATTCATATGCCTAAGTGGATCCTGAAAAGAGTCTAATTGTTCTTCCTGTGGACCTAATGTAGAACCCCTCGATTACAAAAAAATCTTTTATGTCCCTTGATATTGATAAGAACTTTTGGTAACTACATATATTAACACCCCCCTCCCTCATTGTCAGAATGCACCTATTGGAACTTTGGTGTGGATGTAGCAAAAAAGTTAAGGGATAATCAGGGTGAGGGGGAAACCTTGGCCTCCTTTACTTGCTTTGAAATTCTAGTGGCACTAGTACACCAATTAAGTTATTAGTCAGGGACAGCCACAGACAAGGTGATACATGAGCCTCTTAGCAGAAAGTGGACTAAAACATTTGAGAGAATCTTAACAGTCTGTTGATGGCAAAGCTTTTAGGCACACTGCAGATAGAATTACTAAAGCTGTAAACTTACATATGCCATTCTGCTCTATTCCTCAAACAGCAAAAAAGTCTCAAAACTCTTGGGAACTGTTACGCTAAAAATCTGCAGTATTCAGGAACAAGGTTTAAAAGTACAGGATATTCACAAAAAAATTGTTTTGGCAAATTCACAGTAGAAGAAAAAGGCCATACTGTACAAATAAATCTTGATAAATTATAAATTAAGGCACTGGCTATAAAGAAAAAAGGTATCGTTAAGATTATCAGTGAGATGCTGGGAAACATGTCTCCATAGCAGTTCCGACAACAAGGAAGATTTTTCACCTGCATCAACAAAGTTGGTGCCACATGTACAACTGGGAAGAGATCATTGCAGCAGATCCCCTTAGAGTTCATCATGTCTGTATGTAAACTCCCTCGCAGAGATAAAGCCATCACCATCCTCATCTTCCTTCTTAAAGATGTCTTCCACAAGGGTATCATGATAGGTCTCATTCACCTCTGCTCCATGCTTCCCAAACTCCTTCTTCAAATAAACTTTCACCTGGTGAAGAGTAACAGAATTGCATTTTGTGACATTAAAAACTTACAAGCAGAACAGGAAAAAGTTAAATGTGAGATCCATTGGAGGTCCTGGTAGCTCTAAGCTGCCACAGGAAACTTTATATTTTGAAAGGTATTTTCATAAAATTTACATTGAACATGCATGCTCTCTTTTCCTATGCAATATAGATAATTTTTCTTATTTTTGGCAGAGTCTTTACCCTGATCCAGCAGAGCTAAATGTGACATCAGGAAGGACAAGCTAAATTTCTGATTAGATAAGTTATTTTTGAAATATTTTATATAGCTACTGAGTTGAATTTAAATGAGTTGGATTTTTTTAAATTAATAAAAAAGATCAATGAGAACTATGGTGAATATCCTGTGCTTGAAATGGTAGGCCAGGCACACCTTCTGATTAAAAAATAAAATGCTTTGTGTGTGGTTGTGTTATTTTCTTTTGATATGTTTTTCCCAACTGTTTCCATTTCATCTCTTCATACCCCATTCACTCAGTTCAGCCTCCTCCATCCTTCTTTCCCTCTTATTTCACCTGCCTCCAAACACCAGTCTTTCTACCTCCGAGCAAATGCTTTCCCTGCTCTGCTATAAAGGTTACATAATGTCTTCTGCATATATGAAGGTCAGCACTTCAGTGTGCCTCAACACTGGTGTCAGTGAAGCGCTGGGAGGTGCACCAAGATTTGACACAGTCCACAAGCCTGCCATGCGTACGTGGCAGGGTAGGGAGTTTAGCAGTGACAGATGTTAAGTACCCACTAATTCCTTTCCACCCATCCCTCAATGATTATAGCGGCTGCTAGCCCAAGCTGGAAAAAGTTGAGTCTGCTGCCCCCCTAACAGGCTCCAACCCTGGTAACCACCATTAGCTAGTGTTTGAAATTCTGTACCATGCTCCCACTCCTGTGGGTTCCTGCTTCCTTCCACATCACTTCCATTGCTGGCTGAAGAGAAGGAGACGACCCAACACCCCTGCTTGTTCTCTTCTGAAAATGTTGATCACTGGTTTAAAGAATACGATTTTTCACTGGGAGACATATTGAGATGGGAAAGATCATGGGGTGGGTAATCTGGTGGAGTGAGCCTGGGGCATATGAGGTGTCTGGTGTAGTGGTGTCACTACAGAATGAGAATCCTAGAAGTAGAAGTCCCCCTCCCCAAAAATATGGCTTTCAGGAATGAGATTAGGTGATTGAGAAGTGAGGAAAAGAATACAGGGGTTAGGTGGTAACTCAGATTGGATAATGAGAGCATGTATTGAAAGACCAAAACAGGGAATGCATAGGGGTAAGTTACATGGGCCGAGGTATTTCAGACCTGTGGAAATGCAGGGTGGGGAGTATTTTGCTTTTCGTTTTATACATAACTGAATAGAAAAAACTCAGTATTTTACTTTTTGTTTTACGAGTATCTCGGAGGTGCATCTGTAAATGTCAGATTCAGGACCTCTGAGGAAGGCCTGTTGGCCGAAACACGGACCGTGTAGGGTCCCAATAAACTTTTCTGGTGTTCTTACTCCCTATGGTCCTTTTCTGGTTTTGGTTCATCTTCCGCCCTTTTTGTGGTTTTCATTTTATGGGAGATTTGGACCTTCTTTTTGTTGGTTGGGAGGAGAGAGCATAAAACTGAACAGTGGCGTTTGAGAGGTAAGGACAGGTCTGAAGGAAATGGTGGAACTGGAAGAATATGGGAAGCTGAATAGGGGGTAAGAGGCAGAACAATGACTAGAAATCAGGGAAGGGATGAGAGAGAAGGAGCAAGGGCTTGTTAAGGAATGAAATGGTGGATAAGAGCTTAGGAGGCAGCAAGTGCAGAAGAGTTGCAAGACTAGGAAGAGTGAAAAAGGCTGGGTAAAGAAAGAGTAAGTGGCAGAGATGAAAAGCTAGTATGTAGGTAGGTGGTTAAAAAGTGAGATTGAGGATCAGATATTGAACAAGAGGGGAAGGAAGGAGATTGCACCAGTCCATAGGGGCTGTCATGCCCAGTGGGCACCTTTGCAATGCTTATGGGAGCAGACAGCCGAGCATTGCCACTGGCTCTATTGCCCTGCCTATTATGAGGCTGATCTTATCAGTGCCTCGATGTCCTCTGGAGAGTTACTGGGGGAACTAAAGTACTCCCAATCCCCCCTCCCTGGTGATTTTTTTTTTATAACACCAGCTGTATTGTCCCCATCCCAACATACAGCAGCACAGTGTGAGCGAATGAAACTAGCAAGTTTGTAGGGTGGTGGGGGGGGGGGGCGGCAAACGATGCCCACAACTACCCATTTCAGTTAGCAAGGTCCCTAGGGGTCCTGTGGTCAAATGGCTGCAGGCCACTATGGACTGTGCAAGGCAGGCTCCCCCTCCATCCAGGCCACAAAGGATCCTTACAGTCTGGGGCCCTTACAGTCTGCAGTGCCGAGATGCTTTGGACCAGGTCCTCTTCCTTTAACGAGGGGAAGGATTCTCTAGTGATCCAGCTTTTCCAGTGCAAGGAGCTTATTCAGCTTATCGATTTGGTATGTATTTAGTGTCATCCAAGGCAGAGCTCTAGGGCTCCAGAAGCCAAATAAGGCTTGTTTTATAGAATGCAAGGTGCTGGAGGGTATTTTCTGGGGCACTAAGCTCTTGAGCAGGTTTTTCATATTGCTTGAGAAGCTTCTTAAGTTGAATGCTCTGGTCATAGCAGTGACCTGGAAGGTGACAATTCCAGTTGAGAGGTGCTCTGCACTGAAGGGGCCCCATGACAAGAAGGTGGCGCAGCCTCTTAAGTAGGCCTTCACCTCCTTAATTTGCATTCAGGTCTCAGTATGTGGAGATATGACTTGTGCCCTTCTGTGCTGGGTTTCAGGAACTGCCAGAGGCCCAGGAGGTGGCACACTTTGAAATCAGGGTGGCCTTTCTGGCAGATGTAATCCAACCTCATCTGTCCTTGGTCAGTGGTGTTAGTGGTAGTGACTGTAGTCTTAAAAATGAAGATCCTTTAGGGGTTAGTTACTGGTGAAGACATAGAAAAGCTGATTAAGGTCCTAGGGGAGGTCAGGCCTCAGCATCTGGGGGGGGGGGGGGGGGAAGGAGAGAAGGTCATGGCTGAGGGATAATAGCCACCTTCTGGCATGCTCTTTTGTGGGCTCGGAGGATGAGAAAATCTGTATTCTTATCCTCCATGGTGTTAGGAAAGGGCTCTCAGCGAAGGTCTGTGGTTCAGGTGGGCAGCATACTCACAAGTGGACCCTAATCACCTCTTACCAGTGGATTCTGGAGGTAAACAGGAGTACTCTGGAGTTTGTCAACCCAATTTCCAGAGCCTTTATAGCATCCCCCTATGGTTCTCCCCTCAAAAAAGGGAGGCAGTTGAGGTCACTCAACAGCAGATGCTACAGCTGGGGGGCTGTGAAGCCAGTTCCCTGCAAGGAAGAAGGGTGGAGATGCTACTCTATTTTATGGAGTTCTAAAAAGATGGCTCCTAAAGACCAATTCTAGATCTGAATGGGTCAATGCCTCCCTTCAAGTCCTATGGTTCCATATGGAGACCCTTTGGTTGCCGATAGCCTTGGTCAGGCCAGGCAAATATATCTGACCTCCTTGAAGCTGATGGAAGTGCATCTCCATATTGCCATCCAGAAGCCTCAAGTGTTTTCTGCTCAGGGTTCTACCCTTTGGTGTGACAACTGCACCCCAGACCTTTTCAAACGTTATGCTAGTAGTGGTGCACCTCCACAGAATGGTGGGGGGGGGGGGGGGGGTAATCTGGGCCAACTTGGAAGTGGATTTGAAGGCAACTGTAGCAGTGTTCCACCTGTTCAAGGGCCTGGGCAATAAATTATGCCAAGAGTCAGCAGACACCTTCCCAGGAGCTGGAGTACCTTGGGAGTGCATTTTGACATCAAGCAGACTCGCTTCTTCCCATGGGTTGCATGCTTAGTTGCAGTCCCAGAAGAGACCTGTGTGCTCAGGACCCTTGAGCTACTTGTTGCTCCTTGGGTCCATGGCAGTGACCCATATACATCCTCATATGAATTCTACAGCCTGTGGCCTGAATACATTTGAAACCATCAGAAACCAGCATTTCTACAAAGGAAAATGACTGCTGGGCATACCATGACTTCATCCATGGACATGCTTACTGCAAACTCGCCTCAAGTTATCTCCTGGGAAAAGTGGAGGAGCATACCGCACAAGAGACCATGGCTCCAAGTTTTTAATGAGAATTGAGAGGGAGGTTTGCTACTATCTGCCAGTGCACCCTGGTCTGATAAAAGTTTCCATGCTAACAAGGGATCCCTGACAGTGTAGGTGGATATTGTGCATTGGCTTGCACAGGATGAAGCATTCAGACACTGTTCCAGGCTGTTCTCCTGCAGTGGGACTAACATGGTCCTTAATGCCTCGTTAAGCCTAATCATTTGAACCCCTGAAGGATCACACGCTGAAGGCATTTTTTCTGGTAGCCATTTGTCCTGGCGGATGGGTGTCACAGTTGCAGCCTGGTCTTGCAGGGACCCTTACTTGCCCTTTTCAGATGCTGAGCCCTGCTTTTGTTTTTTTCCATATATTTTTTTTAATGGTATCAAAAAATAGATGCACCGAGCACACGAACATTTAGAAAACAGCGATTTTTGAAACAGATGTTTTCTAAGTTGAATAGCTATGTTCACCACTCGATTTTTGGATGTATTCATTTAAAACATCCTAAATTGGACTTAGATGTGTCATATCAAAAAAGTCCCCCTAATGCTCTTGTTTGGAAAATTGTAAAGCCAATTTTTAGATATTGCTAATCTTGTTTATAAGGTTAAAAGGTAGAAGTTATTACATACAGTTTGTGTTACTTTACTGTAGCCCAGTTATTAGTAATTAGGTCTCATTACATAAAACGGGACCAGAGCTAAAACAGCATGAGCTAGAGATAACATGTCGCAGTTGATAACTTATGGTACATCTAGGAATGTAGGTGTTAGAAGTTTGAAAATGGCCCGCATGTGCACTGCATACATACTCTACCCACAATGGGATGGAGTTGGGAGGCTTCAACTTCCAAAACTTAAGGTGTGAGCAAATCCAAATAAACTTAAGATGTGTATACTTTAGGATTTTCAGGAACAGATATAAATTTTGATGAAATTGTGTAGTAAACAGCTGGTTTAAAATGTATGAGAAGGGATATATTAACTTTCAAGAAGGAAAAAAGTATGCATGTAACTTATGCATATATTTTCTGCAAGAGCAAGGCAGCTTGTTACAAAATAAAACTGATTTTAGTTATTTTAATTATCCCCAGGAATAGTATAAAGATACTCTGCATTTGTCACCACTTTAGTTACTTTTCATAGCGACTCATATGTATAAAATAGCATACCAGCCTAAGCAGATCTACAAGACTAGTCAGTCAGGTGCGCTAGTGTTTTTAGCTCACACTAGAAATCAGCTGGTGCAAAACATCGAGCCTCACAGGAATATAATTGGCACTTAGCGCCAGCCTATTTCGAGACAAGCTATAAATGCTAGCACACCTTAGTTAAGAGACCCTCTTAATGGGTAAGTAGTTTATTCTGGGTATGATAGTTCCAAAAACTTAGTACTTATCAGTAGCCTATAGGCACCAAAAGGCCCTTAAATATGGTATGTTGTGCTGCTATAGCAGCCAGTCTTTATGGGTTTCATCATGCCTACTGTAAAAAAAAAAGTGCCTCATTTTGATGTAATCTGGTTTGTGTTCTGTTTTTCAGAAAAAGTTCAAAGAAGAGCAACCAAAAAGATTAAGGGGATGAACTCCTCTCATATGAGGAAAGGCTAAAGAGGTTGCAGCTCTTCAGCTTGGAAAAGAGATGGCTGAGGGGGATATTGAGGTCTACAAAATACCGAGTGGAATAGAGCGAGTAAAAGTGATTCACTTTTTCACTCAAGACCAGGGGACAATGAAAATTACACAGAAGTTTAACAAATAGGAGGAAATATTTTTTTCACAAAGAATAAGCTCTGGAACTCGTTGCCAGAGGTTGTGGTGGTTAGTATATCTGGGTTTTTCATTTGGATAAATTCTTAGAGGAAAAGTCCAAAGTCTGGAGGTGGACACGGGGGAAGCCATTGCTTGCCCTGGAATTGGTAAAATGGAATATTGCTATTTGGGTTTCTCCCAGGTACTTGTGACATGTATTGGCCACTGTTGGAAGCAGGATACTGGGCTAGATGGACCCAGTATGGCTATTATGTTCTTGGTTACACTGGTATAGTTCTGCTGTGTGGCATTTTCTGTTTACTTAAGGTTGGATGGGATCTATTAACTCCTTGTCTCTTTAGAAAGAAATATAGTACGACTGCCGTGTTCCACCACACAACATGGAAATAAAGATCAATGAGCTCCTCAGCAAGTACCCAGCTGCTGGAGCATTAACTCCAAGAGGCCACCTAATTTGTGCAGCAGTTATATGCATACTTTCCTCTTTAAAAAAAAAAAAAAAAAGTTGCCCCACAATAAATGTGCTCATATTTACACCTTGTATTTAATACACACACATTGTTTTCATTTTATACAAAAGTATCCCCTGGGACTCGTGACAAATATTTCAAAAGGCATAAAGTGATAGTGGAAAAAGAGTCAAGAGCAATATTAATTTTACTCATTTGATGCATGCTTACTTTGATGGTCTTAAAAATAAAAACCCACTAAACTACCAAAAGTTAGAAACTATCCAGAGCTGACTAAAGGCTACAAATGTGGACAAAGGTGTGTAAGCATGGCATCTCCTTGGGAGATTTAAAAATTTTTCAAAGCAGCCATTGTGCTTGATACTTCAGTAGCTTTTTTTTTCCCCCCAGGTGGAACTGAATTACATCATTTGCCTCGCATTTGAGGCAGAAGACTCTTGCAGTGTTTTAGACGTTATGATTCCTTCCCAAGCATGGGAGCCAACTTTTCAAAATTATTGGGGGTGCTAAGCCCAATGGAAATAACCCCTCCCTGGACATATACAAGGAATTTTTTCAATATTGGGGGTGCTCAAGCACCCACAGAGCCAGCTCCTGTGTTCCCAAGGCTTTTATAGGTACTCACTGAGCTACAATTCCTTGCATGACATCAGGAGAACTATTGTGAATATCCAAATAGTGTCCCTCCCCCTCCCCCCCAAGAGGGCTAGACTCTCTCCAGATTCCTTATTGTGAATCAGTGGCAAAATGTGCATCAGAATTCATCAGGAATCATGATATGAACACCTGTGTGGCTCCTGAACTGAATGGAGACCACCAACTCATTTCACACGGGCCATTTTAAGTCCCTACAGACCTGAGATGATTTGACTCAATAGAGGTGAATAGGGATTTGTCAGAGTTAAGGCCCCAAAACATTATCACAGCCAGGACTCTAATAGAGCACCACACTGGTCGTTTCTAGAATATTCCGACACTGAAGAATCAATTGGGGGGGGGGGGGAGGGGTTATTTCTTTACCTCTGCCTTGGATAACTTCCAGTCATCGTTGAGATCCATTTCTTGAAATGATTCATGGGATCTTGGTCCATTTCTAATCTCTATTAGGGATACGATAAACTTCAGTGTGCTTTCTGGAGGAATTTTTCCTACAGGATAACCAAATCATGTAAATGAAAGGTATGCTAACAGTTTTGACCCCCCCCCCCCCCCTCCCAATATATACAAAGTGTGGATACTTGGAACATAAGGAAGATGGCTGTATAGTATTTAAAGTATCTTACCATTGCTGCAATTAAACTAGATCTTTTTCTTATTACATGATTTTAAGTACTGTAGATAAGGAAAAACATGTAAATACTTATTGGATAAAATGATTTAAAATAGCAAGTTCAGATTAAATACCTAAACCAACATACTGTCTGAGCATATGTAACACCATGAAAATCCATCAGAATGATTTTCTTTAAAGACACTCATCTCAAATGTAGGGTAAAAGTGACCTACTGAGGCTGCATACCAATTCTGCTTACTCAATTTTTCAAAACATTTTCCACAAGAGGCCACACAATGTATTAGCCCATCTTGCTAGTCCTGTCTTCCCCACCCCCTCCTGGATTTGGCAGCCATTTTGAGACTGGAGCCAAAGGAAGGAGTGGGGATTGCTCCCGCTCCCACTAGCCACATGGTAAATCCGGGAGGTGGGATGCTGCCGACAGATGGTCTAGTAGGAGGTACTGTTCAGGGGCTGAGCCTAGTTTTGTTTTTGGCTTCAGGTTTGGCTGAAGCCACGTGGCCAATTTCAGCCAAAACTGAAAATTCTGGTTTTGGTCAGGGTCTACTTCCTGTTACTATGTGGTAGGATCCAGAGTGTTTGGGACCTAGCACAGTCCTGCAGCATGCACTTGAGCAGAGGCTCTACAGTGCTTTTTTTTTTTTTGCTGAACATTGAGTACAAAGGAAGGCACTATAAGGTAAGGTTTGAGGGGAAGACAGGAGAGGCAGAGGTAAAGATGCTGAGCTCGAAGTAGAGATATGCTGGTCTGGCAGAAAATGATATGTGGAAAAGAAACTCATGGGGGTGAGAAGGAGGAATGGGAAGGAGAGCAGGAAGAATAGGGAAAGAATAAATATTTATAAAGAAAAATGCATTCAAATATTAACTAGTGAAGGAAAGAAATAAGAGCTAAAGTGAAAGGAGAAGACACTAGACAGAAAGGCGGCATGAGGAACAGTGGTCATGTTTAGGAAATTCTGTGCATTCAAATACTTGTTTTGCCTCAGTGGGTAGATGTTATAGGCATGCATAGTATAACAACTTATAGTAGACACATGCAAGCTTACCAGTCAGCCCAGTGACAAACCGTGAGAACTGCATGCACCAACCCTGTTAGTGCTGGCTTCAGTCCAAGGAAGCATGCAACATGCCATAAAGTACTACACATCTAATGTTAAAACAAACAAGGGAGTGATTGCATTACTACACTTAGTATCTATTTCCAGAGTGAAAATGGTTAGCTGTTTTGTAAGTGATACAGTGACATCTGTCTTATATCATTCTTAGGAAGAAATAGCAGCCTTATCAAAAATGTGTAAATGCCTTTGGAAGAAAAACAAAAAACCTCATGCCCCTGGTTTAAAAGCAGGGCACATGAAAGAGAAGCAAGGAACACTTCAGAGCTCGGCATTTTGTACAAAATTAAAAGGCACCAATTCATAGGCAGATCAAAAGCAAAACACAGGCACTAGAGGGCTAATAGCACCATACTAGTATCTGTGTTTGCTCCCGCCTGATGATCAGAGTCAGCGAGTGTGTGTAACAATGAGTTTACATGCTCCAAATGCAGTGAGCATGCAAATGCATGCTAAAAAGGACATTATTCCTCCAATGCTTATCTGGCAGTGTGCCAAACAGCACTGCTCCTGCAGCAAACCCTACACCAGCTCTTAGCTGGCATTAGGGTTTGCCTGGGCATTGGGGAGACCCTGTCCAGCATAAATTTTAATACTCAGACCCCCTCCCTACAATAGATGAAATCCCTGGTGGTCCAGTGTGACCCTAGCAGCCCCCCTCCCCATGAATCCTCCTGTATCTGTAAGGAGAAGGGAGTAGCACTCCCCCTCCTGCGACACCTTCACAATGGCAATGCCCTGGCCAGTGCATCCTGGGATGTGCTGGACAGGGCTTCCCTACCATATAAGGGTGTTTCTACCATATGGTAGGGAAGCCCCACTCAGCACATCCCAGGATGCATTGGGTAGGGCACCACCATTTTTGAAGGCAGCACTCACAAGAGGGCGTACTACTCGCTCAGCCTGCTTAAAGGTACAGGGGGTTAGGGGGCTTGCGGGGGAGGTGGAGGTTCACTGGACCTCCAGCCCTGTTTGGACTGGTTTGACAGGTCTGGGCTTCAACAGTTAGGACCCAGGCACAATTCTCCCGATGATCAAAACTAATAGTGCACATAAGTTTGCTTATTATTAGTTTTGATCGGGGCTTTATTTCCCTGCACTGTTCGGAACAGTGTGGAGTTTTTGATCTTTGGCCCATCAGAGCATTGCTAATCTGTAACCACCTTTAACTTCTGTTCCTTTACTGGGTCTGATTCTCAACACTTCCCTAGTCATTTGACCCAAGGAAATGGAAGTATGAAAACTCACCTTTTCCTTTCCATAGCTGGGATAGGGCTTTGTATTATCCTTCAATATGAGCAACTCATGTCATCACTTTGGCAAAATTCTAAAAAAGTGCCTAATGATCAGGAGGATTCAGCAAGTTCTGTAAATAATCCCTACCAAGATCCACCCTAGAGATGGTTACATATGCAAAAACTTACCAGAATATACAATTTAGAAAGGTTGTACAACATCATCATGTACAGATTCAGATGCACATAAGCATGTTTGAATTTTAAGAACATAAGAATAGCCATACTGAGAGTCAGACCAGTGGTCCATCTAGCCCAGTATCCTGCTTCCAACAGTGGCCAATCCAAGTCACACGTACCTGGCAGAAACCCAAATAGTAGCAATATTCCATGATACCAATCCCAAGGCAAGCAGTGGCTTCCCTATGTGTCTCAATAGGGGACTATGGGACTTGTCCAAACCTTTTTTTTTAAACCCAGATAGAACAGCAGTTACCACGTCCTCTTGCAAAGAATTCTATTCTGCGAGTTAAAGATATATGTCCTATTAAAATTTCCATGTAACTTCATTCTTCATTGAATGGCCCCTAATATTTGTACTTTTTTGAAAGACTAAAATAAAAATTGATTCACTTGTACACCAAGGATTTTGTAGACCAATCTCCTCCCCTCAGCTGTCTTTTCCAAGCTGAAGAGCCCTAACTGCTTTAGCCTTTCTTCATATGAGAGGCATTCCAACCCTCTTCCAATATATATATTAAATACTGTGACCAGAACTGAACCCATGTGATGTCACACCATGGTGCGATGAGACATTAACCAAAGTGGACCTTTGAAGTGATATTCAAAGTTAGTGTTGTGGCTGCTGTTTTGGGCAATTGGGAATATATAGCAATGACAGTCAAACTAGTACCAAGCTCCTTTATTGGACCGTCCTGGACGACAAAGCTATCCACAGATGTAAACTATGCTTCCTTCAGGGCTAAGTTTAGCAGTCAGATCCAAGTAAATTGCAGGACTATCTGGCTGCTATAAAACTTAGCTGTCAGTCGAATATCAGCTTAATTTAGAAGTCAAGAAAACCCACAAATTCAATGCTGTCACCAGATACAGCCCTGGCACTGAATTTCTGGGTTTGCCGCCAACCATGGGAGTTAGCCAGCCTCCTAGTAACAGTTCCACTGAGTTTACAACAAGCAAGCACCTATTATGAAACTTATTTGTTCTAACACCCTGGCAGAACAGAAAAACACTAAGCAAGAAAGTTTTTTGCCTTTGGGGAATTTTGAGTGGCAGTACTTATAAAAGTGTACAAAGTTTCACAATGGTAGTACACGGGCTCTCTGAGAATTTTTTTTTTGGGGGGGAGGGGGTTAAAGAGATGTGCCCCCAATTATGTAAATAAAAATCTTTCACGGCTTGTCTCAACATACCAACAGATATCTTGTCTTTTCCTCAACAATTTATGGAACATGTTGGCCACGTGTGGAAAAACCTGAGAAGCAAAAAGCTTCCATGTCCAGTTATGACAGCCTCCAAAAAGCTTTTATGTACACTGTGCTCACTTGGTTACCTAGGTCAGCACTGTTGATTTCTGAGGTTGAGAGAGACAGAGAACCCTAAGACAGCCACATGGAAGTGGAAACTGCTGGGTTACGTCAGAATTCATGACTTAAAAGCCAGCCATTGCATATCCAACAGTCCCAAACCGATGTGGACAGTACAGGTTGGACTTTGACATTTGGCCCCAGGTCAACTTTCTGTTCATGTGAGATCACATGGGGCCTAGCTATCCCTACAATGCACTGGGCATGCCATAGACCATGCACAATTATCCACTGGCCCCAAAATTTTTAGACAATTTCCAGCACAGGTTGTACCAGGGAGCACTGTGGCTCATCCTCCAAAGTGTGTAGATCTAATCTCTGGAAGCCAAAAAAAGAAACCTAGACAAGTTCCTGGGAGGAAAAGTCCATAGTCTGCTATTGAGACAGACCTGGGGAAGCCACTGCTTGCCCTGGGATTGGTAGCATGGAATGTTGATACTATTTGGGTTTCTGCAAGGTACTTGTGACCTGGATTGGCCACTATTGGAAGCAAGATACTGGACTAGATGGACCATTGGTCTGACCTAGTATGATTATTATGTTCTTATGAAGCAGATACAGTTGGAAGATAAAAGAACTTTAGTAGCTAAATTAAAATGAAGACTGACATGTATTTTGCCCCTGATGTAGCCTATGCTAGGTGAAAGACGGCCATGTCAGGCGTCATAAGCGTTGACTCCGTGGGTACTCGAGCACTCCCAATATTTGACCTGCTGGAATTTCCCAGCCAGCCCAACCTGCCTGCCCTCTTCTCCCTCAACAGTCCTCCACCTGCCCCCCAGAATTTAAAACTCATCTTACCTCAGGGTCCTGGCGGCAGCAGTGAAAGGCAAGCAGGCTCGGTGCTTCAGCCTTCCTTTCTCTCAGCTCTGGTCCCACCCTCATTTCTTGTTTCCACAAGGGTGGGACCAGAGCTGAAAGAAAGGAAGACTGAAGCACCGAGCCTGCTTGCCTTTCACTGCCGCCGCTGGGACCCCAAGGTAAGACGAGGTAAATTCTGGGCGGCATGCAGGAAGGCGAGGGGCAGGTGGAAGACTGTTGTGGGAGAGGGTGGGGGCAATGCACCACCTGTAAAAAAAAATTTCAGCACCCCCCCAATCACTGAAAAGTTGGTTCCTATGTCAGGCACAGTTTAATTTAACTACAAGGAATTAATCTTGATTAACATGTTAATTGCAGTGTTTAGTCAATTAAAAATTTAATCATGATTATTAGTTTGCCTCCCTCCCCCACCTGCATGGAGGTGGGACAGAATTGAAGGCAGGGATCTGAAGATAGTGGGCCATTAATTAGTGGCATAGCCACAGGGGAGGGGCCTTGGAAACCTGGGTCCCCTCCAAAGCTGTAGTACCTGTTCAATGGCTGGTGGGGCTGCTGAAAACCCTGCCAGTGAAGAAATCCACAGCATGCCTCCAGCCACCAATGCTTGCACTCCCAGAGCATGCTCAGTTCACGAATGAGCGTGCTCAGGGAGTACCGGCATTAGTAGCTGGAGGCACCCTGCTGATTTTCTCGCTCTTGAGGCGGCCCGAGGAAGGGGGCTGCTTTTGGCAGCCTTCAGCAACCCCATTAGCAAAAGGTAATATCTAATGTGGGGAGGGGAGAGAGGAAGTGTCCCCCGCCCCCCCCAAGGACTGCTGGCCATGTCCTGTGATTAATCACGAGAATATAAATTTGAGTTTTAATCGAGCTGCAGCCCTATTTACTACTAAAGTTCTTGTTTTATCTTCCAACCACTGTCTGCTTCTACAGTTTTATTTTTTTTTCCTCTTCTGGAACTAGCAAACTGCCTATTTGTTTTTTATACCATCCATGGATGCCATGCAGCCTTGTCAGTTCACATTATCTACCACTTCTCAGCAGGCTTTCAGCTTTTTGTACTTTACCTTTTCCACGCTTTCCATAAGCCAGGGCAGGAGGAACGATTAACTGCCTTTTTTCTCCTACACACATATTTTGCAAACCTTTTTCCCAGCCTTTAATGACTTCATTTATGCCAAGCGTAAACCATACTGGCTGGCCCTTGTTATCCTGGTAACTAAAAAGAAACCATTTTAAAGTTTACAAAAAGGTGTCAAGAAAAGGACACTTAAAACAAATTGGCCAATTCACACAAATTTACAAATTGTAAAGTCAATCCTTAATGCATGTATAGCCTGCAGCTAAGGCTAAAACACAGGCTCAGATGCTCAAAACTTAACAGCACTAGGAACAATTAGTGCCTGAACTGCACGCAGGTTAATGTGCACAGTATACACAAACTCCTCCAGCACGTGTGCTAATCTGTGTGCTGAACATCAGCAAATTGAAATTTAATGGATTCAAAATCAGGGCGATTATGTATTCACCCCAATACTCAAACTTAACGCTGAAAACATCACCAGGTTGGGGATGACATTCAGGTTTTGAAGAGAGGATTTCTTCTGCATTTCTTCATGCAAGTTGCTGGGGTTCAGCTTCTTTTGAAAGGAGAAAGCAGCCCATATAGCTGATAGTGAAAAAAACCAAACATGTCTGTGAGTCCGAGCAAAGCTGGTGTGAGGGTGGGCATTGGCACCTGTTTCCCTGCACTTTGGTGCGAGCCCTTTAGGGGACTTATGGGGTGAGGGCTTATATTTCACACAGGGACACAGACAAAGCTGAGCCCAACATTTCCCCCCCCCCCCCCCCACAAGCCTGCTTTCTTGCTTGTCTCTCCTGCTAGCTCCACAGGTCCTTCTTCCTGATGCATCCAAACAAGAAGTACTTCACACAGGAAGTGGGACACGGCAGAAAGAAGGACCTGTGGCAGGCAGAGCAGAGTTAACATGATAACTCTGCTCTGTGGCACACAGAAGCAAGACAGCCATGCTAGCACTGGACAGGCACCAGGCCCCCCCCTTGGAGGCTAGGCCCTGGGGAATTTTGCCTCTCCTGCCTCCCCTCTTGGCAATCCTGATTTCACACATGGGGAAGGGGGGGCCAATGTGATCTTTTTGACTGGTGAATGCGCATGGAAGTTTCGTGGTAAGTGCAGCCATTGTGTTAAAGCATCAGTAATTCCTCCCCCCCTTGCTTTCACTTTGCTAGTATGCATAACATTGTGCCCCATTTGCTTTTTTTTTGGGGGGGGGGGGGGGGGGCGCTAGTTTTCAGTGCTGTTCTTGGGCTGTGGGATGTGCGCTCTTGCCTTTAGCGCCGGAGTTTTGAGCATCAGGACCTTAGGTGCTTAAAAAAATTCAGGGCCAATTAGTGATACAATTTGGCCACACACTGTATGTCCAAAATATATCTTTTAGGAATAGGAAGGATACAGCGTGGATGCTAAAATTATCCATATTTTATTGATATTGAGCCACCATACATATCTTTAACCAGTTAGCAGGACCATGCAAAAAAGTAACTTGAAATGGATAAGCCATCTGTAACCTTAATTTTGCATAATCAATGGACCTACCTAAATAGGTAAGGCCGCTGAAAGATCAGGCATAAACATGCTGATAAGTGTATAATTATGGTACAGCCAGAGACCCCCCCACTGGAATGGTGGTGGGCCCAGTCACAGAGCTCAGGCCATTACAGACCTTGGCTGAGTCAGAAATCTGATGGCTGACATAACTGGGAGCTTCCTGGAAAAGTATGGCCTAGTTTGTAGCCCAGATTGAGGCCTAAAAGTTAAGTCAATAGATATGGAAACAAAATGGAGGATTTCAACACAAAATGGAAGCCCGTATCTGTTACAAAGTGGAATTTTCTCTAATGTAAGTTAGAAAAACAAGTTGAGAAATAAGTGAGTCATAGCAGGTGCAAAGAAAATAGGGAACTAGTTGTTCCAGAGAGGAGGGAGACTTCCTGTGAGCAGGATTGTGGTCAGCTGGTGTGAGAAAGGAAAGGCGTAGCAAGATAGAAGCTACTCATTAGCATGAGCCAATCAGTGACAACCATGACATTAGCATAGATCCAATCAGGTATATCTACTGTCATATTATCCATATCCTGAGGGCGCCTATAAAATTCAGGGTAGTTCCTGGTTTAAGTTAGAGAGAAAAGGGTTGGCACTCTCTCTCCAAGGGAAACCAATGTGTCCAGCAGAATTAACGAATTACCTAATTACCTAATTGCTTTCCCTTGTAAAACCTCTAATTGGTAAAAGAAATTATAAAAGATTAGCACATAATTAACACCTGTTTGCAGCTTATTATATTCCTATAATTAATTGATTGTACATGCCTGTTGTCAATCACTGATTTGACTTATACCTTAGCAAATAAACTCCTCATTCCAAATGATGATCTGTGGGCTTCACTTAATGATCAAAGGCTGTAAGTATAAATGCATTGTATAACTTGTAATCTAAATCCAGTTTGTCATAAGGCTGGTATCTTTTCCTTAGACCTAACGTCTCCCTTAGAGGCAATAACTCCTTGAGTACCCCAGTATTAGTGCTATTTAGAGATGGAGTCAGATTTAAGGTCACTCCAGCCTTCTTGGGGGGCTCGGGACCCCTAATTTCTCAACATAAGCTATCCACTTACTGCATCTTAATGTGGTGCCCATTGGCCACTGATCCCTCTCTCATCAGATCAGGCTTGTCCTAGTTCAGTCCTCAAGGGCTGCAAGCAGACCAGGATATCCCCAATGAATATGAATGAGGAGAGATCTGTATACAATGTAGTAGGCATGCAAATCTCTCATGCAACGTCATTAGGAATATACCGAAAACCTGGCCTGTTTGCAGCCCTCAAGGACAAGCCTGAATTAGACAGACATTTGAATGACTCCCAGAAAAACTTTACTGCATATCCTCCATTTCTTCCCAATGCAGAATAGGTTGGGCAACTGGGACCATAGCTAAGGCTGCCAACTGAATCCAGATTTGCAGGACAGGGTTGATCTACTCCTGGGTTTACCCCACTGCATGCAGGGACTTGAGTCTTGCTTTTGTTAAGGAATGCAATAGGAGACTCAGAACTACAAGTCCTGCATGCAGTGGATTAAACCCAGGACTAGCTAAACGCTGTCCTGCAAATCTGGATTCAGTTGGCAGCCTGATCCACTCCTGGGTTTAATCCACTGCATGCAGGGACTTTTGAGTCTTGCTTTTCTTAAGGAATGCAATGGGAGACTCAGAACTACAAGTCCCTGCATGCAGTGGATTAAACCCAGGACTGGATCAATACTGTCCTGAAAATCTGGATTCAGTTGGCAGCCTTAGCATAACATTTTGCTTCACACAGCTTTTGCAATTAAGGTGCTTGGGGGAAGGGGTACAATTTGGTTTGTTTGGCCACCTTCCAACCAAAAAGGTTCAGCTACCCCTGATTTCAACTATATTTTTAGTCTGCCCAAAACTAAGCAAAATTACCCAGGCTTTAGAAATGTATGAAGGCAGTAACAGGTGTTCTGCTAGCACTGTAAAAAGACTTTTATAGACTTTCTTCCCACCCACCCCCACAATATACCAACTTACTTTCTGGTGGGGTGACAGAAGGGGGCAATGTTGGCAGATAAGGATGGTGGTGTTGGGGGGGGGGGGGGGGTCATACTACGGCTGGGGAAGATCCGATGGGTCTGGAAAGGGGATTATAATTAACAGGGGCTAGAGATGGAAGATGGGTGTACAAGGATTCACCTGAAAAAGGGGGCTAACAGGGAGGCAGATGAACTAAGGTTTGGGGCTTGAAGATGGGTTTGATGCAGAGGCTCAGAGAAGGGGGCTAAATGCTAATGCAGGAACCGAGGATGGATTATTGAAGAAGGCAGAATGTAAAAAGCAGCTCAGAAAGCAGGTAGAGGGGGAACAGACAATGGAGTGGACCAGAGGGAAGGTATCAGAACGGAAAGGAGGAAGTGAGAAGGTATCAAAATTGAGGAAGAAAGGTCAAGTGTGGAAGGAGGGAGGAGAGACGGATATAGTGGGAATTAAAAAAAAAATGTTACTAAAATGAACATATAAAAAAGGGACAGATTTTTTTCAAGGGAATGAGGAAACTGGGTAGCAGTTATGATAAATAAGTGGACCAGATGCCACGAGCTGATTGACAGGTGAGCTGGGAATGGTGAGGGAATGAGACAGAAAAAAAGTGAGAAGATGAAAAAGCTTGGGTAGATAGATTTGGAAGAGGGATACTGAAGATCAGAGAAGATAAAGGAGTTAAATCTAGCTACTGAGTGGAGATAAACAGAAGAAATAAGGAACAATGAAGAGTAACAAGACAGATGTAGAATAGAAGACAGGAGAAGAAAGAAGAAATAAAACAGTACCCTGTCTTGCACCACTGCTGTGGGACATTGTGGCAGTCATTTTGACTGTACAGCCAGCATGGGCAGAACAGAGGACGCTACTGCCACGACAAGCCACTAGACCACCAAGGTTTATAAGGTAGGTCTAGAGGGGACTGAGGCCAGAGTGGGGTGCATTTGGGGTCAGGAATGGGGCATTTTGGTTAAAGCTGAAAATGCACTAGCATTTTTTGCCAAAACATGGCTGAATTTGCATTTTGGTGCAGTTTTGGCAAAAAAAAAAAAAGTTTGGTTGGTCTCTAGTTTGTGTTGTCTTCATCTAAGTTCTTTCCCAGCGTTCCGTTCTCTTTTCTCCCATCTTCCTTTCTACATCTCACTGATATTACCAAGATGAGGCCACTAGACCACTAGGGTTTGTAAGGTAGATGGGGGGGGGGGGGGCAGAAATGTTTAGTTTCTATTCAAGCTTGTTTTGTCTTTTCAGCTGGAAGTATACTGGTGTTCTAGAGTGCTGCCTTTTATAGGTAGAGTTATTATCCGAGTCCTATACAGCACTGTGCTGCCTTTTATAGGTAGGGTTATTGCTATCCTATATAGAACTGTTTGGAACTCTGACGAGATCTCCCCCTCTAGTCTCCCACTAACTTGGAAAAAATGGTCCCTTTCAATTTTCATGTCTGGGGTCCATTCAGTCCTAGTAAAATACTATGCCACTGCCTGGCCCACTCTGGGTATTTTCTTTTAGTTACAACCATATTTCTATAGTAATGATTTGTGCAAAAGCATTCCCTGGCTAAATTTATTTTTAAATTGTCTTTAGATCACTCCCAAAGCACCATACAATTAAAAGTGTGAGGAACACTGATTGCTTGAGTGGAAGAGCTTACTACATATTTGTATCCAGAGAACCCTCTGATACTACCCAGTCATTTAGAATGCAGATACTATAGCCTTGGGCAAAACTTACTGAGAAAAGGGGTTAGAAATGGGTTCAGCTGGTTTGTCATTATGCCAACCACATTTATTATTTTTTAGGAATGTGTTCAGGGGGAAAAAATTCCCCATTTAATGAAATTCAAAGGGGTGTGTGGTTTACTGGTCACATAACCTATACAGTAAAATGCTTAAAATGTATAACTTGTTTAAATCATGTTTATACACCTGCTGCTGCTCCTTATGATCTTGAGCAAGTAATTTAGGGGCCTTTTACTAAAACATAGCTCATGCTAAATGCTGCATGTCCTATTTCATACCTATGGGTCACACAGCACTTAGTGCATGCTAATGTCTGTCAGTGTGCACTAAGATTTAGCAACAGTGCCCCTTAAACCTTCATTGTTTTAAGTCAGATTTAGATTATAAGCCCTCTGGGAGCAGAGAAATTCCTAGAGTACCAGAACGTAATTGAGCTACTATGGAAGAGATGCGAGCTAAATCCAAATGAAAGTATTAAATTTAAGGTTGAGCTAAACACATGTGGTGGAACAGCCTAGTGGTTAGTGCAGTGGACTTCGTAACCCTCCATTACCGCCCCAGGTACAAAATAAGTACCCCAATATATGTAAACCGCTTTGAATGTAGTTGCAAGAAGCCTCAGAAAGGCAATAAGCCCCATTTCCCTTTCCCATTATTTTACAAGCAGGGGTCACTTTACTAGACAATTTTAACATGAGAACCACTAACTAAAATGAAGGCCACTTACCTCAACCCATCTCACATCCCCTAACATACTCCATTTCCAAAAAAGAAAAAATTGTTTACGCACTCAATTGATTTTTTGAATTACACAGTTGGCCACATTCATTCATAATTAAATAATTTAAGTCAGTGTCTGTCTACCCACCCATTTACTCTACTTCCAATACAATACTTCTGCCTTATCACTGCCTGCAAGAATACTTTGCATTTTTAGGCTTCCTATATGTACATACACATCAGTAGTGATCTTGTACTTTATATACCAGATTACGTTTTGTTCACAAGTTCAGAGAATCTAGTTCTGCGTTCCGTGCTGCTTACACTCTTGAGTTTTGCAGCTTTCCTCTGAACATACTAACCCCGAAATATAAGGTGTACTAAACACAAATTACCATTTATTAGGTGCTAAGTACCTCCAGTACTAAGCTACCTGCTTCACCGAGTACAAAAGATAATTGGGGTTATATTTAGCACTCAAATTTCGAAAAGTTAGCATCTACATAATTTAGAATATGATGTGTATGGTAATAAATTGCTATGATTATCAACCATCCTGATGGTGCCGTGAAAGAAGGTATGTCAAGAAATAACGGAGGATCACTTACGTGGAGTGAAAAAGTGTACCATTTTGTTCTACAAAGCCTTCATAGTGCACCAAGAGCATATCCCCGTTTTTCGTCTTTCTTTGGCAAACGAAAGGCTTCTGAATTACAACCACCTCTACCTCCGCTTCTGGAATCAGAGCACCGCTCACACAGCTCAGAAAAGCAGAAAGAAACACTATCAACATCGTGTTGCAAAAGCGACCGTACTCTAATAACACAGGCCAGTATCAATGATAATTGCTACACCAACAGTTTTTCACCCAAGAAGCACAATTTTCATAAATCCCCTCCCCGGCAGACGTGGCAAACTTAACCCCTCCACGTCCAAAGCCCTTCCAACCGTAGCACAGGACAGCGCTTATCTTCTCTCCGGGTTTCTCCCATTGGCTCACGGACTTAAAGAGGCAGGCGAAGGCGCAACAGACCTATCACGACACGCTCTAGTTTAATAACCTGCCCACTCTTTGTCCTTCCCGGAACGCGATTGGCTCTTGTAAGGTTCCAGGAAAAGAATGTTTCATTGCTTCCCCACGGAGAAGTCGTCGGGAATCACAGCAGGGGCTGGGACACTGTGCGTCCCGATTGGCTGCTGGTGCTTCTAGACTAGAGCGAGGGTGGAGCAGAGGGTCTCGGAGACGTCAGCGAGTGGTCGGGTGGAGTTAGGGGAGCGCGCGCGCAGCGTGGATGTGTCAGCGCTGGGGGATCGCCGGCGCCGAGCTGAATGGAGCGGCTGCGGGTATGGAGGGAATGCTGTACAAGTGGACCAACTACCTGAGCGGTGAGTGGCAGCAGCTTCTCTCCCGGCCTGGCGCTGAGAAATTCTCACTGGCGTGAATGGTCGGTCACTGTTGAGAAGCGAGAAATAAGCCCAGTGTGTGCTAACATTCCATTCTAGTGAATGAGAAGATGCAATTAAAGAGCAAGCAAAACACTCCTAAATTGTATCGTATTAGAAAACGTTGCCTACCTAAAATCATTCCAGCTATTCTTATAGTAATGTTTTGTACAGCTTTCAATAAATGTTTAGTTTCAAAGATGGTAGGTATTATAATATATTTAACCGTAGCATCACGTATTTGTTTATTATCTTCACATGTTAATTTTGTTGCACGATAAAAAAAAAAAAGTATCCCGTACCTTTGTCTCACCCGTTCTCAATGTATCTACTGTAGTTTGTGAAAAAATGCTTTAGTGATTAGAATATAATCCAAACATTCTTACAATGCTATGCGTTACCCCAGTACTGATATGGACTTCTTCTGAATCTTGAAATTGAGATCTAATCCATAATTTATTTACCAAATGGTAGTTCTAGGCGGTTTACAGCATAAGAAGCCCATATACTATACTTCCTGCTTTTCAGGTGTTAGTGTATGACTGTTTTTGTACTTCTTTAATTATGGAGCTGAAGAGTTTTTATGAACTAATCCTAGGTGCACCTTTCCTCCCTAGCATTACATGGGTAGGGCCTTTTGTTGCCCATAGTGAATCACTCCGAGGATGCTGACTTTTCTGTACTGGAAAGGTGTGCTAGGAAAGTGAGGATCCTACAGAATCAAACAGTTATAAAATCAGTAGTGCTCTATATGGTCATGTGATGAAATTTTTGTCTTATATTCCACTTGATGATATGTTGTTAAAGTGGATTACAGTTACACGCTTACAATATTATAGCCATCACAACATACGCAATGAAGTGAGCTTGCCAACTAATTCAAACCACTGTACCCAGGCTCACTGAAATAACTCAGATGCTGCAAATAGAAATGCATTCAGTAGTTGGCAGAACCTAACATAATTCAATCCCATCTGTAACCATTCAGGCAAGAAATTCTATAGCAATGGAGCAGCTACTGAGAAGCTAGCTGCTGCCCCGTAGCTAGCCTTACCACTTTTGGGCCAGTAGTCTTGTCCCACTTCAATGTAGGGGCCTAGATGGTGTGTACCCTTCTCCCTTAAATACCCAGGCATATGTTTCTAGAAAGACTTGCGTATGAGAGAGCAGACATTTTACTCTGCAACACTGACAGCCAGTTCAGGGCCTTTAGTTGAGGTGAATTGCTTTCCTGAATTAAAAGTGTGCAGCAGAGTTCTGAAGGGGCTGTAACACAAACTAAGGCAGCGCTTTAACACTTCTGTACGAGATAGATAAAGTTAATAAATCCAATCCAATAATGCATTGCAATAATCTATGCCCCCTAAAACCAATGATTGCAATAACTATCTAAAATCTGCCAGGGGTAAGTAGTGCCTTGACTATCTCAAAAGATACAACTTATTAAAACAAATCAGAGAAAATTTTTCTTCACCCAACGCGTAATTAAACTCAGGAATTCGTTGCCGGAGAACGTGGTGAAGGCAGTTAGCTTGGCAGAGTTTAAAAGGGGGTTAGATGGTTTCCTAAAGGACAAGTCTATAAACCGCTACTAAATGGACTTGGGAAAAATCCACAATTCCGGGAATAACATGTATAGAATGTTTGTACGTTTGGGAAGCTTGCCAGGTGCCCTTGGCCTGGATTGGCCACTGTCGTGGACAGGATGCTGGGCTCGATGGACCCTTGGTCTTTTCCCAGTGTGGCATTACTTATGTACTTATTAAAGAAGCACGCACTAATGACTTTACCTGATTCTTCCTAGACAGCACAGAATTTAATTTTACTCCACATCTTGCATTATCGATGGCACAGGAATCAAGCATATCATATTAACATAGCGTGATGTGTAGTGATAAAGTTGCCTTTCAGCTGTCACTTATCTCTCTTGTATGAATGTACACTTTGATGTGTGCATTTATCTGCAGCCAGTTACAAAGTTACAGTGCTAGATTCTCTAGGGTGTTTACTTTTAGGACTCCTTCCAGGTGTTCTCTCTACAATGTGAAGGGTTATGTTAGCCATGGTGGAGAGTGGTTGGCAGGGTGCATTGTTTCCTGAGGAGTGATGTTATAACAAGTGGGTGCCTGCACCAAAAGCTCTTGTTGAATATGAATATTGAACATCAAGTTGCCATTTATTCTGTCATGGTTGTAAAGTGAAGACATCTGTTATCATTTTCCATTCTTTTGAGTGTCACATGTCAGGTGTTTCCCATGATGAGATGTGTTACCATGTTTGTGTGCCTTCGCAGGCTGTCATTGCTGAGGCGGGAAGTGAGAGAGTAGACATGGGTGTGGATGGGTTGCTTTGGCTTGATGCCATCTTAGTAATGGCCTATCTATGATCTCACGCCTTTCCACCGAGTATTTGAATCTTTCCACCTCCATGAATTTCCACTTCAGTGCTATTAACAGCAATCTGAACCTGCCAACAGGGCAGCTGCTTGCCTGAGAATCTCTCTGATGGTTTTCATATATCTGTGAGAAATGTGCAAATGGTTGATGGACTTTGCTAGGAAGGGAGTTGGCCTTCTGGATTTATACTTGGTTGGCCACTTGCTGATAGACACTGATGCGAATGCAAACCTTTGATCCCTAGAATCTGAAATACTGTTACAAACAGGGAGCCACTAGTTTTTATCTGGTCAAAATCATGCGAGATCTAAATACTTCAAGATATGACTGATTAGGTCGTGACCTCTGCCTGGGCTAACCACGACCCAACTACAGTGTGTTAGTTCTTTTTCCTTTGGGCTAATGTTACTGCAAAGTCCTGACCTTGACAGATGCTCAATCAATTGTCTAGTGTTGGGAATTAGTTACCACTTCAGGATTTACCATTTGCTAATTTTTGGCTGTTCTTATCACTGTTTTAGACCTATTCCTCATCAGTTTTGTGCTAATGCAATCTTGTTAACATTTGCTGGAAGGCTTTTGTACTGTTTCACCTTTTGTCCTTTCACTGTGCTTTGTTTCATATGGAGTAAGGGTTATGTGACTTTAAATGAGGTGGCAATTGAAAAGGGAGCTGCTATCAAGCCTTGAAAACTGCAGGGCATTTTGCCATCCTACTCCAGATATGTGTCACATCAGGAGAGTGATTCTGCATAGGTAAAAAGAAATATTGAGGCTTGTCTGTGGTGAATCTGGCCCCCTGGTACCCCTGATGCATTATTCGTATTCTGCCAAATACAAATAATGCATTTGGGGCATTATTTATTTATTTGTTGCAGTTGTATCCCACATTTTCCCACCTATTTGCAGGCTCAATGTGGCTTACATTATTCCGTAATGGCGATGGCCATTTCCGGATTGAGAAATACAAAGTGGTATTGCATTGAAGTTCATAAATGATAGAGTAAATTATAGAGTAAGTTAGACAATCAAATATAGAAAGTTCATTTCCGGCATGAGAAATAAAGTGGTGGTGCGTAACGTTCATTAGTGACTACGTAAATGAAGCAGGCTAGTGTAGAGAGTTCGATTTTGTCTAGTTTAGTTTCGTTGTCTAGTATTTAGGATGGATCATTAAGGTATGCCTTTTTGAACAGGTTGGTTTTCAGTAATTTTCGGAAGGTTGTTAGGTTGTGCATTGTTTTTATGACATTTGGTAGTGCGTTCCATAGTTGCGCGTTTATGTAGGAGAAGCTGGATGCAAATGTTGATTTATATTTAAGTCCTTTGCAGCTGGGGTAGTGGAGATTCAAGAATGTGCATGCTGACCTTTTTGTGTTCCTGGTTGGCAAGTCTATGAGGTCTGACCTATAGACCGGGGCCTCACCGTGAACGATTTTATGGACCAGGGTGCAAACTTTGAATGTGATTCGTTCTTTTAGTGGGAGCCAGTGTAGTTTTTCTCTTAGGGGTTTAGCGCTTTTGTATTTTGTTTTTCCAAATATGAGTCTGGCTGCTGTGTTTTGGGCAGTTTGGAGTTTCTTAATGATTTGTTTTTTGCATCCGGCATAGATGGCATTGCAGTAATCTAGGTGGCTTAGCACCATTGATTGTACCAGGCTGCGGAATATTTCCCTTGGGAAGAAAGGTTTTACTCTTTTGAGTTTCCACATTGAGTGGAACATTTTCTTTGTTGTATTTTTCGCATGGCTTTCTAGTGTGAGATTTCGGTCAATTGTAGCTCCGAGAATTTTCAGGCTGTCCGGAACAGGAAGGGTGTAGTCTGGGCTGAATATTCAGTAGAGCCCTAAGCGATCATAGGCCGATCTTAAAGCCTACTTAAAACAGGCTTTTTTTTTTTTGCTGTTTTGTGATGGATGGAGCCTCTTGCTTGCCTCTTCTTCTTTAAAGAACAGTTATTTTTTGTTCACTGAGCACTGTAAAGCTGTACTGAATAGCATATGTTACTATTTGACCGAATATGAATAATGGGCATTGAGCTTTAACATAATAAAAGAAGCAATATGAAATCAGAGATCAAGTGTTTATTTCAGTAGGATTTAGCACAGTAGAGCCCTGCTTGATTTTAAAGATAAATTAGAAGGCTCTTCACCAGATGATTTCTCCTATACTTATTTCTATTTTGTGTCTTTATCAACTGTTTAGGACGCTTGGTTCCAGTAATCAGGGCCTACTTGAAGTTCCATCTTTTCATCTTATTAAATCTGAAGGTGATAGGAAATTTATGTTTAGAATTATAGTTCCGAACCTTTGGAATGAGCTTCCCATGACCCTTCGCAAGATTACTTCCTTTGTTTAATTTAAGAAGGAGCTTAAAACATGGCTATTTTATGAGGCATAAATTAGATCCACCCATTTTTTGTCTGCCATATGTTATGTGGTACTTGAAAATTAAATCTACCCATTTCTCTTCTGTCATATGTTAAATACCATGAAGTTTTGTGATTATGGTCATATGACCAAGTGTGTATGTCAAACTGTCCTTGTGTCTTTGTTATTTTTTATTATGAATATATTTTTGTATTTTTGTAACCCACCCAGAACTTTGGATGGAGCGGGATATAAATTAGTTAAATAAATAGATACAGATTACTAACAATAGTTCTTCAAGTTCATTTTTCAGTTCTGTCAGTGCAACTTGCTATTCTTCAATTTGTTAAATTGGCCAATTACATCTTCCAGGTTTACTGAGATTTTTTTCAGTTTCTCTGACTCATTGTCATTGAATACCATGTCTGGCACTGGTATCTCCCCCTACATATTCCTTGCTGAAGACCAAAGCAAAGAATTAATTTAGTCTGTCTGCTATGGCCTTGTCTTTCCTGAATGCCCCTTTTTACCCCTTGGTCATCTAGCGGTCCAACTGATTATTTTACTGGCCTTTTGCTTCTAATATACCTAAAAATGTTTTTACTATGTGTTTTTGCATCCATGCAATCATCTTTTCAAAGTCTCTCTTTGCCTTCCTTCTCAGCGCTTTGCATTTGACTTTCCATTCCTTATGCTGTTTCCTTTTATTTTCAGTTGGATCCTTCTTCCATTTTCTGAAGCTCTAATAGCTTCTTTCACCTCACTTTTTAACTGTGCTGGCTGTCATCTGGCCTCCTTTCCTCCTTTTTTTAATGCATGGAATATATCTGGTCTGGGCTTCCAGGTTGGTATTCTTGAATAAATGTTTACCATTGCGGCTGCTCTTCTAAGTTTTTTTTTTTTTTTTTTTTTGACCGGTCTCCTTTTTGAAAGTTAAATGCTAACATATTGGATTTCCTGTGTGTACTTACTCCAGCCTATATCAAATCTGATCACTGGTGCTGGGGCCACTTGGCTGTTATCCAGTAGCCCCAGCACCATTCACCATTACTTCCTGCACCGGACCATTTGCTCCACTTAGGATTAAGTCTAGAATTGTTTCCCCCTCTTGTTTGATTCCTGAACCAGCTGCTCCATAAAGCAGTCCTTGATTTCATCTAGGAACTTTACCTCCCTAGCACGCCCTGATGTTACATTTACCCAGTCAATATCGGGGTAATTGAAATCAGCCATTATTATTGTTACACAGTTTGTTAGTCTCCCTAATTTCTGATAACATCTGCACCTGTCTGTTCATCCTGGCCAGGTGGACAGTAGTACACTCTTTATCATTATTTCCCCTTTACACATGGAATTTCCATCAATATGGATTCCAAGATGTGTTTTGTGTCTTGCAGAATTTTTAGTCTGTTTGATTCAAGGCCCCCTTTAATGTATAATGCTACCCCTCCACTGATTTGGGCCATCCTATCATTGTGATATACAGTACAGTCTTGATTATTCGATTGTAAATGGGACCGACCATTGTCGGATAAGTAAAAAGTCGGATAATATGGAAAATGCTGCATAAACCTCTCAAACAATGCATAAACAGTCTCTCTCGATTTTCAAAAATTGTTCTAAAACAAAGATTTGTAATAGAAATAAATTTGATGACATCACCACAGAGGTGTAGCCAGACCTTGAAGTGGAAGAGGGCCACGGCCCAGGGGGGGGGGGCACATTTTGGTCGCTGCTCCTCCTCCACTGCCTCGCTGCCCCCTCCAACACCTTGCCACTCTGCCACCTTGCTGCCTCAAATACCTTTGCTGGCGGGGTTCACCAACCCCCTCCAGCTAAAGACTTCGTCCAGTGGCGCCGCTGCCGCATTGCCTGCCCTGCGCTCTCTTCCCTTCGTGTCCAGCACACTCTTTTTAGTGAAACTGAGCATGCGCAATTTCATTAAAGGAACATGCCCGGCATGAGGGGAAGAGAGAGCAGGGCAGGCAATGCGCCAACGCAGACCAGCGCTAGATGATGCCCATGGCCCCACCTAGCTACACCACTGCATCACGGGGGGGGGAGGGGTCTGTTGGATATACAGGATGGTCGGTATAGCGAAGATCAGATAATCGAGACTGAACTGTAATTTGTACCCTGGTATGACAGTGTCGTCGCATTGGTTATCTTCCTTCCTCAGGTTTCAGAGATGCCTATTATATCTAACTCTGCGATTTGATTTCTTAGGCTTCTGGCATTACAGACATTTCAAACAATGTTTGTTATTCCTATTTATAGCTTGTTCAGCAGTTGATAGTAATATGTAGTCTTTAAATTGTTTCTGCTCTGTATTTAAAGACATCTGGAGGCATATTTTCAAAGCACTTAGCCTTACAAAGTTACGTAGAGGGGCATTTTTGAATGAAACGTCTAAGTCAGAATTTGGACGTTTTACAGAGATGTCCAAATTCTGAACCGGGATGAAGGTCATTTTCAAAAAAGATGGACGTCATCTTTTGTGTTCGAAAATACCATGGACGTCCTATGATTTGGACGTCTTTGATTTTTGGCCATTTTTCGAAAAAAAAAAAATGTCCAAGTGTAAAATGTCCAAAGTCAAGCCATTGGGACATAGGAGGAGCCATCATTTCTAATAGAGTGGTCCCCCTGACATCCCAGGACAGCAATCAGGCACCCTAGGGGGCACTGCAGTGGACTTCATAAATGCTCCAGGTACACATCTCACCATTGCTCCCTTACTTTGTGTGCTGAGCTCCCCAACTCACTACCCCCAACTGTACACCACTACCATAGCCCTTATGGGTGAAGGGGGCCCCATATATGTGGGTACAGTGGGTTTTGAAGGGCTCACAGTTTCCTCCATAAATGTAACAGGTAGTGGGGGTATGGGCCTGGGTCCACCTGTCTGAAGTGCACTGCACCTACTATTAAACTACTCCAGGGATCTGCATGCTGCTGTCATGAACCTGAGTGTGAATTTGAGGCTGGCAAGTAATGTTCTTCAACACACTTTTTGGGGGTGGGAGGGGGTTATTGACCACTGGGGGAGTAAGGGGAGGTCATCCCTGATTTCCTTTAGTGGTCATCTGGTCATTTGGGGCATCTTTTTGTGCCTTATTCGTAAGAAAAACAGGTCTAGCTCAAAACGTCTAAGTTTTAGTGCTGGACGTTTTTGCTTTGTTCCATTATGGCTGAAAGACGTCCAAGTCTTAGGAATGCCCAAGTCCTGCCTTGAACACGTCCCCGATACGCCCCCTTGAGATTTGGACGTCCTTCTGACGCACTTCGGAGAAAGACGTCCAAAATGAGGTTTCGATTATACTGATTTGGACATTTCTGTGAGATGAACGTCCAAATGCCGACTTATGTCACTTTTTGGACATCCATCTCTTTCGGAAATGAGCCTGATAGTAACCTATGGAACTTTGTAAGGCTAAATACTTTGAAAATGAGCCCCCTGGCCTACTAGGGTCTTTATTTCAACCTCTCTGTTGAGATGCTCTATCTTCCCTGTTTTGTTGATCTCTTTTAAAGACACCTTGTTCTGAGCCACATACTTTTGAGCAACTGTCAGACTTCCCTCAGTTTCTAGTTTAAAAGGTGGCTCTATCTCCTTTGTTAAATGTTGATGCCAGCAGCCTGGTTCCACCCTGGTTAAGGTGGAGCCCATTTTTCTGGAATAGGCTTCCCCTTGCCCAGAATGTTGCCTTCTTTCTTCATCATCATCTCATCCACGCATTGTCTTGGGCACTGCACGTGAAACTGGGAGTGCTTCAGAAAATGCCACCCTGGATGTTCTGGATTTCAGCTTTCTACCTAAGTGCCTAAGGGGTCCTTTTTATTAAGAAGCACTAACAGATCTAGCATGCACTTATGATTAGCGCATGCTGAATCTGTTAGTGCACCTTAGTAAAAGGACCCGTAAATTTGGCTTCCTCGTGTCCAACAGCCACCCAGCTATCTCCATGCCTAATGGTCGAATAGCCAACCTTAACAGTGTAGCATGATACCAGAGTTGTTTAAATATTTTGTTAGATCAGATACAAAGATAAAAGGTTCTGCTGCAAAGAGATTTCAAGTTCCTCTTTTCCTCCCACCTGGAAGACTGGACAAAAGCTTGGCTGGCTGTGGATACCTGTCCATCAGCATAATAAAGACTCGAAGAGGGACAGTAGCCACAGAGACTGCAGTAACAAAAGACTCCACCTATGACTCAGACTGAAAGCTCATCTACCTATTCACAGACAATGATTCAGGCTGGGGCTAAACAAAAGACACTGATCACCTATAGAAATACAGCTGGCTACCTCAGACAAATCTTATCAGATGTGTATCTGCCCCCTCCCCCCATCAACTATCAGACAAGACACCAGCACATGTGCAGACAAAAGGCTTATAGCATGTGACCATGCTTCCCTGCAAACTACAATACCCAGGACTCAGTTGCTCCTAAGTTTTCCATAGGAACATTATAAAAGCTAGGAGCACGCGCCTCTCTTGGCTTCTCTTCTCTTTTGCTGCTCTTTTCTTCCCCCCCCCCCCCCCCCCACGGGCTGCTGTAAGGATCTCTGGGCTCCTGTTACCTTGGACAACAGACTTTGTAAGTTAATTTATGATTCAGACCTGCTATCTTGTCGCACATTTCTCCTGTAAGCAAGATTCTTAAAAACTACCTCTCGCTTGTAACATTATTACATTACCTGTATTGTAAATAAACCTTTTTAAAGTTGAATATATGGTCTTTTATGTTTCGAGCACATGTTCTTAAACCTTCCAGTGCAGGTTAATGTAATATCACAAATATAATATTTAATTCCCCTTTTTTTTCTTACAAATGTAAATCTTATTACCTTATAGGTAATTGGTGGAGAATAGAATATAGAATCAATATATATATATATATATATATATATATATATATATATATATATTTCAACACAAGTAACATTTTTTACTGTAACAACAGTTGTCCTAATCCTTCCGTCCTGGGCAGAAGCTCCTGGAGACATGTCCTTGGTTTGAGAGAATATTGCATCCCATGGAGGGCATGTCCTGGCTACAGGATCACTTTCCTGCTTCTCCATGGTGATACTTTCCCTTTAGGTGACCTTTCTCCTCTGTGGCAGCACAGAGGTTGCCAGACTAAGAAAATACTTCTTCATGGAAAGCAGGGGCGTAGCCAGACACCCAATTTTGGGTGGGCCTGGGCCCAAGATGGGTGGGCAGAAGAACCCCACCCCATCCCATCCCATAGGTGATTTGGTCTCTCCTCTCGCCTGCATGCCATATGGTCTCTCAAATATCCCCCCTCTCCTGCACACCTTTTAAATTTCAGATTTTCACCGGCAGTGAGGAGCAACTAATACACACTACTCATGTAGGCCCAACATCCTTTCCACTGATGCAGCTTCTTGTTTCCGCATAGGCGGGAATACGTCAGACGGAAGGCTGTGGGGCTGGTGTAAGCAGGCAAAGATCTGCTATTTATAAGGTATGCAGGAGGGACAGTTGTTGGGAGTTTTCAGCTACTGGTGGGCCTGAGCTCAAAGTGGGTGGGCCTGGGCCCACCCAAGCCCACCCTTGGCTACGCCACTGATGGAAAGGGTGATGAATTTGTGGGGTGGCCTCCCGCTAAAGTTAGTGGAGAAGAAAACTGTAACTGAATTCAAGAAAGCTTAGGAAAGGTACGTAGGATCTCTAGGGGAGATGAAGGGATAATAGGTGACTTGGATAGGCAGACTGGATAGGCCATCTGTTCTTTATTTGCCTTCATTCTTTTGATCTGTTTCTCTGTTTTAATGTCTGATCAGTGGCATAGTTCAATCACTGGTCTGAAAAAAAGGCTCCATATCATATGGAAGATGCACTCATAGCCAACCCAGATCATACACAGGTCAAATATCTGAAGTGGAAATCTTCCTTGTGATTTCATTCATTTCAGTATTGCTTGCTAGAAGAGAAGAAAGGAGAAAACCGACGTAGGCCTACATTTGCTTGCTGGCAGCTACATCTTTTCTGCCTTCTCTTGCACCTTTTTCTTCATGCATCCCTTGTTTTGGGGATTTTCCTTGCATTTTTCTCTTGTATTGTTCTTTCTCTGTCTGTCTTCTCCTTGTTATGTGTTATATTCTCACCCCCCTTCCTGTTCTCCTGTTGTTGCTTATTTTCAGTTAGTTTCCTCGTTTTAGTTCCATATTTTTGTTTTCCTTTGTTCCAGCCTTTTCTTTCTTCTATTAGAAATGTATTTGTTCCCCCCCCCCTCCTATTTTTTTTTAATGCAGAGCCTTTACCACAGTGACATGTGTAGACCCTTGCTGCCCAAAGTGTTGGAGGATGTGCAGTTTGAAAAAATATAGAAGTAAATATTTTTTTTAACAAATCAAAACAAACAATATAGTATATCCACTATCCAGCTTATTTTCGAAAGAGAAAGATGCCCATATTTCGACCCACATCGGGAGATGGGCGTCATTCTCCCATGTGCGACCAAATCGGTATAATCGAAAGCTGATTTTGGTCGTCTTCAACTGCATTCCGTCGCAGGAACGGACAAAGTTGACGGGGGCGTGTCAGAGGCGTGGCGAAGGCGGGACTGGAGCGTGGTTATCGGCCAAGGAGAGATGGGCGTCTTTAGCTAATAATCAAAACAAGAAGGGCGTTTTTGACGAGAATTTGGTCCGATTTATTTGGACCCTTTTTTTTCAGGTCCAAGTCCTAAAAAAGTGCCCCAACTGACCAGATGACCACCGGAGGGAATCTGAGATCACCTCCCCTGACTCCCCCAGTGGTCACTAACCCCCTCCCACCAAAAAAAAATCCACTTTAAAAACTTTGTTTTCCAGCCTGTATGCCAGCCTCAAATGCCGTACCCACCTCCATGACAGCAGAATGTGTTCTATCCTCTGACAGCCTTTCCCTGGTTCTGATGTGGCTCTCAGGTGAGTGTGACACCTTTTCTGTTATGTGCACTGCAGAGTCACATCAGCAATGCATTGTGGTGGGTATAGGGTATTGGGCTCCGTGATTCCAGTAGCTTGTTTTAACTGCTCACGATGTTGGTAGTTGGTAGGCTCTACTCCCATGGTGCTTTTCCCCCTGCTTACTGGGTCAGAGTGTGCCCTGTTTTGTTTCCGGTAGTCCATGAGGTAGTGGCCATTTTTGTAACACAGTTTTAGATCCCTTTCATGTGTTATCCACGTTATAGCGCTTAGTTCTTCCCTTGAATGTTGCTGAAAGAGGGCATTGTACAGCATTCTGCCAGCTCTGACCTACTGCTAATCTCAGTACCAGGAAGACTCTTTGCCAGTGGGGCACAACCTCTGATCTGCAGTTAACTGTGAGTAAACGTGCTTATTCAAATAAAGGACTTTTTCAAAGAGATTAGTCTTCAGGTGTCAACTGGTGTGCCAAGGTTATACAGCAGCAACAAGTCCTAGAGGCCTGCGTGTATGCAGGTCCCTGGAGCACTTTTAGTGGGTACCGCAGTGTACGTCAGGCAGGCGGACCCAGGCCCATCCCCCCTACCTGTAACACTTGTGCTGGTAAATGGGAGGCCTCCAAACCCACTGTACCCACATGTAGGTGCCCCCTTCACCCTAAGAGCTATGGTAGTGTTGTACATTTGTGGGTAGTGGGTTTTGGGGGAGGGGGGTTGGGGGCTCAGCACTCGTGGTAAGGGAGCTATGCATGTGGGAGCGTTTTCTGAAGTCCACTGCACTGACCTCTAGGGTGTCCAGTTGGTGTCCTGGCATGTCAGGGGGGTGAGTGTACTACGAATCCTGGCCCCTCCCATGACCAAATGGCTTGGATTAGGATGTTTCTGAGCTGGGCGTTTTTATTTTCCATTATCGCTAAAAAAAATAAACGCCAGCTCACAAACGACTAAATCCATGGCATTTTGGTCCGTATAAACCGTATTTTCGAAATGAAAGATGGACGCCCAGACTCACTCTCTCTCTCACACACACACACTCACACTTTCACTCTTTTACTTTTCTTTTTTTGAGGGGGGGGGGAAGAAAAATGAGGTGGGTCAGGGGCGGCTCTACCAATTGTTACACTATTGATGTTGGTTCTGAATATTTGTTGGGTGTGGGCGGCAGCTTGGCTGCCCCATACTGATGTAAGGACAGTATTATAATAGGCAGTTTGAATGTTGTTTTGCTGATGTTTTGATATTAAACCTCTGACTCAATAAAGATATTAAAAAAAAGAAATATGTCCGCTGGCAAAGTTGTTCAGTGTCATGGTAGAGGCAGAAGCCATCCCCCAAAATATGGATACGGCGCAGGTGATAGTTCTTCCTAAACCGGGAAAAGACCCCTCAAGACCAGAATCTTATAGACTGATCTCCCTGATCAATGTGGAGATAAAGCTGCTTGCCAAAATATTGGTAAATTGCATGACCAGAATACTTTCGGCATAGATCCACGAATCTCGGGTGGGGTTTGTTAGGCACTGGTCGATCACGAAAAAAGTACAGTGGATCTTGGCATCATATGATGATAAACTTCGGTGATTGATATGCATCTAAGTGGAGAAGGCATTCGATCGTGTGCATTGGGACTTTCTGTTCATCGTGTTGGATAGCTACGTGTTCTCATTCTGGTTTGTCTCAGCTATTAAAGCCCTCTACTCTTCTCCACATTCAAAAACCTACGGAATGGAGTCAGCGTCCTTGTCTATTCTAAGAGGCACAAAGCAGGGATGTCCACTCTCTCCCCTCTTGTTCATATTAACATTAGAACTGTTGCTGCGAGACATTCAGGCATCCCCCAACATCCAGGGGATACTGCTAGGCCCCCACTATTTTAGTGGCAGCTTTTGTGGATGACATCCTAGTGCGCATAACAAACCCTAAACAGTCCTTTGCAGCCCTTTTATAAATGATTACAGAATGCAGAGATTTTGCAGTACTCCTCCGAAATCTAGCTAAATCAGAGGCATTACCAGCCTCTGCACAGGTGCGGACTAGTTGGGGCTCAGATTTTCCTCTGCAGTGGGTTGAGGGTTCTTTCACATGCTTAAGTGCGGGACTAGTGCTGGGCAGACTTATACGGTCTGTGCCAGAGCCGGTGGTGGGAGGCGGGACTGGTAGTTGGGAGGCGGGGATAGTGCTGGGCAGACTTACAGGGTCTGTGCCAGAGTCGGTGGTGGGAGGCGGGACTGGTAGTTGGGCAGACTTATAGGGTCTGTGCCACAGCTGGTGGTGGGAGGCGGGACTGGTAGTTGGGAGGCGGGACTGGTAGTTGGGAGGCGAGGATAGTGCTGGGCAGACTTATATGGTCTGTGCCAGAGCTGGTGGAGGGAGGCGGGATTGGTGGTTGGGAGGCGGGGATAGGGCTGGCCAGACTTATACGGTCTGTGCACTGAAGAGGACAGTACAAATAAAAAAAGTAGCACATATGAATTTATCTTCTTGGGCAGACTGGATAGACCGTGCAGGTCTTTTTCTGCCGTCATCTACTATGTTTACTATGTTTAAGGGTTCAGTTGGCAATGGACGTAGACTCATTACATAAGTTAAATGTTCCCATACTGGTGGGGGATACTAGGCTTTGTCTGGAGGGTTGGAGAGATTTGTCTCTCTCCCTATTGGGGAGAATTAGTCTCATACGCATGATAATTGTGCCCAAATGGCTGTGTCTTTTACAAACTTTGCTGTTCTTCCTGTTGAAGAGAGAGGTGAGGTGACTGTCAAACCTTTTCCAAATTCTGTTGGGCTAACAAGAAACCCAATTGAATCTTTCTTTGTCATTGGGTAACTGGGGTCAAAGGGGGCTGGGAATGCCAGATATTCACTTCTCTAATCAGGCCTGCTTACTGTGGCATATCAGAGATTGGCTGGGAAATCCCAGTTCACTCCAATCGAGCTTATGATGCACCCTTTAACCTCCTTTCGTTACTACATAATACTAATTCCCAGGTTCCACAATGGTTGAAGGAGAACTTTGCTCCTGCGCCATTTGAGAGTAGTGTGACATATATTTATAAGATATCTGGATGGACATCCTTTTATAACGGATCAGATCACATTGAGGGGTGACATGGCTTTTGATCTGGGATTGGATAATACCACATTTGCTCTCTGGGAATGCAAAGGGGTCATTCAGCTTGAGCATCTTCTGAACAAGGAAGGGAAATTTTTAAATTTGAGGAGCTAGAGCAGAAGATAGGAGCTAGTTGGGGTAATTGATTTGCTTATGCCAGGTCAAATATTACATTGCAACACTGGAAAGTGACCCTCTTAGACAACAGATGGAACAGAAGGTCAAGGATTTCTTCAATGGTATGTCTGAGAGGGGGATTTCTATTTCTGGTAGAAAAGCACATTTAATGCATTAATATCTTGATTAATGCGTTAAATGTTTAACGTGCATTAAAAAAAAATGTGAAAGCACGTTAACAACAGTTTCTGCTCCCTCACTTTCAACAATCCAGAATTGCTCAACGCAGGCTCATCTGGGCTCAGAGACCGGCTTCTGTGCTCCCAAGGCTGCCAAGTGGTGTGGGGAAGGTGGAGCCATACACCCTTGACCTTGAAGTAACCGCAGAGATATAATTATGTGGCACTTTAGGTCCGGGACAAGGCAGAATAGGTGGCTCGTTAAAGTGAAAGTGCTGTGTTTTCTCTCTCTCCTACCTGCCCCTCTCGGGCCCTCCGACTTTGCCTTTAGCACTGAAGGCATGCTGCTTCTTTCAGCCACCAGAAGCCTCTCTCTGTAGCTCCCACCTCTTCTGACAGAACTTCCTGTTTCCAGGCTTGATGCTACAGAGAGGAAAATGAGTCTGTTGGCTAGGAAGTGCATAATGCAGTTTTGAATATCCTTGGACCGGCCAAAGTATTGGCACTGGAGAAATCAAGTGCACCTATTAACCACATGAGAGGCTGGGGATGCCAGGAGTAATCCCCAGAGGAAAAAACAATTTTTACGGGTCTGGGAACCTTATTTGGAGAGCCTGCACCCACAAAGATGGAGTCTTTTGCTTAATACCTTGTTGTAGTAAGGCATAGTAGCTCAGTGGAGCAAGTTTTGTTCAGAAGCAAGTCATAGAAGGGATATGGGGGTGGAGATATTGTTAGCCCCACATTCTGGAGGGAACAAGTGTAAGGCCTTCTGGTGCTGCACAGATTTTAATTGGTTATATAGAGTTGGGGTACTCATCTTTGGGTTGGAGTTTAAGGAGGTAACATAGGGGGATGCTTTGGGGAGATGGGAGTATAATGTTTTGTTTAATAAGCTAAAAATGACAGCTGTACAATTGTTTGATTGTTATCTTTTCATTGCTGCATTAAAATTTGTTTTAAATATAAAATGCATTTCTGTTTTTTTTGCTTACAGGCTGGCAGCCCCGATGGTTTCTCCTGTGTGGTGGCATACTATCATATTATGACTCACGGGAGGATGCCTGGAAGGGCTGCAAAGGAAGTATCCAAATGGCAGTTTGTGAAATCCAAGGTAAGACATTATATTTCTACCTCCTGCTGTTGTGTTTTTTTTTTTTTTAGGGGGAGGGTCTGGTTTGCTTTCATAAACAGCTGAGCTTCCAAATCACTGGAATGTGTTTCTACCTCCCCTGCTGCCACTTATGACAGGGGGATCAGAGCGGTGCCATAAACTGCTTCCCCATTTTGCCTGGGATTGTCTTAATTAACTCCTTCCCTCTATAATCTGGTCTTCTTGAAGGTGAAAGCCTGCCTTGCACACACTCTAGATACCTTTTGGTGTTGCTTTGAAAGCATCCTTGGACCCTACCATTGTGATGCTTGGAAACCAGTTCTACTTCCTTCTTTGTTGATGGGGAAGCTTCAAGGGTAGCGAACAGGTGGCACAACTCTAAAGTGCAAGTGGTCGATGAAAGGTAGTACCGGCTAACACAGAAAAATCATTTTAAGAGACTTAAAATTCTTAATCCTAAACAACTTTAAATATCTTATAACTCAACACTTAAAATACAGGCAGTAGTCCATGTATATGATTTATCTACCAGTTGTTAAGAGGTTGTATGCATGAACCCTGTTCAAAGAGCTCCTGGCTGTGAGAATGAGTCTGATCTCTGAAGTTTAGAGTGGAAGACCTGAAGGCGCTGAAGTAGACAAAGAGCTTTGTAGAGGAAATCTTCATGGACATAATAGGACGGCTCCTGCACCAAGCCTGTTGGCCCTTGTATTACCCTGGAGGAGCAAGTTACCTTGGTGTGGAAGGAAGTGTGCTGTAGCTAGAAATTACCCTCCAAGTGATACAGTATCTTCTTGCACCAAGGATTTCTGTCTGGAGTTTTGTTTCCAGGAAGGAAGGGTTGGGAGGCAATTGTAGCTGTTGATTTGATAATTAGGAATACTAATAGCTGTGTGATTAGTGGGTATAAGCATTGCTTGGTAAGTTGCCCATTAATACAAAGGTGGTGGACCTCATGTACTACTTGGATAAGATTCTAGACAGTGCTTGGGAGGAGCTGGTTGTTGAAGTACATGTGGGTACAAATGACATAAGAAAGAGGTTCTAGAAGCCAAATTTTGGTATGATGATGAAATCCAGGACAGAACCCTAGAGGAGAACCTATAAATAAAAAAACTAAATACTAGCATAGCCTGAACAAAAGTGTAGCCATACTGGGTCAGACCAATGGATGGTCCATCTAGCTTAGTATCCTGTTTTCCAAACAGTGGCCAAGCCAGGTCACAAGTACCTGGCAGAAATCCAAATTGTGGCAACACTCCATACTACAAATCCCAGGGCAAGCAGTTGCTTCTCATTTCTGTCTCAATAGCAAACTATGGACTTTTCGTCCAGGAATTTGTTCAAACCTTTCTAAACCTAGATACATTAACCGCTGTTACCACATCCTCTGGCAAAGAGTTCCAGAGCTTAACTATTCGTTGAATGAAAAAATATTTTCTCCTATTTCCATGTAACTTCCTGGTGTACCTCTAGTCTTTGTACTTTTTGAACGAGTAAAAAATCGATTTACTTCTACTTGTTCTACACCACTCAGGATTTTGTAGACCTCAGTCATATCTCCCTTCAGCCGTCTGTTTTCCAAGCTGAAGAGTCCTAACCTCTTTAGCCTTTCCTCATACGAGAGTAGTTTCATCCCCTTTAGTATTTTGGTTGCTCTTCTTTGAACCTTTTCTAATTCAGCTATATCTTTTTTGAGATATGGCGACCAGAACTGAATGCAGTACTCTAGGTGTGGATGCATCATGGAATGATACAAAGGCGTTATAGTATTTTCAGTCTTATTTCCTAATAATTCCTAGCATCCTATTTGCTTTTTTGGCCACCTCCACACACTGAGCACAGGGTCATCTCCTACTCTATTAGCAGCTTAGTTAACAAATCATCAATGGTATTTCAAGCGAACGAGTCAGAGAAACTTACTGACTTCACGGTAAACCTGGAGGACGTAATGGGGCAGTTCAGCAAACTGAAGAGTAGCAAATCTCCTGGACCGAATGGTATTTATCCTAGAGTACTGATAGAACTGAAAAATGAGCTTGTGGAGCTACTGTTAGTGATATGCAATTTATCCTTAAAATCGAGCGTAGTACCGGAGATTGGAGGTGGCCAGTGTAACTCCGATTTTTAAAAAAGGTTCCAGGGGAGATTCTGGAAATTATAGACCAGTGAGTCTGACGTCGGTGCCGGGGAAAATGGTAGAGGCTATTATCAAAAACAAATTACAGAGCACATCCAAGGACATGGATTACTGAGACCAAGTCAGCACGGCTTTTGTGTGGGGAAATCTTGCCTGACCAATTTACTTCAATTCTTTGAAGGAGTAAACAAACATGTGGACAAAGGGGAGCCGGTTGATATTGTGTATCTGGATTTTCAAAGGTGTTTGACAAGGTACCTCATGAAAGGCTACAGAGAAATTGGAGGGTCATGGGATAGGAGGAAATGTCCTATTGTGGATTAAAAACTGGTTGAAGGATAGGAAACAGAGAGTGGGGTTAAATGGGCAGTATTCACAGTGAAGAAGGGTAGTTAGTGGGGTTCCTCAGGGGTCTGTGCTAGGACCGCTGCTTTTTAATATATTTATAAATGATTTAGAGATAGGAGTAACTAGCGAGGTAATTAAATTTGCTGATGACACAAAGTTATTCAAAGTTGTTAACTCGCGACAGGATTGTGAAAAATTACAGAAGTACCTTACGAGACTGGGTGACTGGGCGGCTAAATGGCAGATGGCGTTTAATGTGAGCAAGTGCAAGGTGATGCATGTGGGGAAAAAATAACCCAAATTATAGCTACTTCATGCAAGGTTCCACGTTAGGAGTTACGGACCCAGAAAGGGATCTGGATGTCGTTGTCAATAATACACTGAAACCTTCTGCTCAGTGTGCTGCTGCGGCTAGGAAAGCGAATAGAATGTTGGATATTATTAGGAAAGGTATGGAAAACAGGTATGAGGATGTTATAATGCTGTTGTATCGCTCCATGGTGAGACCGCACCTTGAGTATTGTGTTCAGTTCTGGTCGCTGCATCTCAAGAAATATATAGTAGAATTGGAAAAGGTGCAGCGAAGGGCGACTAAAATGATAGCGGGGATGGGACGACTTCCCTATGAAGAAAGACTAAGGAGGCTAGGGCTTTTCAGCTTGGAGAAGAGACTGCTGAGGGGAGACATGATAGAGGTATATAAAATAATGAGTGGAGTGGAACAGGTGAATGTGAAGCGTCTGTTCATGCTTTCCAAAAATACTAGGACTAGGGGGCATGCGATGAAACTACAGTGTAGTAAATTTAAAATAAATCGGAGAAAATGTTTCTTCACCCAAAGCGTAATTAAACTCTGGAATTCGTTGCCAGAGAACGTGGTGAAGGCGGTTTGCTTGGCAGAGTTTAAAAAGGGGTTAGACAGTTTCCTAATGGACTAGTCCATAAACCACTTCTAAGTGGACTTGGGAAAAATCCACAATTCCAGGAATAACATGTATAGAATGTTTGTACGTTTGGGAAGCTTGCCAGGTGCCCTTGGCCTGGATTGGCCGCTGTCGTGGACAGGATGCTGGGCTCAATGGACCCTTGGTCTTTTCCCAGTGTGGCATTACTTGTGTACTTATGTGCTGTCCAGTCTTTTACATTGATGTCACATGTTTGATTATCCTCCAGTTGGTGAGAGGTAATGTGTGTACTTGGTGCAAAGAGCTCCTAGCACTCAGGGAATGAGTCTGATCCCTGGAGGCTGGACTAGCAAACTTGGAAGAGCTGAGGCAGATGGAGAAGTATATAGAGGAGGCCTATAGGGATATAGTAGACCATTCCCACCTCCAGTCTGGCAACCTCTGTGCTGCCATGGAGGAGAAAGGTCACCTGAAGGGAGAGCATCACTTCAGAGAGGTAGGACCTAATCTGTAGCCAGGACCTATTCTTCAGGTGATGCAATATCCTCTTGCACTGAGGATGAGTCTCCAAGGACTTCTGCCTAGGAAGGAAGAATTTGGACAGCCATTTTTAGTTAACTAAGAACAGTCATACTGGGTCAGACCAGTGGTCCATCTAGCCCCAGTATCCTGTTTCCAACAGTTGCCAATCCAGGTCACAAGTACCTGGCAGGATCCCAGATTGCAAGATTCCATGCTGCTGATCCCAAGGCAACCTTTTTAAAACCTAGATATTCTTTTTTGTTCTTTTTTTGAATATAATGTTTTATTAAAGATCAACAAAACGTACAACATCATAGTTCAGCATATCAACAATCCCCTAAACCTATCCCCCATCCCCTTCCCCCCTTGAACTCTTGAATCTTCGGCACAGCTCTTCCTTCATCCTCTCACATAGAACCACTAGTTAAAACCTTTGCTATCAACAGAGCCTCCAGAATCGCCCTCAGGAGATTTGTTCAATCACCATTTCCGATATTTATCCCATATCTTACGAAAAGAGTCCACTTGTCCTTTCTTGATGGCCGTCAATTCCACCATAAGGTGAAGGTAATCCAGTTTCTTGAGATACATGGATTTAGAGGGAAGCGATGTGCACTTCCAATCAGCAGTCAAAGCCAAGCGGGCTGCTGTGAACAACTGTATAGCCCAACTATGATATCCTTTTTGTTTTTTATACCAAAGGGTCTGTGGTGCAATAAGCAATGCTCTCTGCCTGCAAGGGATAAGACACCCCAAGTACCTGCTGTGCCAGAAAAATAATATCCTGCCAATATTTTTGTACAGCAGGACATGTCCATCATATATGATTCTTATCTTCTGGTAGCCCACATTTTCTCCAACATAATTCTGTTCCTGCTTGATACATATGAAACAATTGTTGTGGGTTATAATACCATCAATATTAGCATTTTATGTCCATTAAAGCCCATCTCCCACTTCTTCTCCTCTATTACTTTCCACAAAATTTTTCCCCATTGTTGCATATAGAGAACTCTGGGTGAGTAAAACAAGAGTAAAAGTAAAGCCTGATGTATTCATGACATACATCCCTTATCCCCCTCCCCCAATTGCTTGTTCTAAAAGTGTCTCGGTGAAGTTTCTCTCCAGCTTTACGTACTATATAATCGCTAATTTGTCTGTAATGAAAATTATGGTGCGATGGGATACCATGCTCCCCCCTGTAAGAGAGTGTATGAGTGTAGCACACCCTCTTCCCAAATTTGCTCTAAAGTAACCAATCCTTTTGCCTCCCACAGTTCATACACCCTATCTTCCTGCTCTGCTTGAAAGCCTGGGGCATAATGAATCTTAGTATGGAGAAAATAGGATCTAGTTGGAAAATATATTTTCCTAAATATATGCTAAATATAGAGTGGGTCCTCCACCCCCAAGGGTACTCGCCTCACACAGCTCAAAAACTTGGTCTTCAGGAGCCAAGGTATCGCTCTCAATGGTACTGGGTTTAGCCATTTCTACTCCATTTGGACCCACACCCTTTCCGAGTTAAAACTACTGACTGTCAGAATATGAAGTTGTGAAGCTTAATAATATAACATGAAATCAAATCCAGATATTCTAACTGCTGTAACCACATCCTCTGACAACGAATTCCAGGACTTTATTATTTGTTCAGTGAAAAAAAATATTTCCTTCTATTCGTTTTAAAAGTATTAACATGTAACTTCATTGAGTAAAAAATCAATCCATTTTTACCTGTTCTGCACCACTTAGGATTTTGTAAGCCTTTATCATATCCCCCCTCAGCTATCTTCCAAGCTGAAGAGCCCTAATCTCTTTAGCCTTTCATTATATAAGAGGAGTTCCATCGCCTTTATTGTTTTGGTAACCCTTCTTTGAACCTTTTCTAATTCCGTTATATCTTGTTTGAGCTAAAGTGACCAGAATTGCATGCAATACGCAAGGTCAGGTTGCACCATGGAGTGATACAGAGGCATTATAACATTCTTCTTATTATTTTCCATCTGTTTCCTAATAATTCCTAGCATCCTGTTCGCTTTTTTGGCCTCCGCCGCGCACTGGGCAGAAGATTTCATGACACCTAGATCTTTTTCTTGTGTGCTGACTACTAAGGTGGACCCTAGCATCAAGTAACTATGATTTAGATTATTCTTCCCAATGTACATCTCTTTGCATTGTCCACATTAAATTTCATCTGCCGTTTGTATGCCCAGTCTTTTAATTTCCTAAGGTCTTCCCTCAATTTATCACAGGCCGCATGTTATTTAACAACTTTGAATAATTTTTTGTCATCTGCAAATTTAATTACCTCACTCGTCGTTCAGATTTCCAGATCATATATAATATGTTAAATAGCACCAGTCCAGTACAGATCTCTGTAGCATTCTATTATTCACCCTCCTCCACTGAGAAAAATTGGCCATTTTAACCCTACCTTCTGTTTGCTATCCATTTACCACTCTCTGTGTGCTGCTACTGCTTGATGTACCTTCTGTTTCTGGGTCCAGCAAAGCCCAACAGCAGCAGCAGTAGCACAGAGGGGAATAGCCTACACCTGCCTTCTACTTGCAGTTGCCTGCCACAGCCCAAGTAAAAACAGAAGCAGCAGATTGGTGGAGGAGCTTCAGATCACTTAAAATGAGTGAGGGCAGTGGGAGAGGACAAGGATAAAAGATGGGGCAATGAAGGATATGGGGGTGGGAGAAAGATAGAGCAGTACACACTTTGGGGAGAGAAAAGATGGACAGTGCAGTATATGGGGGGAGGGGGAAGAGATGCGACACAGTGAAAGGGGGTAGGGAAAGAGAGCAATGCATAATATGATGGGGAAGAGATGGGGCAATGCAGAATATGGGGGTTGGGAACATACTGGGAAATGCAGGATGTAGGGGAAGACAAGGCAATACTACATGAGTGGGGGTGGGAGAGAAATGGGATAATGAGGATGATGGTTTTGTTTTTTTTGCTAGTAGTGGTGGGGGAGAGAAGGAGAGAGGAAGTGATGCTAGATGGTTGGGGGGAGGGCAGACCGAGAGTTCGGCCGATGGTGGTGATGTGTGAGCGAGAAGAGATGGGTGATACTGGATGGTGAGGGGAGAGACAGACAGAGGGGTGATGCTGGATGATGAGAGGGAAGAGAGAGAGATGAGTCGGTGGTGGATAATGAAGAGAGAAGCAGAGCTAGATGTTTGGGGAACAGAGAGAAAGGGGTGATGCTGGATAGCAATGAAAAAGAGGGCAGATAGATGAAGGGGGAAATCAAAGAAAGAAGTGAGATAGTGGACATGAACAGAGGGTAGGAAAAGAGAAGAGTGGGGAAATGCACATAGATGGCAGGGATCGGAAGAGAAGGGAGGAGATGCTGCTATAGATGGAAGGAAAGGGAAGAGCTGAAAATTAGATAGATTTGAGAAGGAGGCAGAAAAATGAAAGAAAGTTGGATGTGAAAGATGGATATAGGGTAAGGAGTGAAGGAGAAAGAAGGAGAGAAAAGAAATAGTGAATGGACCGGAGGCCCTGGAAATAGAGGTCAGAGCACAGAGAGAGGGAAGCAAAACCAGAGACAGGGAACAAGATGGTTAAAAACAAAGGTAAGAAAAATGTTATTTTCAGTTTAGTAATTAAAGCTTGTCAGTTCAGAGAATTTACTTCTGCTGACAAAATTTTGCACTGTACAGGAGGAAATGTGAGGGGGGATGCTTTTATGCAATTAATCGTGTGATTACAATTTTTAATCAATGTACAGCCCTAAAATTTTAAAGCTGTGAGGGACATATTCTTCTTCTTTGGAAAGTGCTATCCCTTACGATCCTCTTTGGAGGAGACATGGGGGCTCATTTTCAAAGCACTTAGACATAAAAGTTACATATGTTACTATGCAATTTTGTAAGTCGAAGTGCTTTGAAAATATGCCGCTTATATGCGTTTTGATAGATTAATAACTTGGATAGGCGTGCATCACCTTAAATTGAATGTGGAGAAACATGGTATTGCTTTGTATAAAAGGAAAAAAAATAGAGTTTATACTTGAGAGCCCTAAAATGTGTGAGTGGGAGGGAGGGGTTAATTTATAGTTACAGTCCTCTTCAAGCTTGGAAGTTAGATTAAGCCGAAGCTTGTGCTGGACCGACAGAGAAAGTGTTTAAAAATACCTTCTTCTATCTACTTATAGTGTGTCAGATTATGTGAATTTCTTTTTCTTGAATATTTATAAAAGGTTATGCAGGCCATGATTTTTAACTCATCTAAATGACATCATTCGGTATTTGAGACTTTCAAGGCAGTTTTTGCTTAGACTTTGTCAGTGATTTTCAACCTTTTTCATTTTGTGACACACTTACAAGGTGCAAAAATTGTCAGGGCACACCATCAGTTTTTTAACTATATATATATATATTTTATCATTTAACAAGAAAGTATTATGATTGTATTTAAAGTTCAATAATTAAAATTGTTAACTTTCCTGCTTATAATCGAAATAGAAAATGCCTATATTGTGACCCAAATCGGGAGATAGACGTTTATCTCACAAAAATGAATAAAGTGGTATAATCGAAAGCCGAATTTGGACGTTTTCAACTGCACTCCGTCGCGGATGCGGACAAAGTTGATGGGGGCGTGGTGAAGGCGGAACTGGGGCGTGGTTATCAGGCTATCAGAGATGGGCGCCTTTCGCCGATAATGGAAAAAAAATATGCGTTTTTAGCGAGAATTTAGGGCACTTTTCCTGGACCCTGTTTTTCCACGAATAAGGCCCCAAAAAGTGCCCTAAATGACCAGATGACCACTGGAGGGAATCGGGGATGACCTCCCCTGACTTCCCAAGTGGTCACAAACCCCCTCCCACCACAAAATATGCCGTTTCACAACTTTTTATTTTCACCCTCAAATGTCATACCCAGTATGCAGTATGCAGGTCACTGGAGCAGTTATTAGGGTGTGCAGTGGACTTCAGGCAGGTGGACCCAGGCCCACCCCTCCCCACCTGTTTCACTTGTGCTGGTAAATGGGAGCCCTCCAAACCGCCCCCCCAAACCCTCTGTACCCACATGTAGGTGCCCCCCCTTCACCCCTTAGGGCTATAGTAATGGTGTAGACTTGTGGGCAGTGGGTTTTGAGGGGGATTTGGGGGGCTCAACACCCAAGGGAAGGGTGCTATGCACCTGGGAGCTGTTTTACTTTGTTTTTTTTTTTGTAAAAGTGCCCCCTAGGGTGCCCGGTTGGTGTCCTGGCATGTGAGGGGGACCAGTGCACTATGAATCCTGGCCCCTCCCACGAATAAATGTCTTGGAGTTATTCGTTTTTGAGCTGGGCGCTTTCGGTTTCCATTATCGCTGAAAAACAAAAACGCCCAGCTCAAAAAAAGATAAACGTCCATGTTTTTCGAAAATACGCTTCGGTCCGCCCCTTCACGGACCCATTCTCGGAGATAGACGTTTCCGTTCGATTATGCCCCTTTTTGTGTTATCTTTATAGCCACAAATAACATTCATTCAAAAACAGCAATTTTAAACGGAGTTCCCCCCCCACCCATCACCCTCATATTTAAAAATTAAATCATTGGGTAATCTGTTTTTGGTGGTGTGTTTTTTCCAGCCCCCTCCCTGCGCCCACACTCCATCTACCTTTTTTCCAGCTCCTTCCCTGCATCCACATGCCATCCATATTTTTACAGCCCCTCTCCCTGCACTCACATTCTATCCACCTTTTTTATTTACAGCCCCCTCCCTGTACTTACGCTTCAGACACCTTTTTTTTTATCCCTTCTCTCCTGCTCTCATATCCCAGCACCCACACTCCGTCACCTTTTTTTTCCTACCCCTCTCCCTGCACCCATACTCCATCCGCCTTTTTTCCCAGCCCCTCTCCCTGCACCCCACCCCTATCTTTTTTTCAAAGCTCCTGTCCCCTACACCTACACTCCATCCACCTTTTTTCTAGTCCCTCTCCCTCACATACACTCCACCTCCCTCCCTGCTTTCGCATACATCCATATTTTTTTCTAGACCCTCTTCCTGCACCCACACTCCAGCCCCCTTATCAGTCCTCATCTGAGACTCATAATCAGGGGCATTTTCGAAAGAGAAGGGTGCCCATCTTTCGACACAAATCAGGAGATGGGCGTCCTGCTCTCAGGGTCACCCAAATTGGAATAATCGAAAGCCAATTTTGGGCGTCCTCAACTGCAGTCTGTCGCGGGGACGACCAAAGGTCACGGGGGCGTGTCGGAGGCGTAGTGAAGCCAGGACTGGGGCGTGCTTAAGAGATGGGCGTCCTTGGCCAATAATGGAAAAAAGAAGGGCGTCCCTGACGAGCATTTGGTCGACTTTACTTGGTCCATTTTTTTTCACGACTAAGCCTCAAAAAGGTGCCCAAACTGACCAGATGACTACCGGAGGGAATCGGGGATGACCTCCCCTTACTAGTGGTCACCAACCCCCTCCCACCCTAAAAAAAATGTAATTTTTTTTTGCCAGCCTGAAATGTCATACCCAGCTCCATGACAGCAGTATGCAGGGTCCCTGGAGCAGTTTTAGTGGGTGCAGTGCACTTCAGGCAGGCGGACCCAGCCCTCCATTCCCCCCCCCCCCCCCCCACCTGTTACACTTGTGCTGGTAAATGTGAGCCCTTCAACACCCACCAGAAACCCACTGTACCCACATGTAGGTGCCCCCCTTCACCCCTTAGGGCTATGGTAGTGGTGTACAGTTGTGGGGAATGGGTTTTACGGGGGTTTGGGGGGGCTCAGCACTGAAGGTAAGGGAGATATGCACCTAGGAGCAATTTGTGAAGTCCACTGCAGTGCCCCCTAGGGTGCTTGGTTGGTGTCCTGGCATGTGAGGGGGACCAGTGCACTACGAATGCTGGCTCCTCCCATGACCAAATGGCATGGATTTGGTCATTTTTGAGATGGGCGTCCTCGGTTTCCATTATCACCGAAAATCGTGGATGACCATCTCTAATGTCGACCTAAATGTTGAGATTTGGGCATCCCCGACCGTATTATCGAAACGAAAGATGGACGCCCATCTTGTTTCGATAATAGCGGTTTCCCCAGCCCTTCGTCGGGACGTCCTTAGAGATGGTCGTCCCCGTTCGATTATGCCCCTCTATGTCAAACAAATACTGCTTTGGTGAGATACCATGATTAACTGTCACATGCAAGCCCTCTGCATCCTCTCTTGAGTAATTCAGTGCCACACCCTCTCTGCCTGGGCTAATGCAGCAAGGATCACACTGACACATGCACGGGACAGCTGCATGTGGAAATCGCCACACACATTCGCTAGTAGATCAAGTGACCTCTGATGCTGCTGGCCTGTACATGTGTCAATGTGAACCTTGCTGCATCAGCACGGGGCGGAGAGCAAGTGCGGCTGCACTGAATTATTGGAGGGAGGAGGAGGAGGCAGTGCTTGGACGTCTTGGAGGACCCTGGGTATGTAGGTGGTAACCAAGAGGCTAGTATACTCCCACAGGATGTGGAGTGGGAAGCGCTGCTGAACCCGGGCCAAATCGTCACTGAGTGCTGGCTGCAGCTTCTGGAGAGTGCATACAGGTGTAGAGCCAGTGAAGTGCAGGCCAGAGGGAATCTCCTTGGCAGTTGTTGAAAAGGCTGCTTTAAGTGTTGCAGAAAACAGTTGGCTAAGATTATTTTTATGAGGAGCTAGAATGATGGATCTTTGCATGGGCTTCCTTTCCAGGCTAGGACTGAATTTAAGTTACTTTGTTTAGTCTTCAAGAGTTATGCGCATTTAGTCATGCCCATATACACCAGCCATAGACCTGGCATACACATTTTCCCACCTATTTGCAGGCTCAATGTGGCTTAGATCGTACCGGTGGTGCGTTTGCAGTCTCCGGTGTTTACAAATACAGAGTGATGTTGAGACGAGATAAAATTCTTGTGGGACAGCCACATAAGGTTGTTGAACAGTGGGAAGAGTTGTGTTTTGTGCATTTGAGTTTTAGTGTTATTGTGTTGTAGAGATCAGGCATTTGTTGGGTTGGTGGGGTATGCCTTTTTAAAAAGATAAGTTTTTAATGTTCTCCGGGAGTGTAGGTGGTCGTATGAGGTTTTCATGGCTTTTGGTAATGCGTTCCACAATTGGGTGCTTATGTAGGAAACGTTGGATGCGTAGGTTGATTTGTATTTGAGTCCTTTGTAGCTTGGGGTAGTACAGGTTTAGGTGTACACTAGTATTCTATAAGAGCGCTTAAGTATCTTTATGGAATAGGTTCACTGCCCGTGTAAATATGGCACCTAAGTGTTTATGCCCTGTTAGAGAATTGCCTCCAGTGTTTGCAGTGCCAGTATTTTATACACAGAATAGAAATGGAGAAAAACAACAGCAGTCTGCCCATCATCCATGCCATCTACCCCTCCTCTCCCTTAGACCTATGTACTTGTCCCAAGTTTTCTTGAATTCAGATACAGTTGTATGCACATGCAACTCTAAGAGCTGCTTTAGTTTTTCAATGCACAGTCCATCACTTTACTCTCTGTTCTAGCACACCTCCCTTCAGCTCCTCATCCCTGTCTTTGACCCTTCCTGTTCATGGAAGCCAGAGGAAAGTTGCAGAACCTGTATGCATGCAGCATAGAGAAGAAACAGGCTTGAAATACTCACTGACACTGACCATAGAGGAACAAAAACTAACTCTTTACTCCTCCTCAGATTTTATGTTAAAGTCCCAGCATTAGAAAGGGAGAAGGGATGGGATTTGATATACCGCCTTTCTGTGTTTAAAATCAAAGCAGTTTACATATTATATTCAGGTACTTACTCTGTGCCTGGAGCAATGGAGAGTTAAGCGACTTGCCTAGAGTGCAAAGGAGCTGCATTGGAAATTGAACCTGGTACCCCAGATTCGCAAGGCACTGCACTAACCATTAGGCTACTCCTCCCTACTGTCATCCATCCTGTGCACGTCCCTGCATCTGCATTGAATATAATTTCTTCAGTACCATGGTATTTAAGAGCTGTGCACCAATGCCTGTTGAAGTCTTTGTGCACAGTAAGCTCATTTTAACACAGCACTCAAGATAGCTTGGCTTTTGCACGTATTTTTGTGTGTTAAGCTGTGCACAATGCTTAGTGCATTTTATTGCACTGGCCCCTCAGGGGTCAGGGATGACAGAGGCAGCCACATTGGAGGAAGGACACTATCCCATGCCTCCTCCAGCTGAGAGGCTTGCACAGGTCAGCCTGCTTTTAGATAGAAACAGAAACAAATGGCCCTTACGGTCTGCCCATCCTAAATAAATACTAACTTCTTCTTTTGCTGAGAGGTCCCTCATGTCTGTCCCATGCTTTCTTAAATTCTGACACAGTTTCAGAGTTGTTTTCGAATGTGTTTCGCGATGTCTGAATTTTCAAAGAAAATGGAAGTTGTGGAATAGCGTTTGAATGCATTGAAAAAGTAGATCATTTCTGCGCAGAACTCTACTGCAAGTACAGCCACACCGCAGAGCTTGGCATGGTTGCCCTGTTCTACCTGTCAGGTTGATGGTGGCTGGAACCTTGGAGCAGTTCATTAATATCAGCCTTGCACAGTTTTATGTGTTTCTTCCTGACATACCTCACATTTATTTAGATTTTGCTTACAAAAATGGAGGTGTAGCCTAATGGTTAGTGCAGCTGACTTTGATCCTGGTGAACTGGGTTCAATTCCCACTGCAGCTCCTTGTGACTCTGGGCAAGTCACTTAACCCTCCATTGCCTCAGGTATAAATAAGTACCTGTATATAATATGTAAACCGCTTTAAATATAGTTGTAAAAAACACAGAAAGGTGGTATATCAATTCCCTTTCCCTTACACTTTTTTTGTTGGTTGTTCAGTGTGAATTTCATTCAGGTACGATAGGTGCTTCTCTCCTTAGTGTGCCATTCTGGTCTTGCTGAGAAATACCTGTTTAAAACTGAGGACCATTGAAGTTTCCTGGTCTTGCACATTAAAAAAAAAAAATCATGGTACATCTATAGAGAGTAGCAGTTATGAGCTTACGAACTGAGCTGAGTGATGGATGATCTCTGAGACTGTGAGGTGTGTGGGCACTCCTGAGGAGACCCGGGCAGATAATCATATTGGCCTGGATTGTGTACTATGGGAGAAGTGGGTGGCATGGCTGTGGGGACTCTCAGTTCTCCCCCCCCCCCCCCATGTGTAGTGTAAAGCTCTCAGGGGAGGAAGTAACAGGCAGAAGATGGCCATGGCATCTATGGTGGAGGGAAGGGAGATAATTATGCAGGTGGGGGGATGGGAGTTCAGTAGACGCATGGGGGTGCAACTCAGGTTACAGAATGACCCATGTTAGTTTCTTGTATCTTCCATTCCAGCTCATGCAATGTGGCCCAGTTTCAATCTCTATACAACATAGAGCAGATCTTTGTTCTGGATTAATAAAATAGCTTTAATGGTTGACAGTGTGGTGGTGAATTCATTCAAGAAGTATTATAGATTGATGTAAATTCAAATTTATAGTGTCAGATCTTAGAATAGTCCAAGATGCTCTCTTTGAATACTGATGATGCTGTAATTTTGGCTGAGGTCGGTGTTGTGTGTAGTTCACTCCACAGATAACACTCGGATGGATCTGATCATTCCTGGAGAACAGTGCTTCTACCTGAAAGCCAGAAGTGCAGCGGAAAGGCAGAAGTGGCTGGTGGCCCTGGCTCAGCAAAGGCGTGCCTGACTGATATCAGACAAGCAGAGAAAGGTAACATATCTGCAAGAAAGCTTTTCTTAGTTGCATGTGCTACCTGCAAACATCCTTTATCCCAGGGGCAGACTGAGAGTGGTGTGGGCCCCCCTGCCCAGCCGCTGCCCAACACCCCCCTACCACTGCACTGCTGTCCCCCCTGCCGCCGCAGCCAACGTCCCCGCTGCCCCGGTCCCTACGTGAAGGGCCCTGGTGGTCTCTGAGGGTGGGGTGGGGGAGGAGCATGTTCTTTTCTGCCCGCTGCACTGTCACTATTTCCCTGCCTGCTGGCGCTGCCGTTGTTTTCAAAATGGCAGCCGAGACTTCCCGTGGTAGTCTGACAGTCTCACGAGACTTCTGCAGGGAGTCTCAGCCGCCATTTTTAAAATACAGTGGTGCCAGCCAGGTGAAATAATGGCAGCACAACGGTCAGGAAAGAAATGTTCCCCCCTGCAGAGGCCACTAGATTACCAGCGGCCCACCTTTAAAGGTAGGACTGGGGAGGGCTGTAGTGTGTGGCGGGCATCTGGGGAGAGCCTCTGGGTCCCTTAGAGCCTCTGGGCCCTCGGGCACTGCCCGGTTGGCCCAATGGTCAGGCTGTCCCTGCTTTATCCACTTCAGTAATCCTGTTAGAAAGCTAATGTAACTGAGAATTTACGAAATTCAAGTTTCTAATTACTCTGCTATGTTTGCAAAATATTCTTTGTTTTATTAGTTAGTAGCATATTAAGGGCCTGATTTATCAAGGTCTCACATAAGCAGAAAGGGTGAAAAGTCTGAGGTGAATAAGGGCCTGTTTGCGTACACAGGCATTTTTGCTGTGGGCGGATACATGTTCTAGCATATACATTGTGTGCAGTTGTGCTCTGCTGCAAACCACGTTTCAAACGCAAGAAGAGGTGGCACTTGGGAGAACTGCGCCTCTCTTGCATTTGAAACCAGTAGCTCAGCCTTTAGCCAGAGCACAGTGGCAGAAGCAAAAGAACTTCCTCCTACCACTGTGTCTGCGGGAAGGTAGTTGCTGGGACCTGAGAGAAGGAGATGGGATTGAGAGAAGGCTGATGCTGGGACTGGGCGCTAAGAGAAGGGGTGGAAGGCAGATGCTAGGCTGGATGGTGGATGCTGGGACTGAGCTCTAAGAGAAGGGGGCAGAAGGCAGATGCTGGTAGAAAAGGGAGGAGGACAGTATGAGGAGGAGAAGCAAGGATATGTATGGGAAGACTTTAGGAAGGAGAAAATAGGTATGGTGGAAAAGGCAGGGTACTGGACGCTTAGGAAAGGGGAGAGAGAGGAAGACATATACGGAGAGCAGGGACTTAGACATAGGTGGAGACTCTAAGATTGGGTGGAAGGCCAGAAGAAGACAGATTGTAACATTGGCTGAGTATTGGGATTGTAAGTGGGGAACCAGAGTTTGGGTGGGATTGTGATTTGAAGACTCGGTATTGGGTAGGATGAGAGTGTGGACTTGGATTACGTGAGAGGATAGTAGAGACTAAGTGCTCGAAGCAGGGATTAGGGAAGACAGTGGAGACTAGGTGATTTGAGTGGGTTCTGACAGGGCTGTGAGATTGAGTGCAGAAAAATGGGGAAGGGAGATGGTTTGAAGGACCCGGAAAGTTTGGGGAGGGATTGGGAGGCAGATGAAAGGACAGGTCTTTGAAGGAGGTGAGGGAGGATGGAAAGATATGAGGTGGAGAGGGGATGAATGATGGGGAAGTTGCTGAGGTTGGTAAGAGGATGAGAGGTGGAGGAAGGTAAATAGACTGTGATGGGGATATGTACATAGGATGGAAATGAGGTTCTAGAAAGTGGGTAAAAGGTGAGTAGGAGGCTATGGAAGGAATGAGACAGAGGTGGGGAATGAGAGGACTAGAGAAGTAAGAGCAGGAAATGGAAATCTGGTAAGTAGGTACAAGGGGATGACAGAACTGGAAAGGGACAAGAAGGTGGGGGGATTGACATCTAGATATAGGAAGATAGAAAGGCAGACAAGAAATGGGGAAAAGATGAAACAGAAGGATCAAGGTCAGAGATAGTGTAGGGGAGGAAGGGAAGAAGACAGGGAGCAGAACAAAACAGATGGAAATAAGATTCTGGATGAGGACTTATGAGGAAACCAGAAAAATGAAGTGGTAAAGAAAGACCAGGACCAACCCAACTGTAAAAATAAAAGGATCTGAAAACCCAGGTATTTTCTGGTACAGGGCCGTTCTAACGGTATGAGACCTAACATCTTTGTGTTCATACTGTAAGACTTGGCACCAAGAGGGGGGTGCAAAAGTTGGCACAGGGAGCCATAACCCCTTGAGTTGGCTCTGGTCTAGTTGCCCAGTAAGGTGGTTGGTGGTGTGATTGCTGTTGATTTCTGATTACCCCCCTGCTGTCATTTAGGGTGTAGCAGCTGCTCTGTGCAGGGTCCCTCCCCCTCATGTCTTTTTAGAAGTGCAATAAGTTCTTTCACTGCAATTTTCATCAGACACGCTCAATGTTTAATTTCCATCCTCATGTGATATAGGGATCCTCTCTGTATATCCCACTTTAATTCCATTACTAATTTTGTCTCCACCATTTTCCCTGGGAGGGCCTTCCAGGCATCCACCACCCTTTCCATGATAAAATATTATTGACTGCTACTGAGTCTAGCTCCTTGCAGCTTCATGTGAAGCATTTCTGCTGCTAACCTTTGCCCATCATATGCCCATTTTTATATCTTGTATATTTGTTTTGTATTGTTTGTATCTTTTTATTGGTTGGTAGGAAGTGATAAATCACTAGCTAGGTACAATACACAATATGAACTATGCAGCCTGAGCTCAGAAAAATAGAGCAAAACCAAATCTGAGATAATAGGAGGGAAAGTACGATATTTAGGTTTTCCAGAAAATATGCATGTGTAATAAAATAAGTAACTTTTTTTCTGTTGATGTGAGGGTGCAAATAATTTCATAAAATCTGTTTCCTGCTTGTTTCTTATCTTAAAATTCATGATAAGATCTGTATACAGAGGTTTTTTTATCATTTGTTACCTTCCATCTGCTAAGGGGTATTCTTAAGAAGTCCCAGTTTGTTTCAGATATTACTGTCGTAAGTACATAAGTATTGCCACATTGGGACAGACCAAAGGTACATAAGCGCAGCATCCTGTTTCCAACAGTGGCCAATCCAGGTCACAAATACCTGGCAAGATCCCCCAAAAGTAGAAAACATTTTATGCTGCTTATCCCAGAAATAAGCAGTGGATTTTCCCCAAGTCACTTTAATAGTGGTCTATGGACTTTTCCTTTAAGAAGCCATCCAAACTTTTTTTTAAACCCAGCTAAGCTAACCGCCTTTACCACATTCTCTGGCAATGAATTCCAGAGTTTAATTACACGTTGAGTGAAGAAAAAGTTTCTCCGATTTGTTTTAAATTTACTACTTTGTAGCTTAATTGCATGCCCCCTAGTCCTAGTATTTTTGGAAGGAGTAAACAAACGATTCATATCTACCCGTTCCACTCTGCTCATTATTTTATAGACCTCTATCATATCTCCCCTCAGGAATTTATTCTCCAAGCTGAAGAGCCCTAGCCGCTTCAGCCTTTCCTCATAGGAAAGTCATCCCATCCTCCTTATCATTTTCGTCACCCTTCTCTATACCTTTTCTAATTCCACTATATCTATTTTGAGATGCGGTGACCAGAATTGAACACAGTGTTCGAGGTGCGGTTGCACCATGGAGCAATACAAAGGCATTATAACATCCTCATTTTTGTTTTCCATTCCTTTCCTAATAATACCTAACATTCTATTTGTTTTCTTTGCCGCCGCATCACACTGAGCAGAGGGTTTCACGGTATCATCAACGACGACACCTAGATCCCTTTCTTGGTCTGTGACTCCTAACGTGGAATCTTGCATCATGTGACTATCATTCGGGTTCCTCTTTCCCACATACATCACTTTGCACTTGCTCACATTAAACGTCATCTGCCATTTAGACGCCCAGTCTCCGAGTCTCATAAGGTCCTCTTGTAATTTTTCGCAATCCTCTTGTAATTTGATAACTTTGTGTTGTCAGCAAATTTAATTACCTCACTAGTTACTCCCATCTCTAGATCATTTATAAATATGTTAAAAAGCAGCGGTCCCAGCACAGACCCCTGGGGAATCCCACTAACTACCCTTCCCCATTGAGAATACTGACCATTTAACCCTACTCTCTGGTTTCTATCTTTTAACCAGTTTTTAATCCACAATAGAACAGTACCTCCTATCCCATGACTCTCCAATTTTCTCTGGAGTGTTTCATGAAGTTCTTTGTCAAACGCCTTTTGAAAATCCAGATACACAATAGCAACCGGTTCACCTTTATCCACATGTTTGTTCACCCCTTCAAAGAAATATAATAGATTGGTGAGGCAAGATTTCCCTTCACTAAATCCATGTTGGTTTTGTCTCATTAATCCTAATCCATGCTTTTGAATATGCTCTGTAATTTTGTTCTTTATAATAGTCTCTTCCATTTTGCCCGGCAAACAGATGTTAATGAGGTCAATGAGGTCATTTGCTATGCCCTCCCAATGCTCAGGGAACAGCACAAATAAATCCTGTTCTTAGCACTGAAGCCTACTGGGGGATTTCTTATGATTTTCTGCTTAAAATCTGACTGTTTTGATTTGTTTTGGAAGCGAAAGGAAGCTTGTGCAAGCCTCTAAGCGCTGGTACCAAGGAACAAATGTGTGCAAGTCCGAGCAAACCTGAAAATGAAAACACACATTGGCACCTGTTTTTTTGCGTTTAAATATAAGCCTTCCAAGTGGAAAAGAGAAATGTGAAAATCTCTCTATATAAAAGGCAACACCAACGTTCTATGAAGCCTCCAGCCGGAAGTGTGAAGGGGGCGAGATATCCGGTTTCCCTATGAGTGTCTGCCCCGCCCTCTCTGTAACACAGTCAGTGAAGGAAAACAGCAGAGCACGAAATCAAATCGCTGGCTCTGTAACAGTGAAGGACTCAGAGGGGGGAGGGGAGAGAGGCCAGAGGGCAGGGACACACACACTCCCACATGCACACAGAAGAAAACATTGCTAGCCCCCGGTTCATTTGCATCAGAAACGGGGCTTTTTTACTAGTCTTTTATATTTACAGGCACACAAGATCGTCACTAATGTGTTCTTCCCTTCAGGGTTTGCCTGGGCATACACACAAGAGCTATGCTAACTGTGAAACTCCTGTGCACGTGCACCAGGCACCCTTACTTTTAGTCTCACAGAGCTCATATCATTTGTATGCCATTAGCTTTGAGCATTGGAAGTCTATGTTTCATTGCTGTTCTTGCAGTATGGGGCTAGCACTGTTCACTTTAGCATCGGAGCTTCAGGTATGAGGGACCACTTGCTCTTTCCTTGCTGTGTTTCCCTCCCCCCCCCCCCCCCCCCACTCACCCACTCAGTTACCCCCATACCCTGCTCCAATCCTGGCTTGCTTTGGCTGCTGCAGAAAGTGGCCATTGGCAGTAATGAACCTCAGGCACGATTCATTAATGCAAAACTCCAGGCCCAGAAGCGGAGGGGGGAAGAGGCAGTTTGAAGTACAGTGTCAGTGAGCATTGCACCTGGTGAGAGGCAGGGAGCGAGATGTAGGGCTACTGCTGTATTGTCAGTGTAGAGACTGTTGGTCTCCCATGATGATCCTGTGGGGATTGAGGAATTTTGTGGGAAAGCAAATTGTGTTTTTTCCTGTGGCTGCAGAATTGCATGCTAGTAATGCTATACGCAGGCTTGGCCATTATTTAGAAAGGGAAGCTAAACATCCAAATTATTAGTAATTCCCTACATATGTTGTATAGGACATAGAACCTCTTTTGCTGGGCTAGCTCTGCTTGTATTTATTTGGGGTAGAGGAGGGTGAGATTAGAAGCATGAGAACAGGAATGGTTTAATCTTGGGCAACCAATTTTACCCTTAGAACCACATTCTATATATGGCAAATAAATGCCTGCTCCCAACTTAGAATATGTCTGATTTGCACCTATCATAGTGTGCGTAATTTTTTAGGAATGCCCTTGACCAGCCCATTTGCCTTTTGAGATCCGCACATTAAAATTTACGCGCATCACTTTACAGAAGACGATTAGAAAGTTGCGCAAGTAAATTCTAATTAGTAACAATTAGTGCTGATAATTGCTTATTAGTAGCCAATTATTGGCATCAATTGAATATTAAACTACTAAATTGTGCATGCAACTTAATCGCCATATATAGAATTCAGGGATTCGTGCGCAAAATAGCGCTGTTAGGTTATAGAATGCCTACAGTTAATGTGCATAACTTAATTGAGAAATCAGCTGCTCATTGGTATTAACAAATTATTAGTTACAATTGTTAAGTGGTACTGATTGGCACTGATAAGCAATTACTTGAGAACATAATAAGGACAACCATACTGGATCAGACCAATGGTCCATCTAGCCTAGTATCCTACTTCTAACAGTGGCCAATCCAGCTCAAAAGTACCTTGCACAAACCCAAATAGTAGCAGCATTCCATGCTACCATTCCCAGGGAAAGCAGTGGCTTCCCCATATCTATCTCAATAGCAAACTACAGACTTTTCCTCTAGGAACTTATCCAAACCTTTTTTAAAACCCGCAGTTACCAGATCTTCTGGCAGTAAGTTCCAGAGCTTAACTATCCTTTGAGTGAAAAAATATTTCCTCCTATTTGTTTTAAAAGTATCTCCATGTAATTTCATTGAGTGTCCCCTAGTCTTTGTACTTTTTGAATGAGTGAAAAATCAATTGACCTCCACGCCACTCATAATTGCATTTAGTTGGTATTTTATAACCTCAGCATGTAAATTCTATGGCACATAATTGCAAGGGGTGGGGACAGGGGCAGGGGTGTGCCCATAACTTATGCAGTAAGGTTTTAAAATACAGTCAGCTACACACACATGTGTAACATTTACAGCAGCTATTGACATGGTGTAAGTGCTCACACTTATTTGTTGGCACATAATTGCAGACTCATGCTACTATCATTTAACTCCAATTTCACACGTGATTACCGATTTAGAATTTGCACACTGTAGCGAATTACCCCCTCCCCTGCCCCCCAGTGTCCTGAAGTCAACATTAGCCAGGAACAGTAAATGTTATATTGTTATCCACTTAGGTTTAGTTAGGCAGGATATAAATTTCATAAATAAATAATAAATAACTGACATCTCTTAATCATTGATTTTCAGCAGAGTTGCATTCAACTGCTGTACTTTTAAAAAGATTTTAGATGTTTTTCTTGTTATCTCGTCCTCTTGTACGGACACCCACCGCAGCCATGACAAGACCTTCTTCTGGTCCAGATCCGCCTCAGTGAGTACCCTGTGGTCTTCCTGTGGCTGCTGGCTTCAGAAAAAATTTGTTGTTTTATTAGGATTTATTTACCGCCTTTTTGAAGGAATTCATTCAAGGCGGTGTACAGTAAGAATAGATCAAACATGAGCAATAGGCAATTACAGCAGTAAAAATATTCAGAGTATGGCATAGTATAGTACTATGTGATAGAACTCTTTAATTGACAGTGAAGGGTATAAGCAAAGATGGAACATATAGATAGGAAAGAGCAGGGGCGTAGCCAGACCTCACCGGGAGCGGGGGCCACAGCTCGAGGTGGGGGGCACTGTTTAGCCGCCCCCCCTCAGCCGCCACCATCGCCGCCCGCCGCCGCAACCGATACCTTGTTTGCTGGCTGGGCCAGCCGAAGAGAGTCTTTTCAGCGCCAGAGTAACGCCTTCATTCAAGGAACTTCCTGGTTATGATCAGCTGTTTCTGACACCTTACGTGGATGCTGAAAATGTGCTGAATGAAGAATGTGGGATAAGCTCTGGGGTGAGTGCGTGGTAGCTGATAGATAAAAAGCAATTGGCCCCACCCATCTTTCTACTGTACTGTCCCAGTTCTTGCTCAGTCTGTGGGCACCGTCCTCCCATTAGGTCTGTCCCATGAATTCTTGAATTATTCCAATTTGGCTCTTGTCACCTCCACTGGATGTCTGTCCTGGGTGTTCATCACTCGTTCAATGGAAAACCATTTTCTCACATTCCTTTGGAGTCTCTCTCCTTTAAGCTTGATATAGTGACCCTTGTCCTAGAGTTGATACCATTTCCTGGTATCATATTGAAGTCTACTGGTTTTTAAATGCTTCTACCATGTCTATTGCCTTTTCCCTCTAGAGCAGGGGATCTCAACCTGGTCTACGGGACACACCTAACCAGTCAGGGCTTCAGAATACCCACAATGAATATACACGAGAGAGATTTTCATTGAATGGAGGTAGTTCATGCAAATTTATCTCATGTATATTCATTATGGGTTTCCAGAAAACCCAACTGGTTAAGATGTGTCCTGAGGACCGGGTTGAGAACCTGTGCTCTAGATAATACATCTTTGGTTCCTAAATCTTTCAATGTAAGTTTTCTAGCACAGGCTAAGCACTATTGTGGTGACCTTCCTCTGAGTCTCCTTCACCTTTTGTAGATGTGGTCTCTAAAGACCAGTAAAGGGGCAATGTCATCTCCTCCTTCCTAACAGCGATCCCTATGGTTTGGGTATGCTATTGACTCTTTTTTCACTCATAGAGTTGTAGTTTGGGGTGCGTATGATGTTACCCCAAATGTTGTAAGTGCTAGTGCTGAATTGGCCTCCTGCTGTCAGTGCCAATATGACTTTCTTATCATTTGATCCCTGACCCTTTCCCCCTCCCCACAGTAGGTAAACACTGCCTGACTGTTTTAGATCATCAGAAATGATGCCCCCCCCCCCGATCCCTTTCAGTCCCCTCACTGCCCTGTGATCATCTCACTCTATGCCCATAGCTCCTCTAAAGAAGGGAAGAGGATTTCGATTTAAATCATGCCTTTTCAATAGTAGCCTAAGGTGAGTGAGTTACTTCCCCCTATCCAGGTCAGAACTTTCCCTGACAAAATTTAAAGTTCTTCTGAAAACCCACTTTTTTCCAGTTTTTGATTTTTTTAAAATCTCTTTATGTGATGCTGGGTTGTCCTGTTTAGTGATGCGACTTCAGTTCCATGTTGTAATCCATGTCACTTATGATTTTATTGTGGGTTGATTATGGTGTTTCCCATTTTAATGGGGGTTCTTTTCTTTTTTGTGTGTCTTATTTTAAATATTGTAAACTGCTGTGACCAGAAATGGCAGTATATCAAGTTTTAAATAACATAATCATACATTCAGATACAGGAGGCATTTCTCTGGCTCCAGAGGACAATCTAATTTGTACCTGAGACAGTGGAGGGTTAAAAAGGACAAGTCTATAACTGAATATTCACATTTACCTACCACTGTGCACATAAATATATAGGATGCCAGCGCTGTGTCAGGGAAGTATACACTTCTGCATTTAACTAGCAGGAAAGTGATTAAGCACTTGGCTGCAATGGTGCATGTGAGTGGCATAGGGCTGTATATATGGCGCCTGAAAAATCCGTGTGGAAAAAAATTTGCCTAGGCATATTCTCTAAAATACGCTTAAATTTTATAGAATCGACTTAAATTTCCATGCAGTACATAGAATACACCGAGTGCCTCTCCACGTGCCCAAATTTGGTTGCGTCCATTTAGATCATGTTTTACTTGGGGTAAATCCTGACACCTAAATTAGGTGCAAAGTGAGTGTATTGTATAATAATAATGTACATAGAGAATTGACCGCACCCATGGCCACGCCCTCTTTTAACTATGAGACTTAGGGGTCCTTTTACAAAGGCATGCTGAAAAGTGGCTTGCGGTAGTGTAGGTGCCGGTTTTGGGCACGCGCAGAATCATTTTTCAGCACACCTGTAAAAAAGGCCTCTCCCCCCCCCCCCCCCCCCAAAAAAAAAATGGACGTGTGGCAAAATCAAAATTGCCTCACATCCATTTTGGATCTCAGACCTTACCCCCAGCCATAGACCTGGCAGTAAGGAATTTAGGTGGTAATGACCTACACGTTTCAGATACCACTTGGTGCATATCCACTATGCGCACCAAAAAATAAAAGATGCATGTAGCGACGTGTGCAAAAAAATGAATTTACCACAAGAGCCATGCGGTAGTCGGGCGGTAAGTCCATTTTGGTGTGTGTTGGGTGCGCATAGGTGCTTAAAAGGGGTCCTTAGAGTTTAGGTGCACCACGTTACAACGTACACTTAGTGAGTTGTGTGTGTAAATCTCAATGCCAGTTAGTACTGATAATTGCTTGTTAATATCCAATTAACAGCGCCGATTAGTTAATCAATGAAGTTACGCACATTGTTATAGAATATGCTTCGATTTCCACCCAGAAATTAAGGTGCATATAGAATTTGGGGGATAATGTGTAAATGCAAGGGGAGCGTTCATTTGAATGGAGCTTCCACTTGGACGTGTAGGTACACACGCCCTTGCTACATTTACGTGACTGCAGTTATGCCAGGTCTATGGCAGGTGTAACTGTGGGCATGTGAATGTCGGACACCCATATTCCAGGTTACAACAGTATTCTGTAATGGAATCTGGGCCCCAAGAAACCATTCTAGAATAGGGTTTCACCATGTTATGTTTGTTGTTTATAAATTTGATATAATCGCTTATCAGAATTGATTAAAAGCGGTTTACTATAACAAAAATTCAAAAAAATCGCTAGAAGGAAACACCATTTCAGTTGATAGGAAAGTTGACACTTTCACACTGGAAGAGAAAAGGAGAGGGTAAGCTCAGAGAAAGGGTTAAGGGGAAAATAGATTGCTCACTAATCTTCCAGGCAGAACAACAGGGAAAGAAAAGAAAATTATATACTTGGATTGGATATCCGTAGGCTAGTTCAAAATAATGTGTTTTCAAATGGGATTTAAATCTTAAAAAGGAAAGTTCTGATCTAATATAAATAGATAGATTATTCTGTAGTTTTGGAGCTAAGTAAAAAAAAAAATGCACGTTATGGTACTCTGATAGTGGACCTTCTTTGGTGCAGGAAGAGTGGCATTGAGGTGGCTAAAAGGGGGTGGCCAGTTATAGAATTGCCCTGCAAGTGACTTGCCCAAGATCTACCTACTCTTGGTATCTTCCACTCAAGAGTGGTCGTAAGGGGTATGTGAACAGCTCTGGGTGACGGAGGGGTGCTGTACTTCTGTTTTGAGTCTGTGAACACACAAGCTCCATAAGAGCAGGGCGCTTAAATCAACCCTTACCCTAGGCGCCATTTTGTCCAGTGATTGCCCTGCTTTCTCTCTCTCAAGTAGTCTGAGCTTGTGGGTGGACCAGATGAATCGCCTGCCTTCAACACTAAATGTGTTCCTTTTGTCTTTTTGTTTTATTTTTCTGTATAAAGAGTTTAATGAAAACACACAGGCCTTGAAAAAGAAAATGTCTGAACTAAGACTGTACTGTGACCTCCTCATCCAGCAAGTGGAAAAAACAAAAGAAGCTTCATCCACCATTGTGCCTGATACTGAGGTACTGTCCGGCATTTTGTTCAGTTAAACAGGAAGGTAAATACCTGAGCAGCCCTAAAACCTGGCGAGAACACAGTAAGACCAAAATATCCATGGGTCAGTATTCAAAAGCACTGCTATTGGGACACTGACCAGGATATTCAGAAGGGCTGTCCGGATAGTGTCTGAGCTTTTCAACTTGGCACTATCCGGATAATAAATATAACAGAAAATTTGAAACCGTTTTTTTGAGAATACCCAGAATTACGTTTGGTATTACTATCCGGATAATGCCAGTGTGGAGCCAGGATAGCAGATAACTTAGGAGAGCAAAAAGGACTGAATACCTCTGCTATCTCAATAAGTTATAGCACTAACCGTATTATCTGAATATTCAACACAGGCTATTATCTGCATGGTAAGATTGAATATCCAGTTATTTTTTGGCGGCTGTGGCTGACATTTAAAAAAACCCCCGAAAAACCACTTACCACAGTGGATAAATATTCACCTGTTAGTCTGTCTGCTGATGACATCGTATCTGCTGGCAGGATCTTTAGTGCTCAGGCAAAGCTTTCTGTACTGAAGTGTGTGCCCCTCTTTGTTCTATATTTTTACATGCCCTTACAAAATGCTCAAGCATAAGTACACTCATAAAAACGTAATACAAAATTACTGCATACCATCAGCAAATATACAGACAGTGTTAGCATCAACAACAGAGTAACCAAACACAATAAAACTATTAATGCCCATAAAAACACAACCCTCAAGCTAAAAGATGGCAAACCCTTCTACTGCCCAATTATGGTGGAAATAAATGGGCCTTTCAGGTGACCAGGTAACTTGTTACTCAAAGATGAAATAACACAAGAAAAGGCCAAAGCTGGAGCCCTCGATAATCTTCAGGATTTTACTGAAGGAAAAACCAACAGCCTATGTTTGCAAAACCTGAGAGGGCACCTACCTTCTAACTTTTTCATTACATACTCAGGCTTAATCTGATTAAACGGTTTATAATCTAAAGTTAATAATTTAAACTTAATATAGTTAACTATCAGCAGCTAATGAAGCTAACAATCTCTAAATTCCACCAAGGTTAGCTGCAGTATTTTGAATGTGCTGTGAGCACTTCACATTTTCACTCTATAACCCCATGTGTAATGCATTTCAGTAGCCCAGATGGACAAAATAAAGGCATACAAATGTCTGCAACTCTTTCTGTTTGAGTTGAAAAATAAATCCAGTAAACAATTCTTTACCACTTAATAGATCTGTTTTTCAAAAGTAAGTAGCATACACAGCCATGGTGCAGTTGGATGCTTATGGTTAGTTGTGACAGCCCAGCAATCACCAAAAGGCCTTGTAACATGAAGAGCAAGGTTGCCCTAATATTGCCCATTGATAAAACCATTCTTGAAATTAAGCCCTGCAATTAGCGAGCGTGCAATCTGATTGAAATTTGTTTATTTTTTTTGTTTTCCTACCAGTACTATAGTTGCATGCTAGACCTCTCCTAGGTGTGCAGTACAACTAGGTGAATGTGCCTCATGTATGCCCAAGGTGTGTGCTTGTATAATATGACCCTGTACACACAGCTGTGGCTTTTTGCTTGCATAATGCATTAAAGAATGCTGTGCACAATGTATTATGATATATTACTATCCATGGTACACCTGTGCCTGGTGACTAGGAGGAATAGTTGATATAAATAGGTCTAAGCTAGTTTTCTGAGCTGCTACTGTGGAGGCAGTGACACTGTCTAGTTAGTCATGCTTATTGCAGACTTGCTCAAGATTGGCATTTGTCAACCCAGAGGCTCACTTTGCATAAAATGTTTTCCATATGCACAGAGAACATAAGAACATAAGCGTTGTCATACTGGGACAAACCAAAGGTCCATCAATCCCAGTATCCTGTTTCCAGCAGTGGCAAATCCAGGTCACAAGTACCTGGCATGATCCCAAAATAGTAAAACAGATTTGATGCTGTTTATCTAGAAATAAACAGTGGAGTTTCCCCAATTCCATCTTAATAATGGCTTATGGATTTTTAGGAAATTATTCAAACTTTTTTTTTTTAATTTAAACAGTTTTATTGATGACAAGACATAAACAGCACAGTTGGCAGAGAAGCATATACATATTCAAATATAAAAAAAACAGCCAAGGTAAATACAGACAATAAGGTCGGTCATCAAGATGTTTAAGTTTTTCCTCATATCTGTATCCCTAATCCCTGAATTCTGTTATTGAATAATGGATTTATACCTTTAAAGTTTATGAAAAACAATCCAGTTAGCTCAAGTTAATATACAAATCCTATCCCCTGCAACCATCCAGAATAACCGCTAAATGACATCCTCCCACCCAGCTTCTGTCCTCCCTTTTAAACATTCCAGCCCCACTTCTCATCTCCCAAAAAGAGCAGTTTATAATCTCCAAAGCTACAGAGTCTTAAACACCCACAAATACTAGAACTGGGGGGGGGGGGGGGGCACACAATGAAGCTACTAAGTAAATTTAAATCGAACCAGAGAAAATATTTCTTCACTCAATGTGTAATTAAACTCTGGAATTCATTACCAGAGAATGTGGTAAAAGCAGTTAGCTTAGCAGAGTTTTAAAAAAAGTTTGGTTTGTTGCTTCAGGGGCTATAACACTAGAGATTGATGAGGTTATTTGGGCGAAAAGAACCTCCCTAATGGGAAAGCCCCAGGGTTGGATGGGTACACTAATTGCTCTTATGTTTTGGGAAACACCTAGCCCCTATTTTGCTCCAAGGTTTTAACTCTTTTCTAGAAAATACAGTGTTGCCGTACTTCTGGCGGCTTGCAGCTGTTACCATCATCCCTGAACCTAGCAGGGACCCTAATTATTTTGCTTCCTATAGCTCTATCTCCTTACTTGGGGGGACACTACAACATTTTCACTACAATCCTGGCAGAACGGTTGCAGAAGGTGATGCCCTACATTGTGCATGATGATCATGCTGCTTTATAATATGAAGGCAAACTTTCCATAATATTTGTTGGACCCTACATACAGCAAGCTAGGACAGCCAGAGATCCCACACTATTGCTTTCAGTCGATGTGGAAAAAGCATTTGTCAGGGTGCAATGGTCCTTTATGATTGGGGCCCTCCAGCGAGTGGGGTTTGGGGGCTACTACGTGGAATGGATAGAGCTTTTATATGACAAACATTAGCATGTCTAAAAATCAATAGGATGTATACTGTACCCTTTGATATACACAGGGGGACCCGGCAGGGCTTGTGCACTTTCTCCACTTGTGTTCGCCCCCTCCATAGAACCTTTAGCATCTCAGGTGTGTGCTAACCCTGGGATTCGAGGAGTGAGTTGTAGGGGTGTGACCCATAAGATAATGCTTTTTGCTGATGACATTCTTATGGCTTTTAAGTAGACAGTAGTAAGAGGATTACCATACAGGACTCCAAGATGTAAGATCACAGAACATATAAAGAGGAATTCAATAAAATTTATATGGAAATATAATGTTTGATTTTAACAAAATATTTCTAAAAAGCAAGGAAAAGACCTCAAAACGCCTGACCGCTTACTTTCAGTTTTCAGCGGCTTTAACTGGGGGCGTGGTGTTCATCACTGGTCATAAAAACCTTGCTTGGAAAGAATTATTTTAACTTTTAATTTATTTCCAAATAGATTTTAACAATTTTGCTCTTTTTACAAGAAAATCTTTTTAAATATATTGACAATATCAATGCTAACTTCAATTTTCCTTTGGTTCATAAAAACCTTCACTGATTCTCATGAAGTGCTCTAAAGCAGCTTTACAAAGATAAAGTAAAGTCGAGCACTTATCTGTTGCCCGACGGTGGCCCCATCCGTTTCGCTTGTGGGCTTTTTCAAGGGCTGTGCTTCAACAGGGAGAGAATTTTTTTCCTCTCTCTTGATCTGACCATAACTAAGTTAAAAGCAGTGAAGGTTTTTATGAACCAAAGAAAATTTGAAGTTAGCATTGATATTGTCAATATATTTAAAAAGATTTTCTTGTAAAAAGAGCAAAATTGTTAAAATCTATTTGGAAATAAATTAAAAGTTAAAATAATTCTTTCCAAACAAGGTTTTTATGACCAGTGATGAACACCACGCCCCCAGTTAAAGCCGCTGAAAACTGAAAGTAAGCGGTCGGGCGTTTTGAGGTCTTTTCCTTGCTTTTTAGAAATATTTTGTTAAAATCAAACATTATATTTCCATATAAATTTTATTGGATTCTTATGGCTTTGACAACACCAATGCACTCTTTGTCACAAGTGATGCATACTCTGCAAGCATATGGGCAAGTGTCTGGCTTTAAAGCCAGTATGTCCAAATTGGAGATTTTAAACGACTGTTGCAGAGACATTGGTGTCTCAGCTGAAATGCCAGTTTCCTTTTTAAATGGGCTCCACAAGCTATTTCATATTTGGGGATACAGTTAACGGCAGACCTCTCCACCTTATACAAGGTTAACTATCCCCTGAAAATATCCAGGCTTTGATGAACGACTTAAATAGATGGGAAGATCTCAATATCTCTTGGTAAAGGAGGTACAGGTAATCAAATGATTTTGTTACCTAAACTGCTCTATTTATTCATGTTATACAAACTGTCTAATGGGATACAAAGAGGCATATTTTCAAAGCACTTAGCCTCCCAAAGTTCCATAGAAACCTATGGAACTTAGCCTCCCAAAGTGCTTTGAAAATAAGCCTGAAAGTATCAAAAATGACAATACCCAATGTACAAATAGTTTTTTTCAGTAAGAAAGCAAAATTACATTCATAGTTCGTATGCTAAATATTTAAATAACTGAAGACTCAAATCTCCCGATAGGGGAATTTTCAACACGTTTATCAGCGTCAGTTGTAGTTCTGCTAGTGATTTGAATTCTTCCTGAAGCTGTTAGAATTTTGGGTGAAACAAGGCGGTCTTAGTTGATAAGGCAGTGCACTGCTAGACTGATATGAGGTGAAAGTAAGACAGCCGGCACGCTAAATATGGAGTAACGATGGCAAGAAAACAGTGGCGGCGTTCTTTAAGATAAGTGTGGGATGATCTTTATTCTTTTTATTTTTTGTTTTTAAATTTGAATATTTTAATCTGGCTGGCTAGTCCTCTTCAATTATTTATACATAAGAACATAAGAGTAGCCATACTGGGTCAGACCAATGGTCCATCTAGCCCAGTATTCTGTTTCCAGTAGAGGCCAAACCAGGTTACAGGTACCTGGCAGAAATCCAAATCGTGGCAACGCTCCATGCTACCAGTCCCAGGGCAAGTAGTTGCTTCCCCATGTCTGTTTCAATATCAGACTGTAGACTTTTCCTGCAGGAACTTGTCCAAACCTTTTTTAAACCTAGATACACTAACCAGTGTTACCACATCCTCTGGCACAGAGTTCCTCCTATTTGTTTTGAAAGTATTTCCATGTAACTTAAGTTTCCCCTATTCTTTGTACTTTTGGAAAGAGTAAAAAATTGATTTACTTCTGCTGGTTCTACACCACTCAGGATTTTGTAGACCTCAATCGTAGCTCCCCTCACTTTTTGATATACAATAAAGCAATTGGATTTTTTGGAATCGGTTTGTTTTTCTCCATTATTAGGACTTTTTTTTAACGCTGATTCTTTTTTTTCTCTTAGGAACCAATAATATGAACTGACTCACAGTTATGGTAGAGAGTGTTGTAAACGGGAGATTTGAGGTCTCAGTTTATTTAAATATTTAATACAGGAACCATTAAAGTAATTTTGCTTTATTATTGAACAAACTATTTGTACATTAGGGGCCCTATTTACTAAGGTGCGCTAAACACTAGAGACATGTCTCTAGTGTTTAGCGGGTTCTAAAAACGCTAGCGTGGCTTAGTTAAACAGGGCCCTTGATATTGTCTATTTATTTATGGCCTTGCCTATCCCCATGCCCAAGAATTTCTTTACTCAGTTAAACCGGTTCCAGTATATATGGAAAAAACAGCCTCCTGAGGTGAATAGGGTGATATTATGTAAATTAACAGTAAAGGGGGGGTATGGGAGTCCCCAACTTTCGCTGCTGTTATACTGCAGTCCAGTTACGTGTTTATGTTCCAAAGTACAAAGACTACTAGGGGATACTAGAGGAAGTTAACATGGAAATACTTTTAAAACATATAGGAGGAAATATTTTTTCACTCAACAAATAGTTAAGCTCAGGAACTCTTTTCTAAAGGATGTAGTAACAGCAGTTAGTGTATCTGTATTTAAAAAAGGTTTGGGCAAATTCCTGGAGGAAAAGTCCATAGTCTGCTATTGAGACAGAGATGAGGAAGCAACTGCTTGCCCTGGAATTTGTAGCATGGAATGTTGCCACGATTTGAATTTCTGTCAGGTACTTGTGACCTGACTTGGTCACTGTTGGAAACAGGATACTGGGCTAGATGGACAATTGATCTTGACCCAGTATGGCTACTCTTACATTCTTATGTATGTATTATTGAATGGATAAGGGGGGGTGTTACTACTAAGCAATGAGTCCATCTGAAAGAACATCACATGGGTAGCACCCTGCTTTGAGCAATTCCTTGGCTGCTGGGGTATGAGTTGAGGGCATTCCTTGCCTGGAGTCCCTCGGTTATTAGGTTTCCTCTCCAGATCTGGTACCAAACCAATAAATATGTTTTCCCAGATAGATATTACTTGCTTATTGTGATTCAATATGCTCTTGCCTGTGAGTTTGTTGGGCCTATAGTGGATTGTGAACCCTGGGACAACTGAGGCGGAGGGGGGGGGGGGGGGGGGGGGGGAGAGGATGTATCTTTCTCTGATCTATAGGAAGAGTATGGATTACCCTTGAAAGACATGTTTCATTATAATGAAGTTAGAGATTATATATAGCATAGAGCAAAAGATGTACAGAGTCTAGAAGAAACATTGCTGGATGAAGCTTTAAAGGGAGGGGGTGGCAGGGGATGTGTTTCCCGTGTCTTATCGGGCATTGCTATCCTCAAAATCTCCACAGTCACAGTATGTTGCTCTTTGTGAATCGGATTTTGGCATCTCATATGATCCTAAACAATGGGCTAAAGCTATGAGGCGTTGCTGAAGGTGACTCTAGCCACTAATATGATTGAAAACGGTTGCAAGTTATTGTATAGATAGTATTATACGCCCATGCGGCTATGACAAATCTATAAAACTGGTTCAGGACAGTGCTGGCAAAATTGTAGAGCCAGTGGAGATTTTTACCATATCTGGTGGCTGTGCTCAGTGGTTTCTATTTATTGGACATCTGTTTTTAGCCTCTTGCATTGAGTTACCCAGGTGCAATATCCCCAGAAAGCAAAGTAGTGTATTACATTTTCATCCCATTGGGATTAAAGCAGAGGTACAGAAGTTCATGGCTTGTTCGTTCACGGTGAGCAAGCTAGTGGTAGCAATGAGCTGGAAATGTAGCACCATGCCCACTAAAGATCAGGTACTTCGCCGTTTGGATTATGTGTATCAGATGTCCCAGCTGATAGCAATTTGCTACGGTCACATTGTACAATTCTATAAAATATGAGACGTGTATAAGACCTGGTCAGTGCTTGGGAACTGCTGGGCCTTGAACTGGACATTTGACTGATTCTGTTTTTGTATGGAGCAGAGCTAAGTGGTTATTGAGGGCAGCTGTACTATATAGTGGGGGGAGGGGATGGAATGTTGCTGATCTTTTGTAATAACTGTAAGATGTTATGGTTTATTGAAAAATTTCAATCAAGATTGTTTCACAAAAAAAACCTGGACAATGGGACTCATATTCAAAGCACTTAGGGCCCTGTTTACAAAGGTGTGCTAGCGTTTTTAGCGTGTGCTAAATGCTAGAGACACCTATAGGAATATATGGGTGTCTTTAGCGCGGCTTAGTAAACAGAGCCCTTAAACTTACAAAGTTTGCTTATAATTTTGTAAGTCTAACAGGGTCTTTTACAAAGGCACAGTAGCATTTTTAGTGCGTGCTTATTTTTAGCGCGTACTGAAAAAGCTAGCGCACCTTTGTAAAAGGACCCCTAAGTGCTTTGAAAATACGCTTCAATGATTCTTAGTTAATGCAGAGGTAGATAACATGAAGTAGTTATCATCTGGAGAGGTATGGCTAACTGCATTAACTGAATGAGAACATGCTATGAGCACCCCCAGCCATTAACACAGAGTTTTTGCAGTTATGGCATGTTAATTTTGGCAGTTACTGGTGGGAACTGCAAAATCTTACCACGCTTTAGTAAATAGGGGCCATATTTGGGTACAGAGAACAAAAGCTTCAAAACTGAAAGGGTATAATGATTATGTCCCTGGTGGTGGTGATTTAGAGACTCCACTTAAGTGATTTTTTTTTGGAGGGGGGGGAAGGGTTAGTTGTATACTTTCTTTGTAATTGTCTGAAGTTTCTGACATCACTTCTTACAGAGAAGAAAGACTTCAGCTAAATTATTATTTGAACCTAAGGAATGTAAAGATGGTATGTTTGGGGCTTCTGATTTGGTAGTTCTCCTTTTCTCCTTTCCCAGCTCAATGAGAATCAGGACTGGGATTCTGGCACCATCAGCCTTCATCTGCAGCTAAGCCGAGACTTTTTCCCTGTTTCTGTAAACCTTCCCACTGTTCTTGGTCTGATCATCACAACAGCACTCTTGAGGCAAGGAACCATGAGCCAGAGTTTCTTCTGGATACTGATCATGGGCTCTGAATGTGCCACCAGGTGTTGTCTCTTGAAGCCCTCTTCCCTCCTCAGCACCCCTAGCCCTGTCTGACCTGTGGGGCTCAAGACCCGACTGTGGGGTTGAACCAAGGATTTTTCCACATGTCAGTGTTCAGCACTGCCACTGAGTCACCATACCAGCCCAGGATACTCTGGAATAGTTTGAAATATTTAGAGCGTTTCTCTCTTGTTTTTGTTGTGTGGTATGCACTGATGCAGCTGTATTTCAGTTTGACAGATAGACTTGTGTAATACTGGGTTTTACAGGGACTTTCCATAACTTTCCAGATCTCCTTCCCTTTGAACTAAGACTGAGATTTGTAAAAATCTTATTAAAAAAAAAAGGCAAGGGTGTAAGTAAATGTGGTTAATCTTGCAGGAGATGATTGATATGTCCATGCTTCTGAAGTCAACATGCAGCACTTTCTTGAAGACCCTGGAAGAATGCATGCAGGTGGCAAACTTGACTTTCACATCAGAGGCCTTACAGAGCGTTGCTCCACCCAGATCCCCTCTCCAGCTGATCCAGCCCAACAAGGTATAATGAAATGCAGAAGTCCTAATTAGGTTATAAAAGGATTTCAGAAAGTGAGCCTTGTCAATTCTAAGTGGTTTTAATGTAATGAAGATTTTGGGAAATATTTTTGTCTGTGTGTCTTGACTATTACATAATCTCCATAAAGCAGAAACTTATTTGTAGAATGCTATGCACATCTAGTATTGGGGCGCAGCCAGACCTCAAGGTGGGAGGGGGGCCAGTGCCCAAAGTGGGGGGGGGACATTTTGGTCCCTTGCCCCCCTTGCTGCTCCCCACCCACTGCCGCCGATATACATATCTTGGCTGGTGAGAGTCCCCAACCCCCCACCAGCTGAAGCACCGCCGCTGCAAATACCTTGGCTGGCGGGGGTCCCCGCTCAGATTCACGAAAAGAAGTGCGCCGGACTGTGAGGGGAAGAAAGAGCAGGGCAGGCAATGCAGTGGTGCCGGAGACCAGCGCTGGACAGAGCTTTCAGCTGGCAGGGGTTGGCAACCCCTGCCAGCCAAACCAGGGGCCCAGAGCAAATTTGGGGGGCCCAGACCCCCGTGGCCTCACGTAGCTACGCCACTGATCTAGTAGTACTGTAGGAATTATTTGCCTGGGAGGAATGAAGATTTCCATGTATTGAAAAATTTGGCAGCAAAGGATGAGAAAGTGTAAAAGGATTTGTTTTGTGCTTTTAAGTAGCCTAGTGGTTAGTGCAGTAGACTTTGATCCTGGGGAACTGGGTTCGATTCTCACTGCAGCTCCTTGTGACTGTGGGTAAGTCACTTAACCCTCCATTGCCCCAGGTACAAAATAAGTACCTGTATATATGTAAACCGCTTTGAATGTAGTTGCAAAATACCACAGAAAGGCGGTATATCAAGTCCCATTTCCCTTTCCCTTTTTAATTGCTTATGTATTGTGTGTGTACATGTTACCATCTGAATCATTCATCCTACGGCAACCACATTTTCCAGATAGACATATCTGTATAAAAGTTAGAAACCAAAATGTTTTCCCATAAAACGGCTGGATCTAGTCCAAAACAGGAAAGCAAATGACCCCCCCCCCCCCCCCCCCCCCCCGTTTAACTTATGGTTCTAGAGCAAAATTGATTTTAGAAGAAAAGTGCTTGTACAAGTTGCTCTGTAATTCTTTTCTTGTTGCCTTTACTGATTTTTACTTTCACTTTATCAATAGAAATCAAACAAAATAAAACATGGAAAAGAAAATAAGATGGTACCTTTTTTATTGGACATAACTTAATACATTTCTTGATTAGTTTTCGAAGGTTGCCCTTCTTCCTCAGATCGGAAATAAGCTTATTTCCGATCTGACGAAGAAGGGCAACCTTCGAAAGCTAATCAAGAAATGTATTAAGTTATGTCCAATAAAAAAGGTATCATCTTATTTTCTTTTCCATGTTTTATTTTGTTTGATTTCTATTGATAACCTTAAGAGTGGACTAACACGGCTACCACACTCCTCTACTTTCACTTTCAAATTCTAATTGTAGTCTACTCCTGGATGAGTAGCTAATGCAAGCTAGGCCTTAGTGAGTTTGGACAAACGTGGTATGGTAGCATCTGCAGGCCTAAATTTTATAAGCATAAGTTTTAAGCTCCTAAATTAAGGTGAATTTTCAGCTGAAAATGAGGCATACATTTAGGAGCTCTTTTTTTTTTTTTTTTTACTGTCAGATCCATTGTGTCTGATCAAAAATCCCACAAGACTATGGACTGGATAATATTACCAGACCTGTTTCTTGATGGTCTCTGCCTCTTCAGGTTTCTGTTGCTTTCCTTGATGCCAATTGTTTGTAACCCTGTGGTTGTACATTCTTTAAAGGTACTCCCTACTCATTGTTAGGGTTACCATTTTGTGTCCTTGAAAAAGAGGACACATGTCACGCCCGCCCCCACCACGCCCCCACCACGCCCACTGTCACGCCCCTTTCGGATCCTCATTCCGCCCCCTTTCCCCTCCCCCGTCACATAGTCCCCTCCCCTGCGCCCCCCCCCCCCCAATCACATGCTCCCCTCCCCTTCCTTACCATCTTCCCTGGTGGTCTATTGACGTCTTCGGGGCAGGAAAGAGCCCCCTCTTTCCTGCCTGGAGCACTGCCTGCCCTTGCCTACATCCTTCTCGGTCTCGGCTGGGGATTCAAAATGGCCACCGAGAGTTGAAGCGGCGCGAGACTTCAACTCTTGGTGGCCATTTTGAATCCCCAGCCGAGACCGAGAAGGAGGATGGGCAAGGCAGCGCTCCGGGCAGGAAAGAGGGGGCTCTTTCCTGCCCTGAAGATGTCACTACACCACCAGGGAAGATGGTAAGGAAGGGGAGGGGAGAGCTACAGCGCTGATGGATCGCAAACCACACGCACGCCCTCCCGCACGCACGTTGGTCCAGAAATCCGGACAAACGTGCGTGCGGGCAAAACCCGCCGGACACCCCGGACATTCCCTCAAAAAGAGGACATGTCCGGGGAAATCCGGACGAATGGTAACCCTGCTCATTGTTACCCAGTGTTTACTTCATAAATCTCCTTGTATAATATTTTAACCCTTCAGTTCTAAACTTGGCATTTTTGTATTTTGATTTTCTAGGCGAAACATCATAAACGCTCCTCTGGCATTATTCCAGACAGGTAAGCAAATGTTTTCTCCATTGATGTCTGATGCTAATTGAGCATTATTTTTAAAGCTTTTGAGGCCTAGTATTCAAAAGGTTTAAACCACACTGAGTGGGTTGGGAGGGGATTATTCAGCAGCGCTTAATCAGGCAGTGCCATGGAACATCTCCTCTGATCACCACAGCACTGTCTGGGGTGGAGTCAGGGCAGTCTTGGAATTATTTGTGCATCAGCAGCGTTCAGTGCTGGTGCCCACATGGCTAACTGGGCAAGTAGGACCACTTAAATAGCTAAACCGGGCAAAGCTAAGGCTGCTATTTAGGTAAACAAATGCAGTACAAATACAGCACCAAGCATCAGCCATATCTGCATAGCTTTTGGGTACTGTGCTGGTGCCTGCAGAGCTAACTGGGCATGGCCCGGCATCAAATATCCAGGTCTTAATTTGGCTGGCTGAAGAATACTAATTACAAATATATTTTTTAAATGGCTCTGCCATCTCCATCTCTGTTCAATGTAGACAGATGTACCCGTGCTATTTGAAATAGCGTGGGTATTTTACCTGTAGAGAGGAAGGGTAATTATTGACACCAGATTGTACTTTAATAGCTGCTTTAATTATCCAGGTAAAATATTGTAAAAAAACATTTCACAGTGCTGTGTTGTGTTGGGGAGTGTCACATTTCTAGTGCTCTAGAAATGTTAAGTAGTAGTAGTTCTGCAAGACCCTTAGGGATAAAGCTGACCTTGGGGCAGATATTATTATTATTATTAATTGCATTTGTATCCCACATTCCCCCACCTATTTGCAGGCTCAATGTGGCTTACATTGATTACATAGATAATATAAATAACCCCCCCCCCCCCATTGTGAATTAATTAGCTTTTAGTTTACATTTCATGCTACATTCTTTTGTCTCCAGGCCATGTCAGCAGCACACCACACTGTTGATTTTGTAAACCACCTACTAAGTAGTCACATCCCAAAACACTTTAAGCCAATCTTGAACAAAGAGTAGCACAGCCAGGTCTTGAGAAGGTAAACAGGACAGAAACCATTTCCTACAGCTGTGGGATGTGAAGAAACCAGGGCCCAGATGCACTAAACCTGAACGACCCTTTTAATGACCCTTAACGAAGAAAGTTTCAAACGTAGCATGCATCAAAGGCCATTTTCCGAGGAAGCTAGCAGCTAACGAAACTGGAATGCAAATGAGAAACTACCATTGAAATGTAGACAATTCGGAATGCACTAACCATACCGACGATAGCAACGATTCACTTACCGCTGGAAATTTAACGTCAGCTCAGACCTGTCGTTAAAGCCTGAGCTGTCATTTCCCCGCTGCCCCCTGCATGATGAAAAACCAAATTGCTGGCATGTTTAAAAAGAAAAGTGGCTCCCTGCTTCCCTGTGCCTAAAATAAAAAACGAAACTAAATTAAAAAAGGATCGGGAAGGGGCAAAGGCACTCATCAGCAGCGTCCTGTATGGACGGCCTGGCCTTGCCTTGCCCCCCCCCCCCCCCCGAAGTCCCCGCTGCTCCCCGCTGCTCCAATTGTGAAATAAAAGCTGTTAAAAATGAAACCTTTGCAGTTGCTGGGCTCCCCCTCCCTTCCTGTCTCTCTCTTCTTCAGTCGGCAATGCTCCGCCTCCTGCCCTCCTCCACCTCCGTGCCCCCCCCCCCCCCCCCCGAGTTCGTCCCCGCCGGACCCCCCCCCCTCCACCATAATGGCCGGTGCAGCGCCTCTCACCTATGTTTGAAGGCGCTGCACGGGATGGATCAGCTGTTCTTGATCTCTTCTGTCTCCTCCGATGTCTCCTTCTTCTTCCTGTGCTCGCCTTCCTCTGACGTCAGAGGAGGGCGGGCACAGGAAGAAGAAGGAGACATCGGAGGAGACAGAAGAGATCAAGAACAGCTGATCCATCCCGTGCAGCGCCTTCAAACATAGGTGAGAGGCGCTGCACCGGCCATTATGGTGGAGGGGGGGGGGTCCGGCGGGGACGAACTCGGGGGGGGGGGGGGGGGGGGGGGGGGCACGGAGGTGGAGGAGGGCAGGAGGCGGAGCATTGCCGACTGAAGAAGAGAGAGACAGGAAGGGAGGGGGAGCCCAGCAACTGCAAAGGTTTCATTTTTAACAGCTTTTATTTCACAATCGGAGCAGCGGGGAGCAGCGGGGACTTCGGGGGGGGGGGGGGGCAAGGCAAGGCTAGGCCGTCCATACAGGACGCTGCTGATGAGTGCCTTTGCCCCCTCCCGATCCTTTAATGTTTGTGGAGATATGCAGGGGAAAGTGGGGAGCCACGTGTTTGTGTTTTCTTTTTTTTCTTTTACGTTTCTGGCATGCGCAGAGCAGCCAGCATAATGCTTGGCTGCTCTGCGCATGCTTTACGAGCCGATTACCGACGGGGATTAGTGCATCGTTCTTTACAATACTGCACCGAACTTGTGCGACTTGTTTTTTTTGGAGCATTGGTCGTTTTTTAAAATTTGGTAATGGCTTTAACGATTTTGCTTTTTTTACGTTTGGTTGATGCATCTGGGCCCAGGAAACATATATTAAGGCAGGGTTTAAAGACCAGAGCCTGCTCAGGGTGTCCTGCTATTGTGATTTGCAGACATAACTCAAAAGCATCATGGTAGCGGTATGTGATGTCATGCAGCATTCAGACCAGAGTGACTCTCCCAGTACAGAAAGACCATCAGGAGTATGCATTTTTGCTTGTCATTTTCATTGTGTATTAGCATGCAGTATTTCATGTTAGTACAATGAAAATGACCGAAATTAAAAAGAAATGAAACTTAACAATAAAATACATTTTTCCTTGCATGCTCCTAAAGGCCACATCGCGACTAAAGGGAAAGGGGCAAGCCATCAGCAAGAATGGAAGTGGGAAGATGTTACTAGCCTGCAATTTCTCCTTACAACATTGTAACACCTCCAACCCTGCCCCACCATCCTTATGGAAAACCATTTACATCTGAAGTAATTTCTTTGTAAATAGCTTTAGCCAAGTTGTGAGAACTGGATCAGGACAAAACACTTGTAAGTGTTATCTTCAAGCTTTCTGTAAAAGTAAAGGAAAAATGCAAAGCAGTTCCCTTTGGTCAGCCCACTAGCTCTTCAGTAATGCTTAAGATAAGTTTCAAATATTTTATTTTGAAACTTTAGTGTTTATTGCAGTGATGGAACATGAAATACAAATAGTAAACCGTACAATTCAAACAGTACCAATCTACACACAGAGAACTAAATTAAACCCAACCAGTACCCTAAAGATCCTATCCAGGCAGGCAGATCAATAGCAAGAGACAATAAGGCCCAGATGCACTAAACGTTTTTCATCGTTAAATGAGCCCTTAAGGAAGAATTTCCTATCCTTTCCATGCACTAAAGCCTATTTTTCGACAGCAGTAGCAGCTAACGAAACTGGAATGCAAATGAGAAACTACCATTGAAATGTAGACAATTCGGAATGCACTAACCATACCGACGATAGCAACGATTCACTTACCACCAGAAATGTAACGTCAGCTCAGACCTGTCGTTAAAGCCTGAGCTGTCATCTCCCCACTGCCCCCTGCATGATGAAAAACCAAATTGCTGGCATGTTTTAAAAGAAAAGTGGCTCCCTGCTTCCCTGTGCCTAAAATAAAAAAGGAAACTAAATTAAAAAAGGATCGGGAGGGGGCAAAGGCGCTCATCAGCAGCGTCCTGTATGGACGGCCTGGCCTTGCCTTGCTAGCCCTCCCCCCCCCCCCCCGAAGTCCCCGCTGCTCCCCGCTGCTCCGTTTGTGAAATAAAAGCTTTTAAAAATGAAACCTTTGCAGTTGCTGGGCTCCCCCTCCCTTCCTGTGTCTCTCTTCTTTAGTCGGCAATGCTCCGCCTCCTGCCCTCCTCCACCTCCATGCCCCGCCCCCCTCCCCCCCCCCCCGATTTCGTCCCCGCCGCTCCCCCCCCCACCCCCACCGGACCCCCCCTCTACCATAATGGCCGGTGCAGCGCCTCTCACCTATGTTTGAAGGCGCTGCACAGGATGGATCAGCTATTCTTTAGCTCTTCTGTCTCCTCCGATGTCTCCTTTTCTTCCTGTGTCCGCCCTCCTCTGACGTCAGCTATCTACGTAGATAACTGATGTCAGAGGAGGGCGGACACAGGCAGAAAAAGGAGACATCGGAGGAGACAGAAGAGCTAAAGAATAGCTGATCCATCCTGTGCAGCGCCTTCAAACATAGGTGAGAGGCGCTGCACCGGCCATTATGGTGGAGGGGGGGTCCGTTGGGGGGGGGGGAGCGGCGGGGACGAAATCGGGGGGCGGGGCACGGAGGTGGAGGAGGGCAGGAGGCGGAGCATTGCCGACTAAAGAAGAGAGACACAGGAAGGGAGGGGGAGCCCAGCAACTGCAAAGGTTTCATTTTTAAAAGCTTTTATTTCACAAACGGAGCAGCGGGGACCTTGGGGGGGGGGGGGCAAGGCAAGGCCGTCCATACAGGACGCTGCTGATGAGCGCCTTTGACCCCTCCCGATCCTTTAATGTTTGTGGAGACATGCAGGGGAAAGTGGGGAGCCACGTGTTTGTGTTTTCTTTTTTTTCTTACGTTTCTGGCATGCGCAGAGCAGCCAGCATAACGCTTGGCTGCTTTGCGCATGCTTTACGAGCCGATTACCGACGGGGATTAGTGCATCGTTCTTTCCAATACCGCACCAAACTTTTTGGGGCTGTGTTTTTGGAGCATGCTTCGTTATTTGAGATTCGGTAAAGGTTTTTACGTTTCTGATTTTTTTACGTTTGCTTGATGCATCTACCCCTAAATGACCTAACGTGAGCCCACCCCCTGTGCACATGCAGTACTTACTCTTTTGGGTAGTTAAGACATTAGCAGTTATAATACATCCAGTATTTGAACACGCACGAAGTACTGCACAAACGACCGTATATGCTTAAGTCTCCTGCCCCCCTCCCCATAGCCCACCCCTAGTCGCAAACTGGGCTTGGGTGTAGGCCAAAAAGTACAAAAATAAACTAAATCAGGAGTAATAATCCCCACAGTACTGGAACAGAGGCTGTTTGACGGAGAATCAAGAGTTGAGATCTCTTGTCGGGGGCTGTCTAAGAAGGGCCCTTCTTCTCAGGATGTTCAGGTAGCAACCATACCCCACTTCTGCTCATAATCGTGCCCCTTTCCCTTCAAGTCAAGAGTTATCAAAAATGCAAAGCTCCATAATAGCTGATTTTCACATCACTAAAGTCGGGCCCTCATTACCCGTCCAACATCTAGCAATGCCCATTTTGGCAGCCAGAATTAATAGGTGAGCTGCCCCCTTCAGAATACCCTCCTCCGGCGAAGCTTGAGTTATGCGACCCAATAAACATGCCAGTTTTATCATTTGCCCAATCTTCCCCCGTCCATTTCATAATTAATGCCCAGATTGAACTTCAATAATTTTGGACAACAGGGCACAACCCACCACATATGCTCCAACGAGCCCCACTGCCCACATAGCCTCCAGCAGTAACCCGTCATATCTGCCCCCCCCCCCCCCCCAGCTTCACCTCTCTATCTGGTGACCAGTAGATCCTATGAAGAATCTGGAATTGCAATTGATTATATTTGGTAATCACTGTACGTTTATGGGCATACCAGTATATCAGCTTCCAATCCTCCACTCCCAGAAGGGATTTCATCCAGTTGGACCATTTCTCCTCTGCCACCCATCAAGGAGAGGGCTACAGGGGGGAAGCTCCACATATAGACAGGAGCTTCCTTCTATGGCCCGCTTTAAACAGTACCACTTCCAACTGGGTCGGGTCTCTGTGCAAATTAACCTTAGCATCCGACCCCAAAAGAAAATCCCTGCCCTGAAAGAACTGGTAAAAGGGGATCTTTGCTCCCAACAAGTCTTGAAGATGACCATGGAATATTAGTATCCCTTGATAAAAAAGATCCTTGCATGAAGTAAAGCCCACCATCTCCAACCTCTGACGCAGAGAAGAGAAATAGTTAGTAGACCAGGGATGATAATCCTTATGGGTGAACCTTACTTCCCGTCCCACATCCTACCTTCATCTGCCTCCATTTATCCACCAGCAGAACCAGAAAGTGATGTTGTATGGAATCCTTATTCCAGTCTAGCCTGTCTGCCTTCCCCTAGCCCCCAATTTCAAAGATAGAATATTGTTTTCTAAGAAGCCTCAAAGTGAAATTCCTGCAGGGCCTTCAGTACATCAGAAGGTGGGGAGTCCCACTCCACCCTGCTCCTTGGCACACTGTAGCATTTTCCACCCCACTTTAGGCCTCTGATTAGCCCAAATAAAGGGTCTCAGCATCCTGTCCCAATGCTTAAACTGTTTGTTTGGGATTCTAATTGGAAGCTGGGCAAAACGAAATAAGAATTTAGGCAGAATCATCCGCACCGCTCCAATCCTGCCCTACCAAGTTAACCATAGTGGTCTCCATGAATCCAGTTCATGTTGCAGTTGCAGGGTAAGCCGCTCATAATTCAGCTGAAACAAATCAGAAGCATTTATCAGAAAGTTCAATCCTGAAGTACTGAAACCCTTTGGTTGCTACCTTATAGCGGAAGTTAATACATTCGGAGAAATCTACATTGAACAACAGAGTCTCCGTTTTGTCAATATTAGTCTTGAAGCTAGAAATCTTACCAAAGCGTTCAAGTTCGACCACCAGGTGAAGCAGGGACCAGATCAAGTCAGCCATAAAAATAAGCGTATCATCTGAATACAAAAGGATTTTATGAGGGTCCTCACTAACTACAAAAGGCACAATGTGTGAAGCATGCTGTATGCAGGCTGCAAAAGGTTCAATAGCTATGGCAAAACGCAAGGGGGACATAGGGCAGCCCTGCCTGGTACCTCTGTGGCGAGAAAACTCTTCAGAATGAATGCCATTCACTAAAATAGCGCTCTGGAGCTCCATATACAGCAAGCGCACCCAAGCACCATAAATGCACCTAAACCCACATAATCCATCACAGCAAACAGGTAGGAGCACGCCACTTTGTCGAATGCTTTTTCAATGTCAATAGCCACACACATTGCTTTCTTCTTGCTGCTTCTGAGTATAATCCAAAGGTTTGATGAAGCTTTCAATGTCCTTAATAGTAAAAAAAAAAGTTCCCATTTTGAAAAATAACCAATTTGGCGTGATACCACACTCCAGCTTGAATGCTGTGTGCCATCAGTGCTTGCTTATAGTTCCATAGTTCTTCCCTTTTATGCATGGATTCCACGCTAAGGTCTGAGAAGATTCTTAAGTCCCAATTCTCAAATTTACACACTTTTTGTTGGCGAGCACACTCAGCATATAGACCTCCGTGTATCACAAGAGCTTAACAATAAAAACCCAAGGGGGGAGATTAAGATCCGTCCTGGGTCTCAGCTCTCGATGCGCTCTTTCTACTTCAAATTTTGGTTGCGCAGGAGAGTCCAGAAAACAGGAGCTCAGAACTTTCTGTATAAATGGTAACAGCTGGCCTACCACTATGTCCTCTGGTATCCCATTTATTCTGATAATTGGACTTGCGGTGCCTGCTTTGTCAGTGAGCAGCTGCAGCAGTTTAATCTGCATCTTCAACATGTTTCTGCCATGCTCCTGAGCAAGTTCTACCTTGTGCAATCTTCCCTCCAGACAGTCCACACGCTCCGCCAATTCTCCCAATCTCATCTCCAACTTGCTCACCACCATCTCTGCTATTTCAAGCTTGGCCGCACACGGCTCTTCGAACACCAAAGTAAGTGTGTCGTTGGCCACTTGGGGGCATGCGCTGAGTACTATTTCCCCCGAAGGGTGCATTTCCGGTTGAGCTCCCACCCCCGACAACCTCTTGCTTCGGGGCCGTACCAGCATATAGCTCCTTGATCGATGGAGTACTCTTGCCCTTTCATCCGTGGCATTTCACTGCTCCAGTCACCCACTTCTATTCTCCAGTGTCCTTCCATGATGTGTACCCCACTGCAACAGCTTAAAAGAGAGGTAGAGAGGGGGAATTGTTCAACTTGCCTGGTGTTGTTTCTCTTGAGATGGCCCAAGGTCTGCAGCTTAGCAGACCTTGGGCCATCTGGAATGATGATTGACTGGTTGAGGTGGAAATTACAGCATCTGAGGCAGCAGCTTAGATGTGTGGGAGCGCCAAACTATTGTGGTATCTGGTATACTCTGTTTCAACGATTTTTATTGTTGACATAATATAGCAGAAAAGTTTTACAAACAATCCAGCAACTTTCGCTTAAAGACTTCCATTATTTACACAGCGCCAACAAATTTTTCAAACTTAGCTTCCCTTTCCATTCCCTATCCCCCCCCCCCTCATAAGTCCTCACCCCCATCACCCCCTGCTCAGGAAAATACACTTTACTCTTTATCCAGCCACACCATAGTACATTCACAATGTATTAAGAATGAGACTTCTCCCTCTCTGAGGCAATCTATCTAATAGACATTCCCAAATCTTAAGAAAATGTGCTTTACTTCTGCATGAACCCCTAGCTTCTCTTGCCTCCCATAACATCAACTGATGCACTTGATTGCGCCAGTGCCAGTATTCGGGGGGGGGGGGGGGGTCTGCCGAGGTCCAATACTGCAGTACACATTTCCTCGCTACAAGGCATAATTTGCGACACAATAGTGCACCTTCCGCTCTAAAACATCGAAATGCTCCCGGCAGATCTATTATTAACTGGAGCGGATTTGTCTCAACTCTGCTGGGCATCAAGGAAGACAAAAAAGATGCCACTCGCCTCCAATATCTCTGCACCAATGTACATTCCCAAAACGCATGGTAATAGGTATTGGTAGACATTTTACACTTCAGGCAAATTGCTGAGCTAACCCCCCCCCCCCCCCCCCACCCTATGCAATTGAATTTGAGTAAAATATGCTCTGTGTATTACCCTGAAAGCATATTCTCTAAGCCCAGCTCCACCAATTATTCTAGGAATACCCTTTAAATGTGCTACAATATCCCGTATCAACAAACCTTGCCCGACATCTTGTGCCCATCTCTGTCGAAGCTGGGCTAGCTGCTTCCCAGGCATCAGTCCCCATATCTTCTGGTATATGCTTGAAATAGAGGGGACATTCTCGGCCCCTTCATCAACTTTAATCTTCTCCCCCAGCTTTAATTTTAGTGCTTCTTTATCTAGTGTTTGCATATAATGTTTTAGCTGATAATACGTGAATTTGTCCCCCCATCCCCCAGCTATGTAAGGCAATTAGACTGTAAGCTCTGTCGAGCAGGGACTGTCTCTTCATGTTCAAGTGTACAGCGCTGCGTACGTCTAGAAGCGCTTTAGAAATGATAAGTAGTAGTAGCAGTTGAGGCAGCGATTTAATTTCCCCTTCCCGTCCCATAACATTTTCCAATCGATTTAAATCCATCTGCTCCCAGTATGTGAAGGCTGAGTTCTCTAGTCCTGGCAAGAACATCTGGTTACCTGTAATAGTTAATAATTCTGTAATTTTCGGATTTCCCCCTAACATTGTCCCTAACAGTCTCCACATATCTCTTAGCGGCACCAAAAGTATACTATGAGGCTCATTTTCAAAGCACTTAGCCTCCCAAAGTTCCATAGAAACCTATGGAACTTAGCCTCCCAAAGTGCTTTGAAAATATGCCTCTATGTCATATAACCTGTGGCAGCATATCTCTGTGTATGTGGAGTAGTGTTATAAGTTTATACGGGCTGAAGAAAGCTTCTTCTAGTCTAAGGGTTGTATGTTCACTTGATGAAAATACCCAGTCCCTCACTTGTCTCAGCAGACATGCCATATTATAATACTTGAGATTAGGAAGACCCAATCCTCCTTGTCTCCACCCTCCCAACATGAACCTCATTTGGACTTTAGTTGTTTTTTTTTTTGCCCAACAAAATCTCATCACTAAGCCATCTGGGCAATATCACCATTCTAATAAGACTAATATGACCTACTAGAGGCAAGGTCAGAGTGTTCCAGGATTGTAATTGTTGGGATGGCTTTTTCGTTTTAGCCGTTAGAAGAATACCTAGATATCTAAAAGAGTTGTTCGCCCATCTCAATGGAAAATCCTCTTGCCAGAGCTTTTGAGTACCCGGATTTACTGCCAGCGCCTCTGACTTTTCAAGATTTAATTTGAATCCCGAGTACTCACCAAATTCCCTGATGATTTCTAAAAGAGCCTCCAAGGAGGCCTGGGGTTTCGTTATCAATACTAGCAGGTCATCAGCAAACGCAGCCATTTTAAATCCAACCTCCCAATTGCCACCCCAGGTATCGCCAAACACGAGTTAATATCTCGGATCAGTGGATCTAAATAGAGCACAAAGAGCAAAGGCGACAGAGGACACCCCTGCCTAGCCCCCCACCCAATTTCGATATCCCCGGAAGTATAACCATTGACCATCACTTGGGCACGCGGGGAACAAACAGTAAAGAGCCCTGATTGCCTGTACAAACCATCCCTGAAACCCATAAGCCTCCAAAACCGAAAACAAAAAAGGCCACTCTACGCGGTTGAACGCTTTTTCGGCATCAAAGCTAATCACAATAGCCTGTTCCTTGGTTTGACCCAGTCTCTCCAATGAAGCCAGAATACTCCGAATATTTTTCACCACTGACCTGCCCTGAACAAACCCCACCTGCGTTTCGTGAATAACATGAGGCAATACCTTTCCCATTCTGTTTGCTAATATTTTTGCAAGAAATTTTATTTCGTGATTCCAAAGCGAAATAAGTCTGTAGGAGGTCAGCAGCGCTTCATCTCGCTTTGGCTTAGGAAACACTACAATCCGTGCCAAGTTAAGATGTTCCAGCAGCCGGCCCAGTTCTATCCACTCGTTAAACACCTTAGCCAGCGTGGGAACTATAGAGTCCCCCAACAATTTATTAAACTTAGCCTTAAACCTGTCCGGGCCTGGAGCTTTGCCCAATTTACTCTGTCCAATAGCCCATGTTATCTCATCTTCGCTAATCAGGGCATTCAGACTTTTGCATTCTCCTTGAGTCTATCTAGGGGTCTCTATTCCATTTAAATACATATCACCCGGGAGCCCATCTGTTCCCTCTGCACTATAAAATTTTTGGTGAAATTCTTGGAAGGCAGACCGTATTTCCTGATCAGTATGGAGTATTTCCCCCCCCCCCCCCCCCCCCCCCCTTACCTTTGATAGTAACTATGTTCCTAGAGGTATACTTTGGTGCGATCAATCTAGCTAGTAATTTACCTCCTTCATTGCCATGTTTATACAATTGAAATCGATAGTAAGTCTGAGATATCACCTCTCTATCATGTAGTAAGGAGTTCAGAGCCGTCTGAACCATCATCAATTCCTGCCTTGTACGAGGGTTCGGAGGCACACCAAATTATCTCCTCAGTCCTGCCAACTGCTTTTCCATTCGTAAAATTTCACGATCTCTAGCCTTCTTATATTGAGTGACGTAGCTGATAATCTCACCTCGCATGTCTACTTTCGCTGCTTCCCAATAATTAGATACTCCATCTACTAAGCCCTCGTTAAAATGTTTAAATTCTGCCCACTTAGCTTGCAAATATTCCCTAAATTTTACTTCCTTAAAAAGGTAACTAGGGAATGTCCAACCTCGAGCCTTGTTTCCCTCATCTCCACTTTGCCATGTCATCCGAACTGCTGAGTGATCCGAGATGATACATGGTCCTATATTGGACTCCCTGATGTCTGTGAGGAGCGTGTGTGATGTCAGCAAGTAATCAATCCTTGAATGTGTATTATGTGCTCTTCATTGATGTGTATATTCCCTATCTATGGGATGTAACATGCGCCAGACATCTATGAGGTCCAATATTGCACAAAAGTCAGGCAGGCCTCTGGTATCACAATGCCCTATAGCCACTGGGGGATGTGATCTATCTATCTGTGGTTCCCATGCCATGTTAAAGTCTCCCCCCAACATCATAGGAAATGATTCCATTTTAGTGACAGTGAACAGCAGCTTCTTATAAAATTTAAGATCTAAGACATTGGGTGCATAAATGCTGGCCAATAAAACCTGTTGTCTGGCAACTGTGGCATTACAAAAAATAAACCGCCGTCCGGATCTTTCACTACTTTATGAATCAGGGATGTCACTCCCTTCCGAAATAAAATTGCCACCCCACCTTTCTGTCCTACCACTGATAATTCTACACAGTCCCGTACCCAATTTTGTGTGTTCAAGATCTGACAAGTGTGTTTCTTGTAGGAACACAATATCAGCTCTAATACGTTGAAGATAGTGTACATTTTTTTACCTTTTTACAGGAGAGTGAATGCCCCCCACATTCCATGTGATAATCTTAATCATTCTCTAGGGTAGTGTCATACAATAGCAGCCTATCAAAGAGTTCATCTACTGAGAGGAGCCAGCCCAGCCTCTGACCCCTCACCCCCATATACCTCCCATTATACCTCATTCTAGTATTAACCACTGTATCCAGCCCCCAAGTCCTGCCCATCTCCTTCATATATCTCTGTCCCTGAGCAGTATCCCCACCTCCACCCGACCCGACCCAACCCTACCCTCCACATCCCATCCTCCCCCTTCCCTAACCTTTTACGGATTCCCCCCTGTGCCCCACTTATCCCCTTTACCCCAACAATCCCAATAGTATTCCGGTCACTTCTAACTCCCCTCCTCTAAACCCTTTAGTAAACTCCCCAACCCATCGGAGATCTCCTCCAACTTTACCCAGTGTCATCTAAGGACTTCTTTCAATCCTAGCCAGATTTTATCCCAATATACTATTTAAACCTAAACAATATTTCAAATATAATAATCTAACCCATATTCCCTCCCCCTCTCTTACAAACAGCACATTTTCAGCTTCCCCATTAATCAACTCAAACATTGTGCCTTAATCCCCTGCATTCACTCATACCTTCGCTGTCCCAGCTGTAAACACGAAAGAGAGCTCCTCATTGGGAAATAACAAAACAAATGCAAATAAACATTCTCTTTTTGGTTTGTCAGATAAGTCGTATGAGACATAAGTCCTCCCCAAACTAAGTGCTCAGGTTTCAGAACCGTTCCAGATTAGCTCCAATTATTGCTTTCAAAATCAGTATGTGCCCCCTTCTTCCCGCTCTCTGCAATTTACTCTTTGCGACTTTTTATTCCAAGTCACTTATTTTCCATGTTATCCAGTTCTCTTCAAGCTGTTCAACTTGAAGTTCCAGGTTCCAAATGCTGCATAAAAGCCCTCGCTTCTTCTGCAGTATTGTAGATCTTAGTAGCCGATTGATATGTTATTCGCAACTTCGCAGGATATAATAGAGCAAACTTAATTTTACGCTGCACCAATTCAGTACAAATCGGCAAGAATTGCCTCCTCTGAGCAGCTACTCCAGCCAAGTAGTCCTGGAAGCACAGGACTTTCTGATTACCGCTGCGCAGCACTTTTCCGCCTCCCAATGCTTGCAGAATTGTGCGAAATTAAGAACTCTACAGATGATCACTCTCGGTCTTCCATCAATCGTCGGCCTAGGACCTAGGCGATGTGCCCTCTCAATTCTGAGAGGGCCCAGAGTCGGAGGCAGACCCAGTTCCTTTGCCAACCAGCTTTCCAAAAAGGTTATCTCCCTGCTCCTCAGCCAGACCCACTATGCGTAGGTTGTTGCGTCTCGACTTGTTTTCTAGGTCTTTGAGTTTGTCAGCAAATGATGTTATCCTTTTCTTGAGCTTGCTGTGATCTGCCTCCACTTTTGCAAGCGATCTTCTAGGTTGCTAACCCGCTGCTGATAATTCGTCATATCCACCTTAATTTGAGCTACGTTATTATGCAAAGATTCCAGTTTAGTTTCCAAGGATCCAAGCTTTTTCTCCAATATCGATTCGAGCGCGGTAGTTACTTCTCCGACTATTTCCCCTGCCCATGCGGAGCCGACCATCGAGGATCTGGGCTAGCCGGAGCTGCCATCTTGTCCTCTACCGGGCGATTCTTTTCCCTCCGATTTGGCTGCCATTCTCTGCACTTTCAGCTTAGAAGTACACTCAATTCTTGTCCACCGTTCTTGTCCTTCACTTTTGAGAGGAATTTATTCAATTTTTGCAAGTTTTTCGGCAGTGTTCTCAAGGAGTTGGCAGGAGCAAAATGATTAGCGGCCGCTCCTGTGCATAGCGTCACGTGTCCCATCTGGAATACTCTATAAGGTGCCACCAACCTCTGTCATTTGTGATGACAAAAATAACTTTTATCTAGATTACCCTTTTTGTTCACAGCATTCTGCAGAACTGTAAAGCATGGTTCTGTTCTAACCAGGGCCAGTATATGGGTATTAGTGTCCTGGGCAAACTTTTACCCTCCCCCAAAGATATTTTTCCAGGGGACTTAACAATCATGATCACTCAATGTATTTTAATTTCTTATATACCGCTTGCAAGCACAAAAGCTATTGAAGTGTATACATTCAGGTAAACTAGGTATTTCCCTGTTCCTGGAAGGCTTGCAATTTAATTTTGTACCTGAGGCAATGGGAAGGTTATGTGGCTTGTCCAAGATCACAAGGAGCTGCAGTGGGATTTGAATTGGGCTCCCCTGGATCAGAGCCACACATGTAGCTTTCCCCTCACTAAGGGGATGAGGGTAGCCCTGAAGGCACTGTACAAAAGATTTGTAGAGTTCCTGTCTGTTTAAAAGGGGGGAAAGTACAATAAAAAAGAACAGAGCAACTATATGAAATTAAAAGGCCCTGGTGAAAAGCGAGAGACTGAGCTCAGAACACAACTGTAGCAAACCTAATAAGACACAGTGCAAAAAAGTAGGGCTGCATTTTGATTAAAAATTTTAATCATGATTAATCGCGGGGCATAGCTATCAGTCCATGGGGTAGGCACAGAAGGGGAAGGGGGCATAGGGATGGATTGGGAGGGGGAGACACACATTTTCTTTCCCTCCCCCAACTATATTGCTGATGGGGGTGCCGAAGCCCCGTCAGTCGAAGAAATCCACTGCCAAAGAGGGGAGTGCAAATGGTGGCTGGAGGCACCCCGCTGACTTCCTCACTCCTGAAGCAGTACGAGGAGGAAGGGGGTGACTCAGGCAACCATTGAACAGGTACTGCAGCTTTGGAAGGGGTCCAGGTCTCCAAGGCCCCTCCTCTCCCCTTTGGCTATGGCACTGATTAAAGGCCCAACATATTCCTTTCTCCCGCCTCCAGGTCCAGCTCCCTCTCCCATCCTCCCCTCTAAAGCCAGGTCCATTATCTCTCCCTCTCTTCACCTCTCCCCTCCAACCCAGGTCCATTATCTCTCTCTCTCTCCATCTCTTTCTCTTCTCCTTTCACTTCCCTCCCCCTGTCCTTCTCTTCCTCATTTCAGCTTCTCTGCCTATTTCCCCCTTCCCCCCAAGACCAACACCTCTCTCTTTTATTTCCTTTCTTCCACCCTAGGTCAATAATATTTCTCCCTCAATTTGGCATCTGTCCCTATTTCCCCCTTCCCCCATGCATAGTCCAGCATTTCTCCTTCCCTATTTAGCCCTGCCCGCGGTTCTGTCTGTCTTCTTCCCCCCCCCCCCCCCCCGGCCACCCAAGGTTCTCCTCCCCCCAGCCACCAACACTCTCTCTCTCTCTCTCTCTCTCTCTCTCTCTCTCTCTCTCCCCCCTCCCCCCCCCCTCCCCCGGCTACCTGAGGTTGTCTTTCCCTGCCTATCTCCCTGGCCACCCGAGGTTCTCTTTTGCCACAGCCACCTGAGGTTCTCGCCTCCTCCCTCCCCCCCTGCACTCCTGGTAAATCTAAAAGGAATAATAATATATTCAACATAAGTTGGTACTATAAAATAACACATATAATAAAACCACTGTAACAAGTAGAACAATTGGGTAATAATTAACCAATAATATCAACAAAAAATAATAAAGCCTATAAAAACCAAAGAACCCAGTAGAAAGGAAGGAATCCCCCCCCCCCCCCCCTCCCATCAGCAGCAATCCAATAGCACAGCAGCAAACCTAAACTATTGCATAATCCCCGGTTTCACAAATAACTAATCAAATGCTTTATGAGAAAGATCTCTTTTCAACAGTTCATTTTGTCCATCATGTTTGCTGCAGAAATCTTTGTCCTCATGTTGTGTATGATAATTTGGTGGCAGTGTTAACCAATATCTCCAGCATTAGTGAAGTCATTTTCTTTGTTGTTTCAGATGTGTGGTAAAAGTTCCGATTGATGACGTCGCTGCCATTAAGTAGGTCTTGCCCAATTCTCCATTTCTTAGTTTTGAGCTCCTGACTCAAAGACTCCCTGCACAAGAAGTGCTGAGTTTGACCCTTGTGTGTTTTCTTTTTAGGCAAACAGAAGTAAATTGTGAAAATGTAGCTGTCCGGACAGAAGTAAGTCATCATGAGCTCACCTTGATTCAGAATGGGACAGTCCTTCAGTTGCAAAATGATGGGGAGGGCCAAGGCAAAGCAGAAGATAGGATGGCGGGTGAAAGAGGTTGGTGGAAGCTACTTCACTTTTTACAAAACTAGCCTGAAAACAGCAAATTCGCAACTGAGACTGCACTGAATGAGTGCAACCTTTAAATATTTACAATTGCTTTGCAATTAAAATTTAAAATAGTGAGACCTATATTCAAAAGGTATATCTGGCTAATTTTTTGGACAAATCATGTTTTGTTTTGTTTTTTTTTGTTACATTTGTACCCCGTGCTTTCCCACTCATGGCAGGCTCAATGCGGCTTACATGGGGCAATGGAGGGTTAAGTGACTTGCCCAGAGTCACAAGGAGCTGCCTGAGCCTGAAGTGGGAATCGAACTCAGTTCCTCAGTTCCCCAGGACCAAAGTCCACCACCCTAACCACTAGGCCACTCCTCCACTCCTCTTTGTTATATTATGTTATCAGGTGCTTGTAACCTGCCAACTCTCCCACTGGGGATTCAAGGCGAGATAACGCAAATTAAAAACTGAACATACATCAGGAATTAATAAAAACACAAACATTTAAAAGAGTTACATGATAACTTAATAGACATCATTCAAGAAAACAGACGAGTCTTCAAAGCCTTCCAAAAGTAAAAAAAAAATTCTTCAAAAGGTGTGTCACAATAGGAAGGCTATTCCAAAGACAGCTGAAAACCAAAAAGAACACGTAAAAATTGCTTTAAATCGAACAGATTTAACAAATAGAAAAGCCAATACATAATCGAGATGTGGAACTATTATTTCAGATCGTAAGTTTATTTGATAAATCTCCAGGACAAATACTGTATAAAGATTTAAAAACTAGGCAAATCACTTTAAAAATAAATCCTAACCTGTACAGGTTACCAGTGCAGCTTGGCCAACAGGAGAGAAATCCTCTCAAACCTAGACCTGCAATAAATCAATCTAGCTGCAGAATTTTGAACTAACTGAAGTTTAGAAATATATTTTGCCACTACACCTAAATATAAAGAGTTACCATAATCCAACAATGCTAAAATTGACAATTGAACAATCACCCTAAAATGATCCTACAAAAAATATGAATGTAATAATCGTTGTTGCACCTTCTGAGCTACATTTTTTTATATGAGGTTACATAGATAACGAAGAGTCAGGTATCAAACCCCGAACTCTAGACTCTTTTTCAACCTGTAGAGTTTGCCCATTGTCTAAAACAATAACTTGCGGAATGTGGAAGTGATCTAAACCCAAACCATAGAGTCTTCATTTTATCCTCATTCAATTTAAGTTGCATAGCTCTAGAGAACCAGTATTTCGGTCCACAAGGACTAGAAGAAAAATATTGTCAGCATAAGACAACAGTCATGCATCAAGCACCAAGGATAGCCATCCTAAGGTGCTCATGTAAAGGTTATACAAAAGAGGGGAAATAGGAGACCCCTGGGGTATACCACATGGTGAAATCCAAAGGGCTGAGAAGTTATCACCCTTCAAAACAGTATTTTTTTAATATATATTTCAATTTTTCTCACACCTTTTCAGTAGTAGTTGAAGGTGAGTTACTTTCAGGTACACTGGGTATTTCCCTGTCCCTGGAGGGCTCACAATCTAAGTTTGTACCTGAGGCAATGGAGGGTTAAGTGACTTGCTCAAGATCACAAGGAGCAGCGGTGGGATTTGAACTGGCCACCTCTGGATGACAAGACCGGTGTTCTAACCTCTAGGCCCCTCCACTCATTCTCTGTGTGTTAAAAATGATTTAAACCAGCAAAATACCGAGTCCACCAATCCAAATTTGCTAATAGATTTAATAATAGTTCATGGTTCACTGTGTTAAAGGCAGCAGAAATGTCAAACTGCAGAAGCAATCTGTTCCCTTCTCCACTACTGCCAACTCCAGACTTCGCGCCTTCTGTCTCGCTGCACCCTACGCCTGGAATAAACTTCCTGAGCCCCTACGTCTTGCCCCATCCTTGGCCACCTTTAAATCTAGACTGAAAGCCCACCTCTTTAACATTGCTTTTGACTCGTAACCACTCGCCTCCACCTACCCTTCTCTCTTCCTTCCCGTTCACATTAATTGATTTGATTTGCTTACTTTATTTATTTTTTGTCTTTTAGATTGTAAGCTCTTTGAGCAGGGACTGTCTTTCTTCTGTTTGTGCAGCGCTGCGTACGCCTTGTAGCGCTATAGAAATGCTAAATAGTAGTAGTAGTAGTAGTAGAAGCACCATTTCACCGCCCCGACACAGAACCTGTTTTACCTCGGAGGTCAAAGATAACAGCAGAGTCTCGGTACTATGGAAAGATCTAAACCCATGTTGAGAACCATGAAGTAAGTTGAATTTCTCAGTGTAGTTGGCTAATTGAGAGTCAACAACAAACTCAAATAATTTAGTTAAAAATGGGATATTGGCAACAGATCTAAAATTAGAAGATTGAGATAAATTCGCCATTCCTGTTTTGGAATTGGAATTAACACAATATTACTCATATCACGAGAAAACCAACCATAAGCCAGAGTAGTAGTATTGAAAAAAACTGACCAATTCAATAATTCAGATGAAGGATCCTTCAGTAAAAATGAGGATAACTTATCTAAAGGACAATTAGAAAAAGATAATCTATTTATCAGTGGAAACAGAAACAGAGTCAAAAGTGGCCCAAAACCTATCTGCTGGAGTGCTATTCAAATCTAGTGTGTATTTTAACAAATCACGATACATAGCAGAATCACCATCAAATGAATGGTAAATAGTGTTCACTTTTGATACAAAGTAAGTAGCCAACTCCTCAGCAGAAGACTGAGTGGCATTATAAGAAAGAGGAAGTGATAGATTATAGTGGACCAACCCAAATAACTTCCTAAGATTAGGCTTTTCTATGCCCACCAGAGTTGAATAATATGGCCATATTTAGATTATGTTTGTATTGTTTTAACAGTAGTTTCCACTTATCTCTAGTTGACTCATTTTTTTAACTTTAGCCAACCGCGTTCTAAGCAATGACGGCATCTTTTTAACACTAGTAATTCTACAGAAAACTGTGGAAATTTAATTTCTCTATTAGTCCTTACTTTATGTTCAGGGGCCATAGTATCAAGAACTGACAAAGTAAAAAATTCCAATTCGAAAGTAAGACTTCTGGATTAGCATCAGTTGCATCTAAAGAAGAAACAACTAAAGACCAATACGTTGTTTTGTCAATTTTTCCTCTCAAGTATTTCGAAAAGGAACTAGATTTGATCGGGAAGAGGAAAATGTTAAAGTAAAGGTGCAGCCAGGGGCGTATCTGAGGTTCGGCGGTAGGGGGGGCAGGGGCTAGAGTGAGGGGGCACATAGCCCCCCCTACCGCCGTCAACCCCCCCCCACCGCCGTTAACACTCCCTCCCTGCGACGTCAGACTCCATCCAACTGGAACTAAAGATGCATGCAGCTTTCACAGCGCGCTGCACGACGAGGATGAAAAGTTAAAGATCGCAGCTGGGCTGGCGGGGGGTTGGGGTCCCCCGCCAGCTGAAGCAATATTTTAAAAAGCCGGAGGAAGCGGACCTCGGGGTAGGTGACGGCGGTAGGCGAGGGAGGGAGGGTTAACGGCGGTAGGGGGGTCCGGGGCAAAATCTGCGGGGGCCCAGGCCCCTGTGGCCCCACGCAGATACGCCCCTGGGTGCAGCAATAGTGGTCTGACCATAACACAGGTTCCCAATTACAAAACTAACACGTGGCCTTTTTCATGTGTAGGAACTGTCGAACATACTTCAAATTGCAGATCAGACACCTTACAGAGTTATCGATAATGTTGTCTTTCCCCCTCGCCACCTCAACAGCTAAATTTTGTGTGGACAAGTTGTAGGATGTAAGAACTGGTGGTGCTGGGGGAGTTCGTGCTGTTTCACTGTGTCCACCCAGTGCCAAATCTCCAGCACTAGCTGAGCAGATAAAGTTGTCCAGGAATCATTAGGATGATTGTTTCTAGTTAACTTTGTCAAGGGCATATTCAGACTGTACAGAGATGGGCTGAATATCTGGAAGAAGTTAACCTGACAGTGTTGTCCGGTTTACTGTTTTGTTTTTTTGAATATTAGCCTTCAAATATTTTTAAGTTTCTGAAATAAATTCTTGTGGCACCCAGTTAGCAAAGAGAAGAATGATGAGCAGGAGAGGAGATGGAATGCCAGTGGGTGAAAAATTGTCTTTGTTCTTGTTGAGCCTTTTATGAAAATGTTACGGTCCTTCTTTCACTCTTCCCCCCCCCCCCCCCCCCCCCAGTAGACATTAATTTTTAGCAGTAGGCAGAACTGTAATGAATTTAAAAAGTTTTTTTTTAATGTTGTTTTCTAATTCTCTATTCCTTGGCACTAAATGCCCTCAAACATTGTTGGCTGCCCCTACTGTCAGCTGAGGGCATAGATTGTTACCTAGTGTGAGAGTCATCACCCACGTAGAGCATTAGGGACAAGCTTGACTCTTGATTGGTATCTATTCCAATATGTTATTTTGCTGGTTAAAACCTGCTACTTATCTTCAGTGGAATGTTTTATTTTTAAGTGCTCCAAAGCAATATTCTGTTCTATTCTATTCCCTGCATTTCTAGCCTGATAATTTCCCTTAGGAATCATAGCAGGTAACAAAGTATCATTCCTCCCCGGGAACTCCGTTCACTGGGTAAATCTCTCTTATCTGCACCCTTCTCCTCCACCGCTAACTCCAGACTCCGTTTCTTTTATCTTGCTGCACTGTATGCCTGGAATAGACTTCCTGAGCCGGTACGTCAAGCTCCATCTCTGGCCATCTTCAAATCTAAGCTAAAAGCCCACCTTTTTGATGCAGCTTTTAACTCTTAACCCTTATTCACTTGTTCAGAACCCTTATTTTATCATCCTCACTTAATATTCCCTTATCTCTTGTTTGTCCTAATTAGATTGTAAGCTCTGTCGAGCAGGGACTGTCTCTTCATGTTCAAGTGTACAGCGCTGCGTACGTCTAGTAGCGCTTTAGAAATGATAAGTAGTAGTAGTAAAATGTTTCTCAAATAAAAAGGTTTTCAAAAACTTCCTAAACAAAATATAGTCTGTAATCTCACAAAGTTGGAAAGGAATGAAATTCCACAATTTAACTGCTGAGCAACTAAAAGAACAATCAAAATGTGTTTATAATGAATCTTACTAACCACAGGAAAAGCCAAGTTGGATGCATAATATTTATGAGTAGACTGCTTTGATACAAGATGTGAAATTAAAAATACCAGCATGTTTAGAACAAAAGGAAAGACAGCTGTAAATGTTATAGTCATTCTGCCTTTACATGACCTGTAGGGGATACATTTTTAAAGATTTTGTGTATGTAAATCATGTTTTACAGATGAAAAAGGGCTTTTATAAAACTGTATATGGGTATATACGCATAAAAATTGTGCATAGCAAAAGATTGTGCGTACTTTTACGCAGACCATGAATGGTTTGGGTGGAGCAGGGGCAGAGTTGCAATTTTTAAATGCATTCACAGGTTTACACCTTCGGAGCAGATATAAATTTGTGTAGGAGAGTTTGTGCTGTACAAAGGCTGGTTGTTGTGTCTGTTGTATAAAGGTGCCTAGGCTTAAACCAGTTGCATTTTTGACCTTACACTTAGGTGCCCTGTTGTAAATCAAGCCTTTAATATACAGGCAATCTTTGCTCAAAGTGAACCTGGCTTGTATTGTATACTGTGATTAAGTGCCTTTGAAAGTGAAGAGTGAATTTTAATTTCGTATTTGCTATCTGCAGCAGCTGCACATCTGCCTGTTAGTTACCCCAGCAAGAGGAAGTCAGTGCCCAGAAGCAGTGGGAGAAAGCAGAAAGGGGGATAGATTAAAAAAAAGGGCTGGTTCCTAAGTATTTTTATTTTTTATTTTATTTATCACATTTGTATCCCACCTTTTCCCACTGATAGCAGGCTCAAAGTGGCTTACAAAAATATTGTAGTAAGTTACAATGCAAGAAGTACAATATTTCAAATTTAGCAGAATAAGAAAAATAACAGTTAAACAACGATGGGTATTGAAGTAGGATATAAATAACAATTAGTAGTAAATATGAAAGATAAGATGTAATTAGAGTATATTGGATCTTATAATAGTAAGGGATAATTCTGATTATGTTGAACCTGGGGAATAAGCCTTCTTGAACAATACTGTTTTCAATGATTTCCTAAAGTTTAGGTAGTTCTGGGTAGCTTTTGTTAATTTGGGTAAGGCGTTCCACAGTTGAGTGCCAATGTAGGTGAAGTTTGAGGCGTAAATTGATTTATACTTTAAGCCATTGCAGTCTGGGTAATGTAAGTTCAGAAAGATTGCGATGAACTGGTTCTGTTTCTAGGTGGTAAAGCAACCAATTCAAGCATGTATTCTGGTACCTCACCGTAGATTATTCTGTGGATTAATGTACATATTTTAAAGGCTATTTGTTCTTTTATAGGGAACCAATGCAGAATTTCTCCGAGTGGTTTTGCTTAGGTTTTCCAAATATCAGTCTTGCCGCAGTATTTTGGGCCATTTGTAATTTCTTGAGCAGTTGTTCTTTGCATCCCGCATATATAGCGTTGCAGTAATCCATCTGGCTCAAGACCATGGATTGTATCAAATTGCGGAAGACTTCACGGGGAAAAAAAGGTTTTATTCACTTGAGTCTCCACATTGAGTAGAACATTTTCTTTGTGGTGTTGGTCACTTGAGACTCTAGTGTTAAGTATCGATCTATTGTGATCCCTAGAAGTTTCAAATTATCCGAGATTGGCAGTGAAAGGTTGGGGGTATTTAAAGTGGTGGGATTATAATTGTTATATTGAGATGATAAAATGAGACAGTGGGTCTTTTCAGCATTTAGTTTCAGATGGAAGGAATTTGCCCATTTTTCCATTGTGGTCAGTCCAAGAGTGATTTGATTGGTAATTTCTTCCAAGTTCTTGCTGAAAGGTGTATATACATTGTTACGTCGTCTGCGTAAATAAAAGGATTTAAACCTAGTCTGGATAGGGCATTAGCTAATGGAGGAGTCATTAGATTAAATAGCATAGGGGACAGTGGCGATCCTTGAGGGACTCCGCAGGTTGCATTCCATGATGATGATAAAGTTGAGTTTACTTTCACACGATAGGATCTAAGTGAGAGGAAGCCCTTGAACCATTCAAGTACAGGTCCACCTATTCCGAAATAGTCCAAAAGATGCACCAAGATGTTATGGTCAATCGTGTCAAATGCGCTGGACATATCAAATTGCAAAAGGAGTATATTCTTTCCAGCAGCAATTTGTTGTTTAAACTTGTTGTTTAAAGTATAACAGGGCTTGTCAAACTGTGGGTTGTCACCAAAATGGGCTTGTGACCTGGCTAGGCCCTCCAGACAATATCATTGACCCATGACTCAGAAGGAGGGTCATGCGCTTTCTGTGGCCGTGCAAACAGGGTTTTGCAACCACAGTGGAGGAGTAACATAATGGTTAGTGCAGCGGCCTGAGAACCAGGGGAACTGAGTTTGATTCTTACCACAGCTCCTTGTGTCTCTGGTCAAGTCACTTCACCCTTCATTGCCCCTGATACAAAATAAGTACTTGTATATAATATATGAGCCACTTTGTTGATATACTGCCTCTCTGTGGTTAGAAAGCTTATCTTCCCTCCCCCCTCCCAACCATAAGACTGATGGTGTTAAAATGTGGCTTTCTGAAAATGTCATGTAAATTTACACGGAGATCTTGATGTAGGGTATAAATAATAAGTGAAAATGTTTTTCCTTAAATATGAGGTGATAAAGCCATAGAAGATGGGCACAGCAGTCTCACATCAGCAGAAGAAAACAGAGTCAGTGATTCGATACAAAGCGTAGAGGAACATACAGCGACTCTTCAGGAAGAGGACAGAGGGAGGGACTGCAAAGGCCTTGACACCTTCTTCAGCATCATGAACCACAGGTATTGACGACACCATGCTCCTACAGAAACAGAGGGACAAAAAATAATTATAAAACAAATCTAGCAGCATGTTTGCCTCATCAACAAACCCTTCGCAGAAAGGGTGGCAGGTACGCGGAACAACTTCCCTGGAAGAGGTAACCAAGGAAAATGCAGCGAATCAATTTATTAAGAAAAATAAAGTGATATGCACAAACAGCCTAAATTTTATACAGGGTTTTATAAATCAGGTGCTCATGTTGACATGCTGCATACATGCGTTAATGTGCAATATAATGACACACTCACATCAGTAGCTTATCCATTCAAGGTGTGTGTGTTGCATACGCACCCCTGGTGTCAGGCAGTTTATCTTCATTCTTCCTTCTGTCTTTCACTGCAGAGGGCAGGAAGAGAGAATGCAGATAAACTATCTGATGTCTCTCACTTCTCTTCCTGGCAGAGCTGTACAGATCCCCTCCCCATGCACCTTCAAATCGCCTCTGCTCTAGTCTTCGCCCAGGCAGTGGCCTGCGCTGGGACTTTCTCTCACTCTGAACCGTCCCGCCCCTTCTTACTTGACTTTCTGTTTTGTGAAGGACAGGATGGTTCAGAGTAAGAGAAAGTCCCAGTGCAGGCACAGGCAGCCTATGAGTGCTGCTTCTGCTGCCTGGGCAAGACTGGAATGGAGGTGATTTGAAGGTGCGGGTGGGATGGGAGACATACCCCCCTGTGAAAAATTCCTGGATGTGTTGCTGGTTCACATGTATGTACACGTATGCATATAAATGGCAATATTGAGCCACATTGAGCCTACAAATAGGTGGGAAAATGTGGGATACAAATGTAACAAATAAAAAAATATATATATATATTCTGCCTAGGCACTATTCTGTAAATACTCGCTTAACTTATTTCCCAAGGGGTGTACAGAGGTGAGAAGCATGGGCAGGCTCTGCAGGTGGCGTACAGAGTGTATAAGCTAGTGGAGGCCTCCCACATTTAGGTGTCCACACTTACCCTAACTGTATTGCTGGTGTAAATGCGGGTGCTTACATGTTGGGGGCATTGATGTGAGGTTATGCTCGGGTAGGATGATTCTATGGAGTGACCCCCAGATTTATGCACCACTTAGTGTGCGTCTGAGGCAAGGGCGTAGCTATGGGGGGGCACGGGGGCCTAGGCGCCTGCAAATTATGTCCGGGCCCCTGGTTTGGCTGGCGGGGGTCCCCAATCCCCGCCAGTCGAAGCCTTTTTCAGCACCGGTCTCCGGCACAGCCACATTCGCTGCCCTGCTCTTCTTTCTTCTTGCTCCTCCTGTGCATGCTGACGCTACAGCGAGGAGGCGGGGCTGTGGGGGGGGCAAGGAAGTGAAGCGGGGTGGTGGGGGGTGTGGCACTCAAAATGTGCCCCCAACCTCGGGCTCTGGCCCCCTCCCACCGTGAGGTCTGGCTATGCTCCTGGTCTGAGGTACCAGTAATTGGAGAAGAGTGCTTACGCTTTAAAGATGAGTATCGAGTAAAGTAAGTTAGTCGATTAAGTCTACTGTTTTCAAAAGCTTTATTCAATATTAAACATCAGTATAGGAAGGTGGCGGCCATTGAACCAATGACGATTTAAGTTTGTAAGTCACTGTGCATGAGTATGTAGACGCAGTGCGTTACTACCGAGTTTCATTGTCCAACACATTTACTTTGGCTCTTTAGCTTGATTCTTGAAGATATCGGTGAAGAACTTGGATATCTGAAGCGGGTCCAGTAATTGGAAGATATGCATGTATGTGTGCACAAGGCACTATTCTGTATGGTAGCACCTAACTGCAAGGGGATGGGGGGTTGCACGCATGAGCGGGCCCATTTGTATGTTGCCAAGTAATGACTCATTGGATTGTAGTTGAGGGCTAGATTATGTTTAACTTAGGTAGTCTAGTTTTTAAAATATTGTACGGAGCTATACCAGGTTATATGGTGACATTAATATGCAGGCCAGTATAAGGGAGAATGCATTTTATATGCCGTTCTAATTTTTAAACATTTCCCAGCCCCAAAGGTGTTTGCTACTGGAAATTATTTCAGACAACTTTAATGTATCAAGCAGCAGCTTTTTGGTCACACCTTTCAGGTGAGATCAAAGCCTTGTCTAGTTTTGCTAGTTCTAAGGAGATGTTTAAAACCTCTCAGGAGATATGTTTTAAATACAGTGAATTATTTACAATTTTGTTGTTAATTTAATGTATTCTCCTAGAGGTCTGGTCTAGTTCTCTTGTTATCTGCTTTGAGCTACATTTGGTAATAGCGAACTATAAGTTGTGTAACTGTATACAGAATTCTATCAGATGCATGTTGCATAGGGCCTTATTCTCTGAAGGTTATACTCCTAAATAATCTGTTTTGGAGCATAGAGTATGCTCGTAATTTAGGAGCTTAACCCTTAGAGAATAAGGCCCATAGCATACTTTAGAGTAGGTGCACCAATTTAGGCAATTGGATGTGCCTAAGTTTTGGTGTACCAAAACTTCTTTACGCTAGCCATTATAAAATTGGCACTAACCCCCTAATTCTATAAAAGTTTTTCAAAAATTGTATGCACAAATTGAATTGCATAATAAGCTAAGTAGCACCAACAAGCAGTTATTGGTACTAATTTGATTTAATTGGAATTTACATGTGTAAAATTTAGGCACGAGTAAAAAAGGGGGGATGCGGAAATGGGAGGGTCATGGGCGGAATGGGGGCGTTCCTAGAATAGGGGGGGCATATGCCTAATGTAGGTGTATACATTTCATCATGTTTCAGTTGGTGCAAGTGACTGTGCCTAAAGTTAGGCGTGATTCCTGGGTGTAAGTGCTATTCTATAAATTGCGCCTAACTTTAAGCGCAGCTTATAGAATGGCACTTTTTTTGGCACCATATATAGAATTCAGCCTAAATGTGCCCCATTGTGGCATTGAGCTATAGAATTGTTCTTGGAGTTCTAGAATTGCCACTGTATTCTATGATGGAACTTAGGTGTCCAGTTTCTTGTATAGTATAGGCTCCTACCACGTGACCTCAGGGTACCACAGTGGAGGTGCCCAGTTTTAGAATTAGGCCCATAGTGCTGTGGAAAATATGTAGATTTGGTGGCTCACACATGAAAATAATTCTATACATGTTTCGCATAAATATAGGTTCTGTGAGGGCAATTTTATAACGGGTCACTTTAGGTTGGGAGGCAAACAGGTGCCTATTTTTAATTTATTGTATAAAGACATGTAACAGCATAGGAACTGGCTCTGTAGTGCTGAGCGCCCCCAGCTCGTTCACTGCATCCAAGGATGAGTGAAGTGTACTGTGCTTGGCACTCCCCATCATTTTGAAGTGTTTGCACCTTAATGGGCAGCTATCTGCCTTTATAAAATACCAGCACAAAACTACAATGCGGCCATGTACATTTATACCCACTCGCAAATGTACGTGGCTGAAATATGTGCATAGGTGCATGTTTTGTATCACATGTGTGCACTTTGTGCCTTGCTCACTCTCCACTCAAACTCCTCCCCCAAATAGACCCACAGTTGTATCATATTGAAGTACATGCTACTTGTCCTAGCACCTACTTGTACATGGGAGAGGGGATTTTATGCTCATGTACTAGCATAGATGTGCAAAAAATCCTTTATAAGATTACTTCATATATGTCCTAGTTCATACACATGTGTACCCCTGGGCAGTTTTATAAGAGGCCACTTGATCATGTAAAATGCTTTTCTATCAAACATAGCTGGAAAACATATCCTGACAAAAATTAAATGTGATGAAAGAGAAAACAAACAGCGTAGAGATTTATTTACCCTACGGAGGAAGACCTGGGAAGCCACAGCCACAAAGATATTGTGTCAAACTTTTTGGCTAGATCTAAGTTTCAAAAAAATGTGCCCAAAAGTGTGCAAATATTAACAAGTCCATACAACTCTGACAAGCAGAAGATAGAAAATTCAACTTAGCTGCACTCGATGGAGGCCACTCGTTTCATACTTATGGCTTCATCAGGGGTTTATTTAGTTTTACTGAAATCTTGTCAGCAGTAACAAAGGGGTCCACTGGAGTTTTCAGACCAATGATAAGAACGGAATCAAGTTAATGCTGGCATTGAATATAAGTATTGTACTGTTGCCATGCTTTGATTACTGAGGTTGCTTTCTCCACTTTAAATAAGAGAAAAAGTGCAGTTTATTTTCTTGACATCGCATTTGAATAAGACTGCGATAGTTAAGCATTTTTTCAGCTTATTACTAGTATTTTACTTATTAAATTGCTGAAAATTGGATCTAGTACTTTTTGTATTTTCAAATGCAAACACTTTTACATCCTTTAAGGGAAGACCTCCACTCAAGCTAGGTAAAGTTACATATTTGGTTTATATGTGCGTAACTTTATGTACATATGAGATACATAGTTTTATAAGTGACTATTCTTCTGCAAAAACACACTGCTCTTTATATGCAGAGATGGATTTGAAAATTAGCAATTTTCAAACAGTACATTTTGGGCCTAAGTTGTCGGATACTTTTTATCCAGTGATCATGCCTCAGTTTTGAAAGTGTAAGTACATGGGTAGTGCCTGATCCCACTGCTAAATGTTTAACATATTTATTAATGATCTGGAAATGGGAATGACAAGTGAGGTGATTACATTTGTACACGACCCAGCACTATTCAAAGTTGTTATAATGCGTGTGGATTCTGAAAAATTGCAGCAAGACCTTAGGAAGTTAGAAGACTAGGCATCCAAATGGCAGATGAAATTTAATGTGAACAGATGCAAAGTGATGCACGTTGGGAAGAATAATCCAAATCATAGTTTTTTGATGCTAGTTCCACCCTAGGACTCAGCACCCAAGAAAAAGATCTAGTTGTCATCACGGACAATATGTTGAAATCTTCTGCCCAGGCCCAGTGTGCGGCGATGGCCAAAAAGCAAACAGGATGCTAGGAATTATTAGGAAAGGGATTGAAAATAAGACCAAGAATATTATAATGCCTCTGTATTGCTCCATGGTGCAACCACACCTTGAGTATTGTGTGCAGTTCTGGTTGCTGTATCTTAAAAAAGATATAGCAGAATTAGAAATGGTTCAAAGAAGTACCTGGAGGAAAGTAACCTCTCTATAGGGCTCTTCAGCTTGGAAAAGGGATGGCTGGGGGGAGGGGCATGATTGAGGTCTACAAAATCCTGAATGGTGTGGAGCGGGTGGAGGTAAATCGATTTTTTACTTATTCTTAAAGCACAAAGATCAGGGGACACTCAATGAAATTGCATGGGAATACTTTTAAAACAAATAGGAGGAAATATATTTTTCACTCAAAGGATAGTTAAGTTCTGAAACTCGTTGCCAAAGGATGTGGTAACAGAGGTTAGTGTACAGTGGTGGAAATAAGTATTTGATCCCTTGCTGATTTTGTAAGTTTGCCCACTGACAAAGACATGAGCAGCCCATAATTGAAGGGTAGGTTATTGGTAACAGTGAGAGATAGCACATCACAAATTAAATCCGGAAAATCACATTGTGGAAAGTATATGAATTTATTTGCATTCTGCAGAGGGAAATAAGTATTTGATCCCCCACCAACCAGTAAGAGATCTGGCCCCTACAGACCAGGTAGATGCTCCAAATCAACTCGTTACCTGCATGACAGACAGCTGTCGGCAATGGTCACCTGTATGAAAGACACCTGTCCACAGACTCAGTGAATCAGTCAGACTCTAACCTCTACAAAATGGCCAAGAGCAAGGAGCTGTCTAAGGATGTCAGGGACAAGATCATACACCTGCACAAGGCTGGAATGGGCTACAAAACCATCAGTAAGACGCTGGGCGAGAAGGAGACAACTGTTGGTGCCATAATAAGAAAATGGAAGAAGTACAAAATGACTGTCAATCGACAAAGATCTGGGGCTCCACGCAAAATCTCACCTCGTGGGGTATCCTTGATCATGAGGAAGGTTAGAAATCAGCCTACAACTACAAGGGGGGAACTTGTCAATGATCTCAAGGCAGCTGGGACCACTGTCACCACGAAAACCATTGGTAACACATTACGACATAACGGATTGCAATCCTGCAGTGCCCGCAAGGTCCCCCTGCTCCGGAAGGCACATGTGACGGCCCGTCTGAAGTTTGCCAGTGAACACCTGGATGATGCCGAGAGTGATTGGGAGAAGGTGCTGTGGTCAGATGAGACAAAAATTGAGCTCTTTGGCATGAACTCAACTCGCCGTGTTTGGAGGAAGAGAAATGCTGCCTATGACCCAAAGAACACCGTCCCCACTGTCAAGCATGGAGGTGGAAATGTTATGTTTTGGGGGTGTTTCTCTGCTAAGGGCACAGGACTACTTCACCGCATCAATGGGAGAATGGATGGGGCCATGTACCGTACAATTCTGAGTGACAACCTCCTTCCCTCCGCCAGGGCCTTAAAAATGGGTCGTGGCTGGGTCTTCCAGCACGACAATGACCCAAAACATACAGCCAAGGCAACAAAGGAGTGGCTCAGGAAGAAGCACATTAGGGTCATGGAGTGGCCTAGCCAGTCACCAGACCTTAATCCCATTGAAAACTTATGGAGGGAGCTGAAGCTGCGAGTTGCCAAGCGACAGCCCAGAACTCTTAATGATTTAGAGATGATCTGCAAAGAGGAGTGGACCAAAATTCCTCCTGACATGTGTGCAAACCTCATCATCAACTACAGAAGACGTCTGACCGCTGTGCTTGCCAACAAGGGTTTTGCCACCAAGTATTAGGTCTTGTTTGCCAGAGGGATTAAATACTTATTTCCCTCTGCAGAATGCAAATAAATTCATATACTTTCCACAATGTGATTTTCCGGATTTAATTTGTGATGTGCTATCTCTCACTGTTACCAATAACCTACCCTTCAATTATGGGCTGCTCATGTCTTTGTCAGTGGGCAAACTTACAAAATCAGCAAGGGATCAAATACTTATTTCCATCACTGTATCTGACTTTAAAAATGGTTTGTACAAGTTCCTGGAGGAAAAGTCCATGGTCTGTTACTGAGATGGACATGGGTAGCCACTGCTTGCCCTGGAATTGGTAGCATGGAATGGTGCTACTAATTGGGTTTCTGCCAGGTACTTGTGACCTGGATTGGCCACTGCTGGCAGCAAGATACTGGGCTAGGTGGACCATTGGACTGACCCAGTATGGCTGCTCTTACAGTGAGCACCCACCTGAACATTAGACATACTTTCTTCATTTGTGAGTACTAGGTTTGAACAGCATTTGTGCAAAGCATTTTGAAAAGCACCAATGTTGCCTCTACTTCAGATTCTGAAGATGGGACATTCTATTCCACATCTGGGAGGGTGGATGCCTTTATCACAAGTCATAATCTGCCTGAGCCCACTGTAGTCCATCTTTTTTTGGGTTGTTTTATTCTGTGTGGAAATGGAGGCAAATTGTCCTTGAAGTTCCTTTAATTGTAGCTAATTCCTGTTTGACTTTGGTGATCTCCTCTTTCATTGCAGAAAGCTGGAGACATGGGGCAAACTCTAATCCTCCACATGGTGTGCCTTAGGACTAAGGCGTCATAGTTATTGCATTGAATGCTGGTTGGTTCGAATGAGTTATAGCAGCTGTAATATGATGATGAATACCAAACAGCTGGACTAATTGATTGTCACTAATTCTGTGTGTGCATTTTTATTTAGATTCAGTGATATTGAACTTCAGGAAGATGATGGCATCCCCACAGAACTATTTCTGAACTCCTGTTATGCAGTTGTCCCTGTTCTAGGTAAATCTTCTGCCTCATTGCTATCGGAGTACCATTGTGTCACTTTCAGGGGCATTTTCGAAAGAGAAGGGCACCCATCATCCGACACAAATCGGGAGATGGGCGTCCTCAACTGCAGTCCGTCACGGGGACGACCAAAGTTCACGGGGGCGTGTCAGAAGCATAGCGAAGGCGGGACTGGGGCGTGCTTAACGCATGGGCGTCCTTGGCCAATAATGGAAAAAAGAAGGGCGTCCCTGACGAACACTTGGCCAACTTTACTTGGTCCTTTTTTTTTTTACGACCAAGCCTCAAAAAGGTGCCTAAACTGACCAGATGACCACAGCAGGGAATCGGGGATGACCTCCTCTTACTGCCCCAGTGGTCACCAACCCCCTCCCACCCTAAAAATTTATTTTTTATTTTTTGCCAGCCTCCAATGACATACCCAGCTCCATGACAGCAGTATGCAGATCCCTGGAGCAGTTTTAGTGGGTGTAGTGCACTTCAGGCAGGCGGACCCAGGCCCCCCCCTACTTGTTACACTTGTGCTGGTAAATGTGAGCCCTTCAAAACTCACCTGAAACTCACTGTACCTACATGTAGGTGCCCCCCTTCATCCCTTAGGGCTATGGTAGTGGTGTACAGTTGTGGGCAGTGGGTTTTGGGGGGGGGGGGGTTGGGGGGCTCAGCACCGAAGGTAAGGGGGAGTAATTTGTGAAGTCCACTGCAGTGCCCGGTTGGTGTCCTGGCATGTGAGGGGGACCAGTGCACTACGAATGCTGGCTCCTCCCACGACCAAATGGCTTGGATTTGGTCATTTTTGAGATGGGCGTCCTCGGTTTCCATTATCGCCGAAAACCGGAGACGACCATCTCTAAGGTCGCCCATCTCAACATTTAGGTCGACCATCTCTAAGGTCGACCTAAATGTTGAGATTTGGGCGTCCCCGACCATATTATCGAAACAAAAGACGGACGCCCATCTTGTTTCGATAATAGCAGTTTCCCTGCCCCTTCGTCGGGGCACCCTTAGAGATGGTCGTCCCCGTTCAATGATGCCCCTCTTTGGGGCTTGTTTCCAAAGCACTTAGACTTACAAAGTTCCATAGTATCCTATGGAATTTTGGAAGTCTAAGTGCTTTGAAAATACTCCTCTCTGTTTCATAGGGCATTGTCTAGTTTTTTCAGGAATATTTAGAAAACTGAGCATGACTAGACACTGCTGCTCTAATGGAAGTTTTGAAAGAACTATAAGAGATAGGGAATAGGAGGGCATCATATGGTGAGAAGCTCCCAGGATTTGGTTTGAAGAAAATGTCAAATAATTACATTTTTGTTCTTTATGGCTCAGTTTTCTAATTCTTATGCCACGTATTCCAAATGCAGAAGGCTGTGGGGACTACTACTACTACTATTTAGCATTTCTATAGCGCTACAAGGCGTACGCAGCACTGCACAAACATAGAAGAAAGACAGTCCCTGCTCAAAGAACTTACAATCTAACAGACAAAAAAAAATAAGCAAATCAAATCAATTAATGTGTACAGGAAGGAGGAGAGGAGGGTAGGTGGAGGTGAGTGGTTACAAGTGGTTACGAGTCAAAAGCAATGTTAAAGAGGTGGGCTTTCAGTCTAGATTTAAAGGTGGCCAAGGATGGGGCAAGACGTAGGGGTTCAGGAAGTTTATTCCAGGCGTAGGGTGCAGCGAGACAGAAGGCGCGAAGTCTGGAGTTGGCAGTAGTGGAGAAGGGAACAGATAAGAAGGATTTATCCATGGAGCGGAGTGCAAGGGAAGGGGTGTAGGTAAGGACAAGTGTGGAGAGATACTGGGGAGCAGCAGAGTGAGTACATTTATAGATTAGTAGAAGAAGTTTGAACAGGATGCGAAAACGGATAGGGAGCCAGTGAAGCGACTTGAGGAGGGGGGTAGTATGAGTAAAGCGACCCTGGCGGAAGACGAGACGGGACAAGTGATAGGTTAGATTTTACTTATATTTACTTATAAAAGTTTTAGTCTGCATCATCTACAATTCTGAGCGGGTAACAGAATGCAATCATAAACATAAAAACATAAAGTGTTATTAGTAAAATAATGCGGGTTGATGCTGTTATCATGTGGTAGTGTACGTTTGTAAATCTAGCCTGAATTGACTTGTCCCCAAAGACTTCTGCGTTTGGAGTAGTGTGTGTGTGCACTTCCCTTTCAAAATTAGCATTGTATGTATTCACACTTGCTGCACAGGCTAGACAGCCTGTTAAAAGCTTAACCACATGGGGTAATTTTATAATAGGCTTCTTATTTAAAAAAAAAAAAAAAAAAGCCTATTGTTTAAAAGCAACACCTGTGCCTATGTGCCCTTTGAAAATAGGTGTATGTGTATTTTATACAGTATGCATGGCCATTTGCAGCTCTGCCTAAACTATGTCCCCAGAAATGCTTGTGCATATGTTACTTGAAAGTAGGTGCTAGGTTGATGTGCACCTGCTTTTTACACCTCTTATCTCATTGCACAATGTTAAAAAGCCATTTTAAAAGTGTAAAACATGCTTTATACATGATATACACTTTATAAAATTAATCCCAGTGTGCACAATATAGCACTATCCAGTTAAATGTTAACCTGCCTTCACAGCTTCAGCCACCACTCCACCTTTTTCTCTGGTTGACTGCACAAAAGTCTGTGCAAACAGAGGCCCAAATGCACAAAACCTAACGAGCCAGCAACGTGATTTTTATACTGATTGTAGCTGGTTTATCGAGCATGGAGTACAGCAAGACATGCACAAAAGGGTTCTCTGAACTCTTTTCCTGTCATGGTAGCATTTAACGAAAATTGTGTGCGAAGTTATTACAATGAGCTAATTACGATACAAATTTGCATGCAAAGCAATGCACAGTCCTTTTCCGAACAATGTACACATGCAGCCCTTACCTTTACCATGGAAAATTTAACAGGGGGTCTGGAGCTGTTGGTCCTGAGAGCTCGTCATTGTCGCAAGAAAGAAAAGGGGAGAAACAAGACGCGCCAGAGCAGCTGACCGTGGCAGTGGTGTGTGTGCTGGAGCCCAGGCTTCCTCCTTCCATACCCCTCTTTCTTTGCAGTGAGAGGGAGGCTAATGTCCAGCACAGCAGCAAGCCAAATGAAAGAGACCAATTGGCAAACATTTCCGCCCAGGACAGATGTTAAGAATCGTTTCCAAAGGAGAAAAGCGGCCTAAAGTTTGCAAACTGCCTGCCAGTAAAGTAGAGTTAGTAGCACAGGCTCCCAAGACCAGACACTCCCTGAGCAAATGTTTTCTTTTGTTTAGCTCTGATCTGCCCGTCAGCTGCTGCTCCAACCCTGGAAGCACACCCCCGAGCAGAGGAAAAAAAAAAACTACACCGGCTTTTGTACACACAGCTTTTTTGCGTGTAGGAAAGCCGTATACAAGCGCCACTCTGAGCATGCGCAGAGCAGTCACACTTAGCTATTGTCTGTTCTGCGTATGCTCAGTTGACCGACTGGCTTCCCCCCTATCGCATGGAAATGAGCGCAAAAGCAGTGAGCAGCTCATTTGCATACAATTCGCTTTGGGAATTGCTCTATATTTCCAAATCAGTAATTTTTATTGAGGTGAAAATACAGACCGATTCTTTATGGGGACCTTTGTGCATCTGTCTCAGAGTAGGCTGTTTTTAAAGGGGCGGATTTTACATTTAAAATACTTTGAGGCATATTTTCAAAGCACTTAGCCTTCCAAAGTTCCATAGGTTTCTATGGAACTTTGGAAGGCTAAGTGCTTTGAAAATATGCCTGTTTATATGCACAGTATTGTTTTAATATTGATCTCGGTGCCTTTAACAGTACTTTAATTTTTTGTTATTGTTTGACCTCTGTTGTAGTTCCCCCCAGTATTGATCTTGGTATACAATCGGCAGCACAGTGCCGCCTCCTCCTGACTGGTATTAACTGCCTCCAAGACTCCCCTGTCCCTGCTCATTGACTATGAAAAGCTGCTGCTCTCTTTCCATGCTCTCTGGGCCTCAGCACACACACCCCTTAGTACACCCTGGCCTGGCTAGTCCAGTGGGAAGGGTAAGGAGATGATCTGAACTTCAATCTCTTATACTGCATTGGCACCACACTGTGGCCTGAGTCAGCCCCAAAATATATTGTAATAGCAAGTGTGTACTGGTACTTGCCGTGTACTTTAACAGTCTCTTAAAGTCCCAGGAGCACATTGTTTCCCGCTCTCAGGCCAGGCCACAATTCTTTAATGACTGTACAAGAATTCTCTTTACTTACTATTGCTTTGACACCCAACCTTCTCTGTGTACTCCACCTTTACACCCCTGCTGTGTTAGGAGTGATCAAACTGCAAACAGCTTGAACTGTATGCGGTACCTGATCAGAAGCCAGTGAAGTGATTTGAGGAGAGGGGTGATGTGAGTATATCGGTCCAAGAGGAAGATAAGACGTGCAGCAGAGTTCTGACGGACTGAAGGGGGGATAGGTGGCAAAGTGGCAACCTACTACTCACTGGCCTCCCACTTTGCCACCTATCCCCCCTTCAGTCCGTTCAGTGTCTGCTTTTATTTTCTTAAAGGTATCATATCCTAGCTTTTCTGATTAAATTACTTTAACAAACCTCCACCCTTAGTTCATGCTTAGGCTCTCATTTTACCAGCCTTTTCTGAGCCCCCCCCCCCCCCCCCCCCCTGCCTGTTCTATCATTTTAAGGTTATGTATGCCCAGGCTCCCTGGTTCTCATTAGGCCAGAGCTTATCAGTGCTGTGGTCTCTCTAGTAAAGAAACTATTCATTGCAGTGGGGCAATGTTGCAGGTAGTTATTCCAGTAGCCCTAATTACCAGCTACAAAATTCCTTTTCTAGGACTCACTGTCATTTGTCAGTATAGCAGCCTTTTTGTTTGCTTTGGTGAGTGTTTCTCCCCGTTTTTGCCTCTGGGATGGACTGTTGTTTGCAGTGGAAGCTGCAAAGTGGCAGTTGCAGTGCAAGAGCTGATTTTTTAAAAGTCAAGTACTGTTGAGTCCAGGGGGTGGACCTGTTCCAAAAATGCTTGGGGACATTCCAGCAAATGCAGCAGGGGGGGGGTGGGGTTTTGGGAGGGCACCGTCTTCAATAGCAATAGCCCACTGCTGAATGCCAAGGATTTAAAGTTTCGGAAAGAAACAAGGAGCATCCCAACAGCTGTGAGTTCTGACATAACTGAAGCTCATGTTAATTCTCTGCTCCGAAAGAGGCTGTGACGAGCTGCAGGAGCATGTGACACTTAACACTCATCACAGGCATTGCCTCCGGCAAGTTGCAGAGTAGAAGACACTTCCTGAATATCCGGACAAGATGTGTTTGTGGTCAACCACTTACTTCATAGGTTTTGTGGGAATATGGTTCTTGCTCTTGGAGGCTTCTTCAACATGCTAAAAACAATTATCACTGCTGACAACTGATCAGTCAATTTTAATATTTTTCTGCTGTCCAACAAATGGAATGTGGGAACAAATCATGTGAAAGGATTGATGCCAGTTTCTCTCTGAGTACAATACCACTTCAAAGAAAAAAAGAAAAATCCTTGACAGAAATTTACTGTATCAAAACCTCACCCCCCCCCCAGTGGTGGATTGCAGAATTACACATAATTCAGCGGAAAAATCAAGGCCTAAGGGGTTTCCAGTGAAAACTTCACACAAAAGGGTATTTGACAAGAAAAATAAGGAACTGTTTTATTAAATAATAATAAATGAAAGTATTTGAATATGTCTCATTCGTAGAGAACCATTTGTTAATGTGTAATGGTGCTGCAGTAGAATGGTACAAGGTGTTAAATGCTTTGCCGCTTCTTACACAGTGCAATGAGATGCCTAGTTTAGCAACAATTAACATTACCACACTTTCAAGATTTAACTTCCGTAACCAAGACAGATTATCTCAAAAGTTTTGTACTGAAAGGGTTGTTATTCAGTTCCCTCCTTGCCTCCGCAACAGGGACTTGGAAACTCAGCAACAAGCAGGTTTAAAAAAAAAAAAAAAAAAGAACCAGCCTCATCCAAGTTTTAAAAAAACAAACCAAAACTTTTTCACCTTCACGTAACTGAAATTCAGTCTGGTAAATGTCCTATGGTAAGCATATGGACCGTCGGTTCACTCAAGTCTGAGATTTTCTTATCTAAAATAAATTTGTGTGCACACAATATCATTACTGGTAGGTAGATTCCGTGCTAGCGGTGTCACCATCTTGTGGTGGATACCACAGGCACCTCTGTTCTGCGTCTCCTCAGGTGTTGGCTTTGGCTCACGGGCTTGGGAACTCCAGGGTACTTACTAATTTAACTCAAAAAAGCACAAAAAGAGAAAACCCTGCCTTCGGTGAGTGCACCTTAACTCTAATCAGTGGTTTCTTTGGCCAAGGGCCATGAAAGCTACCCACCCAAAGAAGCAGGGGATTTTCCTATCTAGTTCCAACCCTTTTGCTCTTACATTCTTTCTGGGGGTTTTTTTTAAAGCTTTTCTCCCACTGGTCATACTATACACCTTACTGGTACTCTCAGTGAGGTAGGCTGGATCTCCCAGAGGTGGGTGCCAGGCAGAAGGCCCTCATGGTGATAGGCTTTAAGACAGGAGTTCTCTGTGCCTGTTCCTATTTCTGTCAGACAGGCTTTTCTCCTCGGGGCAGGCACTTCACTTAGGATATAGTCGGGTGTAAGATTTCTTGGTGTTGAGACACTCTGCTCAGATGGGGGGGGGGGGGGGGTGAGGAGGCTCCCATTGGTGCCCGCGGGCGGGGGATGCACCTTCCACTGCCCTGCCACAGGTGCTGGCGATCAAGGGCTCTGGGACCTCTTTTCAAGCTGTCTGAGGCTTGTTTTTGACTTGAGGTGGGGGGATTCTGTCACATGCTTTCTGCTTCTGATATACCTGAAAAAGTTGTTACTGTGAGTTTTTGCCTATGCAGTAAGTTTCTCTTTGTATTCTCTTTTAGCCTTTATTTTTTTAATCAATGCCCTTGCTCCTTCATTTCTATCCTTTTTCTATTTTTTGAATTATGTTCTTTTGGCTCTAATAGCCTCTTTCACTTCCTTTTAACTATGCTGATTGTCATTTGCCCTTCTTTCCACCTTTATTAATACGTGGAGTGCATCTGGTCTGGGCTTCCAAACTTCCAAACACCCATAACCTCTAGTCAACTTCCCATCTACAGTCTACACACATACACCCCCTAACAGCCACATGTGCTACCAATAAATATACAGATAAACTTCCCAACAATGGCATTCAAAACTTATGTCCAGCACTAATAATATGAAAGCCGCTTATATCACTGGATCTATGAAAATATACTAACTGGTAATGAAACAAGACCTCAGTGATGTGACTTTTAGGCATATTTTCAAAGCACTTTGGGAGGCTAAGTTCCATAGGTTTCTATGGAACTTTGGGAGGCTAAGTGCTTTGAAAATGAGCTTGTTAATGGACTAAACTTATGCCATCAAGAATTAAACACCATTTTCTTCATTGGTCTTTAAAAATTGTAACTTTTCTCATTTAGTGTATTTATTTCTTAAATGATTAGTAACTTAATAATAACATTGCACTTACCTGTGTCGGCCTGGGGACAACTTATCTGACATGTCGTGTTTCGCAATCTGCTTTATCAAGGACAAACCCCCTGAAAAAAAACGAAAAGTTGACTTTAAAATGTTATGACAAAGAGGGGCATTTTCAATATGTCATCTAAGTCAGACTTTGGACGTTTTGCACAAAACGTCCAAAATCTGAATAGGAAAGAAGGTCATTTTCGAAAAAAGAAAAACGTCTACCTTTTTCTTTCGAAAATATTGTTTCAAGCAAGGTTTTATGCTTTGTATGTGGGAGTTGTTTTTACCATTTTCGGGAAAAAAAATTCCAAGTGAAAAACGTAGAAAATTGAGCCATTGGGATGTAGGAGGTGCCAGCATTTTTACTAGACTGGTCCCCTACACATCCCAGGAGAGCAATGAGGCACCCTAGGGGCCACTGCAATGGACTTCAAATAAATGCTCCCAGGTACACATGTCAGCATTGCTCCCTTGTCTGCTGAGCCCCTCAAAACTCACCCAAAACCCACTGCTCCCAACTGTACACCACTGCAATAGCCCTTATTGGTGAAGGGGGCACCTATATATGGGTACAGTGGGTTTCTGGTGAGGTTTGGAGGGCTCACAGTTTCCACCACAAATATAACAGGTAGGGGAAGGTTTGGGCCTGGCTCCACCTGTCTGCAGTGCACTGCACTCGCTATTTACTCCAGGGAACTGCATTCTGCTCTAACGGGTATTACATCTGAGTCTGGCATAGAGGCTCATAAGTAATGTTTTTAATCATATTTTTTGGGGGGTAGAAGGGGGTCAGTGACCACTGGGGTAGTAAGAGGAGGTAGGGGGGGTCTCCCTGGTTTTCTCCAATAGTCATCTGGTCATTTAGGCCACCTTTTTGTGCCTTGTTATAAAAACAGGTCTTGTTGAAAATGTCTTAGTTTTAGTCCTGGACGGTTTTCTTTTGTTCTATAGTGGCTGAAAAATTTCTAAGTCTTAGGAACACCCAGATCATAGGCGTCGACTCCGTGGGTGCTGTGGGTGCTTGAGCACCCCCAATATTTTACCTACCGGAAGTTCGTTCCCTCCCCCCCTCCAAGTTCCAGGGTCGTCCCTCCGAGTTCCAGGGTCGTTGTCCCTCCCTTCCTCCCTCCCTCCCTTCGAGTTCCAGGCCCACTCCCTCTGAATTTTAAAAGTCATCTTGACTTACCTCGTCGGGGTTACAGCAGCCGGCAGCAGCGGTAAAAAGCATGCAGGCTCGGTCCTTACTTCAGTTTTCCCTTCTCTCTCTCTCAGCTGTGATCCCGCCCTCATTTCCTGTTTTTGCAAGGGAGAGGGACGGGGGTAGAGGGAGGGAGGGGGAGGGGGGAATGCACCACCTGTAAAAAATAAAAAAAAATTTCAGCACCCCCAATCATTTTGAAACGTTGGCTCCTATGACCCAAATCCCACCCTTAACATGCCCCCGATATGCCCCCTTGAGATTTGGACACACTGCAGAACAACATAGAAAAATGTCTGAAAAATAGGTTTCAAAAATACTGATTTGGCCGTTTTTGTGAGAAAAACGTCCAAATGCTGCTTTGTGCCACTGTTTAGACGTTTTCTCTTTTGAAAATGAGCCCCAAAGTCTCAAATTCTAAAAAGGGGGCCTCATCAACTCACAAGGTTACCCTTACCTCTCACGTAGCCAGAACCATCTTGCCGACATCTGCTTCTCTGTCAAGATGACACTGGTGTTTAACCTACATGATTTTAACTAATCATCTGATCTCACCACCTACCAATCACAGAACCCTGTCTGATCAATGATGCCCTCTCTATCTTAGTGTTAAGCCTCTTAGGGATTACTGACTGTAACAAGAAAATCCAGTGCTGCTATTTATAATTCAATATTTTTTCATAATGGCCACCCTCTCACTGTTCACATACGTGATTCAACACCTGCCACTTCATATCCTGGACGGTATGTTGTTTCTCTGTCCAGTGCAGTACTAACGGTGCCTGTGTATTAGCTGTAGTAATTCTGGACTTATGCTCATTGAATCTCAAATGCACTGGTCTACTACTTCGCCCTACGTATACCAGTTTTCAAGGGCATTCAATCAAATAAACAATGTTGGAACTATCGCATGTGGTTACAGATCGTGATTGTCTGTGCATCAGTCCAAGTAGGTCCAGTAATAGTTAGTTTACACCATTGACATCGACCACGTGTTGTATTGTGCCCTATTTGTCGAGATAACGGAACAATCATCATATCTCTGTCTTGATAGAAATTCTCCAATTGCCCATCCCCTCTTAAATGAATAAATATTCAGCCATGCCCCCACATCTCTTGGATGTATTCCATGCCCACATCCATGCCCATTCAAAAAGTCTTTTATTCAGTCCCACCAGAACACCCCTCTCCCACGCTTACACCTTCTAAATATCTGCTGGAAAGCATATAGAAACATGATTTAGAAACCCCTTCCAACAGATACTTAGAACAATTTAAATCTCTTTATTTGGAAAACCTAAATCCATATAGCTGAATTAAACAAGTATATATTTTCCATTTATTGGAAAGTTATATTTGTGAAGAAATGTATGAGAATGGGCATGCTTTTTTTTTTGTTTGCAGTCAACACTTGTCTTTGAATTTTATGCTCTAGTGTTTTTATGGAAAGTGGCAATGAAATCTTTGTAAGAAAATAATAATCAAGCAGTGTGAACTGGCTATTTAAATCCAGCTTCTATGGATGTACATAAAACACTTTTTGTTCCACAAATAACTGGCTAAAGCAAAACGAATTTTAAAAAGTGTTTGTTTTCAGTATGTATATTTTACACACTTTTAGTTGTTATGTAGCTTATATATCTAAGCATTTTCTTTTCTTCCAGACAAGCTTGGGCCCACGGTCTTTGCCCCAGTTAAAATGGATTTTGTAGGTAATATTAGGGTAAGCTTGCCTTGTTTTTTTTCCATTAATATTATACTGTCTGCCTTATGCTGAAGAAGACCCCTTTGTAAAGTATTCTTAAATTATTCCAAATTTGGGTGCATGAAAGGTAAAAGCTCTTTGTTATTTAGAAGAAGTTCAGAACCTCATAAAGTTCAGCCTTGTGAATGCTTTGCAGTAGGTGTGTGGCCAGACACCAAATTTTGGGTGGGCCTGAGAACCCTTCACCGCTAATTGGTTAACATTTTAGTGGTCAAAGATAGGCCTGCTATTTAAACGGCCTATTTTGACGGTTCAACGTAGCCGGTAAGCCCTGAATATCCATGCCTTAACCAGCTATCAGGCTTATTTTCGAAAGAGAAGGGCACCCATCTTTCGACACAAATCAGGAGATGGGCGTCCTTCTCCCAGGGTTGCCCAAATCGGCATAATCGAAAGCCGATTTTGGGCGTCCTCAACTCCTTTCCATCGCGGGGACGACCAAAGTTCACGGGGGCGTGTCAGAAGCATAGCGAAGGCGGGACTGGGGCGTGCTTAACACATGGGCCTTTGCCGATAATGGAAAAAAGAAGGGCGTCCCAACACTTGGCAGACTTTACTTGGTCCTTTTTTTTTTATGACCAAGCCACAAAAATGTGCCCTAAATGACCAGATGACCACCGGAGGGAATCGGGGATGACCTCCCCTTACTTCCCCAGTGGTCACTAACCCCCTCCCACCGTAAAAAAAAAATTTTTTTAAATATTTTTTCCAGCCTCTATGCCAGCCTCAAATATCATACCCAGCTCCATGACAGCAGTATGCAGGTCCCTGGAGCAGTTTTAATGGGTACTGCAGTGCACTTCAGGCAGGTGGACCCAGGCCCATCCCCCCCTACCTGTTATACTTGTGGTGGTAAATGTGAGCCCTCCAAAACCCACCACAAATCCACTGTACCCACATGTAGGTGCCCCCCTTCATCCTTAAGGGCTATGGTAGTGGTGTACAGTTGTGGGGAGTGGGTTTTGGGGGGGCTCAGTACACAAGGTAAGGGAGCTATGCACCTGGGAGCTTTTTCTGAAGTCCACTGCAGTGCCCCCTAGGGTGCCCGGTTGGTGTCCTGGCATGTGAGGGGGACCAGTGCACTACGAATGCTGGCTCCTCCCACGACCAAAGGGCTTGGATTTGGTCATTTCTGAGATGGGCGTCCCCGGTTTCCATTATCGCCGAAAATCGGGGACGACCATCTCTAAGGTCGACCTAAATGTGGAGATTTGAGCGTCCCCAACCATATTATCAAAACGAAAGATGGCTGCCCATCTTGTTTCAATAATACGGGTTTCCCCGCCCCTTTGCGGGGACGTCCTGTGAGGACGTCCTCTGGGAAACTTGGGCGCCCCGTTCGATTATGCTCATCTATGTCTCACGACATACCCAGTTAGTGGCTAGCTGCTAACTGGGATATTCAGCAGGAGAGAACCAGTTATCTTCTGCTGAATATCCACGGTTAGGCACTTAGGGGTCCGTTTAGAAAGGTGCGCTAGCATTTTTAGTGCGTGTGTTAAATATGCGTGCGCTAAATGCTAGAGATGCCCATATGGGCATCTCTAGCATTTAGTTCTGGCACAGCTTTGTAAAAAAACCCCTTTAAACTCTATTTAACCGGCCAGGATCTGTTCCTGGAATGTTAAATAATTTTGAATATCGGGGGGGGGGGGGGGGGGGGGGGAGGGAATTTATTCCACTTAAATGGGTGAATCAGCAAGGAAAGAGGAGAGTGTTTCTGTCACCATTCAGTGACCTAATCCAGGGTCCACACTTGCCTAGTCCTGAAAGAGACACAGTTTGTGGTCCTTGGCTAAGGACTGTGGATGTAATGGCTGAGTTTAATTGGGGATGTTTATGAAAATGGAGACCAACTGTTAGCAGCTGAGCAACATCAGGCCTCTGCTCTTGGTAGACTTTTATGAAAAGCTGCTATTGGGGAGGATGGGTGAGAATTTAAATAACAACATGCACTTTGGCAATATTTACAAAATAAGCTTTAAAGCCAGCAACAGTATTCAAAGAACACTGGAAAAAAAGGGGCAGCATCGATATCAAGGAGGCAGCTTAAAAGTAAAAGGACAGGAAAAAGCTTAATTTTGTTTTGGATAGGAGGAGGATTTTGACATTTTAATGTGCAGTACTTACATAAAATGTTGTAAAGGTACAGCAGCAATATTCAAAGAAACATAAGCCATATTAGTCCCCTTGGATATACTTGACGCATTAGCTGGTATGTATGTGTAAGCATATATTTGGGTTTGGTTTCTTGACCCTTGTTTCAGAACTGATAGAAGATGAGGGTTGCTCACTGCTGCAGGAGCCTCTGATCTTTTGCAAAAGTGGCTGTAAGGTACAGACTGGTACTTCTCAAACACGCCCAGGCAGAAGGCATCTCTGTGGAGTGCCTGCCCAGGTTGCGACCCCAAATGTGGGTTTCACAACCCCAGTTGGGTTCAGGACCCACAGCTTGGGAAGCTGTGGTGTAGATGCTCTTTCCTCCTCCCCTCCAAAAACCAAACTTTTGCTTGTAAAAATCTAACTGGTCAATATTTAGCCAGTGACGGTTTTAAAAATATGGACAGGAAGGAATATACTGGATTACCTACATTGTAGTAGAAATCACTCTAGACCTCTGTCAAAACAAAGCGGGTAAGAAGCACTGCTGCTTTTAAATAGAGGTTTGTTATACCTTCTGATGCAGTATTTCAGTAGAAAGCTGTTTGATTTGAACGTATGTGGAATGGAATGAAGGTTACTAGCTGTAAACGTTTTCATGCTTCCAGCTTTTCAAGTATTTACTTTTCCTTTTAGAAAATCAATCAGAAATTTATAAGTAACAAAGGAGAGCTGACCACTCTTCAGAGGATAGTGCTTCATGAAGTGAATACGAATGTGGCTCAAGTGCGGAACTCTGCCACTGAGGCCCTCCTGTGGCTAAGAAGGTAAACTACATTTTTTAACCTACTCTGCTAATGGCTTTTAAGTTGAGGGACTATTATAAAGAGGTAAAGTGGTAAAGATTTGTATTTATTGCATGATAATGTGGGCAAATGCCATGCAGTAAAGTGCAAAAGCTGTGTGCAGTTGGCAGTATTCCCAGCATGTTCTCATACACTAACTGCAAAGGAATTTTAACATGCAGCAAGTTTGCTGGCAGTGCAAATGCACTCACCAGCTTCTTTTTCGAAAAGGCAGTGTGCACATCCGTGCGAGCTGCAATGTGGAATCCATGCCCACTTATTCACGCATTGCTTAGCACACTGTAGTAAAAGGGTCCCTAAGTATTGCTAAAGTAGTAGTTCAGAATAGCCAAGAAATATTTTAAGTTATCCATATTTCCTGTGCCTTTATCTCGTACTGCTGTGTAGTGTTATTGGTGATAACTTTTACACAGTATTGACTTCATTGTCTTTCCTGCTTCTGATCCCCAGTACAGGGGATGAGTGGGTTGTTTTGTTTTTTTTTTTGTTTGGTTATTTGCTTTTACTTGTAACACATACTGATGGACTGCAGGTGACCAGAGCAACAGAGAGTTTGCTTTGCTGAAGTGGTTGAGTGTGAGCAGAGAGACTGTGGTCTTTGTGGATATGAATGTGGGGCAGTGTGCCTGCAAGTGGGACAGGGAGCATTCAAACAGCCTGCTCTCTTTAAGCCCAGACATTGTTAGCTGCATATGAGGTTGTATGTGCCATATTCAGCCGTAGTGGCTGGCGTTTTTCTTAAATGTTGGCTGCCATGGCTTCGAAAAAGAAATCCAGATATTCAGCACTGGTAATCAGATAGTGGCCGATGCCAAGTCTCTGAATTCAGTGGTGATCAGCTCTGTGATATTCAGTCTGCTAACTGGATAGCTAACCAGATAAAATTCAGTGCTGTTAAATGTGTATATTTTTGATCCTGTTTCATGGTAGTCTTATTATTAGGTTTCAATTTGCTGTTTTTATATTTGTACATTTTACTATTGTTATGCTGTTAACAGAATTGTAAGTTTGATATTAAACTGTACCTACTGTATACCACCTTGGGTGAATCTCTTCATAAAGGTGGTTAATAAATCCCAATAAATAAATAAAAAAGTTAAGATAGCCCTTTGTGGTGCTCTAAATTTATCTGGCACTACCTTCTTTCTGCATCCATACTGCTCTTCACTCTCTGTATAGTACTGAGACAGTCTTCAGTGAAATTCAGCAGCACTGCCTGGATAGTGCTGCTGAATATCAGCAGATGGGCCCTTCTAAACTATTTATCCAGACAGCAGTGGCCATTATCTGGGTAAGTTGCTTTGAATTTGTAGCCCATGGCAAATAACTGCAGTATTGGATTTTTGTTTCCTTCTAATTATCAGCACAGCAGCAGGGAGTTTTATTTTCCGTTCTTCAAGGCTGAGAGAGACAAGATTCCACTTTGCTGGTCTTACCAGAGCTAATGACTAGCTTCTTCAGCCTTTGGCCAATAACCACCTACTTTCTGGGAGAAAATTAGGGAGCCGTTATTGTTCAGAGTGTCTGCCGGCCAGTCAGGAGTGCAAAACCTCTTTTCTGGAGCAGTTGATTGAAGAGACAGGATCCAGCAGGCAGCAAAGAGAGGACGGTGATAGAAGGATTTTCTTTCAGGAGGAAACCTTGGATTTTGCCTTGGAAAAGAGGATAATTGGCTGCCTTGAGATACTGACAAAGCCAGGACCCCTCAGAATCCAGTGTAGGAGAAAATGATTCTGACTGTCTTGCAGCTAATAGGGTAAAGCAGCCATTCAGCTGAAACCAGTTTAAAATTGAGCTCCAGAAGGCTGACAGTGAGGTCTCAATGCTCAAAACTCCGGCGCTATTGCAAATAGCACTGTAAAAATACCACCAGAACAGCACAGTAGAACAACGCCCCAATGCTCAACGCTAAAAAGATGCAAATATAGGCTCGCTTATAGTGTTGAGCATTAGGAAGTTTGGTAGGAGAATTGTGTTTTGGCATGAGAGGATTGTGCTTGTCGCATGCGCAGAAGAGTTCTGTGGTAAGCTCAGCTCCCGTTCACATGTACCTGGTAAAACCCGAACGTAAGCACACATTGAGGTCTGTCTTCTGCGGCATAAATATAAGTGTGCTTAATTTTTTTTTCAGCTTGGACTCTTCTATTTAGATGCAGGAAACAGAAGTCAATGTGTGTCTTCACTTTGGGCATTTTTCATTTCTTTTTTTAGCATGGATGCTTTAAATTTAGATGCCAATGTGTGTTTTCACTTTGGGCATTTTTAATTATTATTTTTTTTTTTAGCATGGATGCTTTAAATTTAGACGCAGGAAACCGACGCCAACATGTGCGCTTTCATTTGGGTCTGCTATATCTCACGACCAGAGCTTAAGGGCTTGCATGGGCTTTCTTCTGCTTCCAAAAGCAATCAAAATTGGCAGATTTTGCAGAAAGAATCATGAGAGAAGCACAAGAATCATGGGAAATCCTCTCTTCCCTCGAGAAAAAAAATCCACTAAGGTAGAAGAATGCTGAATCCCACAGCAGTTACACAACAGTAATAGACAGTGGGAAGTAGACCATGAACTCAAGAGACAAGGACAACGATGTAAAGCTTCTTAGAACAAGTTTATTGTTTGGAGACTTGACTCAGTATTGTGTTTCAGCCACAGGCCTGCTTCAGGAGTCTTTGCAACTGGTTAGGTGTATAAAGACTGCTATATGCTGAGTACTTGAGTAACAATAAAATAAGCCGGTCTTGAAAAAGACCTTTATTGAGTGCTGACAGAAATCCATGATGTCTGTGTCATATGTAAGAGTGTTTTGCCCCAGGACCCCCTACTCATAAAACATTCTTGATGCCCACAAATGGAAACCCTCCCCCCCCCCACACACCTTTAAGATGGGGAGGTATGAGTGATGGCCATTTGCTCCTGCCTCCACGCCAACATCTCACCTCATGCAGGGTCAGCCAACACTATTATGCATCTTGGGATACACTGTGCAGGGTTAGTCTGCCGAATAAGGGAGTTCTTGCCTTATCTACCAAATAATGAATTAATGGGATCAGGTGCTGCCATTTTGCAAGATGGTCTGGAGGCCCATCTTAAAGTTGCCTGGGGGGGGAGCCCCCAGGAGGGGAGGGATCTACTAGATGACCAGAGGTTTTAATTATGGGGAGGCCCATGGGAGAAGTGAGGTCTTCTAGACCACCAAAGATTTTAGTTTGGGTGTTGTGGGAGGGGTGGGGCATTAGACCACCAGGAATAATTTTGGGCTGTATGGATGGTGGAGAGAGGGGACATGGAGTCTCATGGGCTTTGGCTCTCCCCCCTCCAAATCAAATCCCTGCTCATCCACTGACTGATTTTTACCCTTCATCACAGCAAATAGCTGCATATTAACATGGTGGTGTGCGCTGTGTGTTTTTTGTTTGTTTCTTAGTTTTTGTTTTTTTTTTACATTGGGCACTTTTAATACAACTGTAATTTGCATGCTATTTGCTTATACTTTAGCATTTGGGAGCTAAAATTTTGCACACGCTCTAATGCAAGCTTACTGCATCAGCCCCTCTATGCATTCTTACAATATTATTGAAAGCATAGCAAGGTTGCATAGTAGTGTTGTATAAGATGTGAAGGCCCAGTTTGCAAAGGATATCTAGGTAGGAATTGAGACAGACATCCATGTCAGGACATTCACAATTCCATGAGTATTTTACAAAAGCCTCTACTGAACATGGAGTCTTCTGTGAAATATGTATGAGGACATTGGCAAATATATATGTGTTTGCTGCTGCTGCCTTTAGAGGCAACAACCATTTCAGAGTAATTCACATTCAAAGAGAAAGCAGCCTCACTTGGGGCTTGACACGTGTAAGCTCTGGTAACTACTGAGCTTGCAAAATACTCATCTGCTGAGCTTGCAAAATACTCATCTTTGCCACCGTTACCATATGTAAGTGCCAGATTTTACAGAACTACACATACACAAGGAACCAACTAAAGAGCCAAATGAAAGGACTTTGAATTTTTGAGGTGGAGTTAGACCCACTGAGGTAAGCACAGTTCCCCCTGAATCACTGGTGGAGACTCTAGGTCCAGATGAGCAGACAGCTGGTGCTTAAGCCTGCCTTACAACAGGTACAAATGCCAACAGGAATGGTTTAAAAAATGTATGTTGCTTTAGAAAATGTGAAATTTGTTCAGAACACACCCTTTTCAAACCTATGCGCCCTGTGGTATCTACACAACATTGTAAAACTGGTATTTATATATGCATGCTATTCTGTTCACAAGTGTCAAGGCCATTCAGCCTTTCTAAAATGATCTCTTTCATATTTTGGTTTTCATATTTCAGTATAGTTTCATGATTTCAAAAAGGTTTTTTTGCTCATTCCTTCTTAGTAGTCAGTTGTTTAAAAGCAAGACTTACTCTTGTCCTTTTCAGTTGTGACTAACTGCTAACTTTTCAACGTTAAGAATTTTCTGTATAGTAATCACAGAATAATAGGGTAATATTTGCCTTTGTGGTCCAACTTAGCATTAATATATGTGGGGGGGGGGAGGGCAGAGAGAGTACAGTAACCTATAGCAGAATTTGGTAAGACTAGGAATAGAGGAGATACAATAGATGTGTAAATATTTGAAAGATATTAATTTATGAACAGGGACAGGGAAGCAGTATAACTAGAGGACATGAACTGAGGTTACAGGGTGGTAGACTTAAGAGCAATATCAGGAAATTTTCACAGAAAGGGTGGCACATGCCTGGAATAGCCTCCCATTGAAGGAGGTGGAGACAAAAACAGCAACAGAAATCAAAAATGCATAGAAAGACTCCCAGGATCCCTATATGGAAAGAGGATGAAATCAAAACAAAACTTAAAGGACCTCCTGGCTGACGTGTTGTGATGGGCAGGAGTGGTGCTGAGCTACTTTTTTTGTTTGTTTTGTTACTTTTGTACCCCGCGCTTTCCCACTCATGGCAGGCTCAATGCGGCTTACATATTGTATACAGGTACTTATTTGTACCTGGGGCAATGGAAGGTTAAGTGACTTGCCCAGAGTTACAAGGAGCTGCCTGTGCCTGAAGTGGGAATCGAACTCAGTTCCCCAGGACCAGAGTCCACCACCCTAACCACTAGGCCACGCCACTCCTCAGTAAGTGAGAAGTATGGCCACTGCCGAGCAGACTTCTATGGTCTGTCCCATTAATGGCAAAGACAGGTCAGGATCAAGCATAGGTATTTATATCACATTTATATCATGTACATAAGTATTGCCTTACTGGGAGAGACCAGAGGTCCATCATGCCCAGCATCCTGTTTCCAATAGTGGCCAATCCAGGTCACAAATACCTGGCAAGGTCCCAAAAAAAGTACAAAACATTCTATACTACTAATCCCAGAAATAGTGGATTCTCCCCAAGTCCATTTAATAATGGTCTATGGACTTTTTCTTTAGGAAGCCTTCCAACCCTTTTTTAAACTCTGCTAAGCTAACCACCTTTACTACATTCTCTGGCAACAAATTCCAGAGTTTAATTACACTTTGAGTGAAGAAATATTTTCTATGATTCGTTTGAAATTTACTACATTGTAGCTTCATCGCATGCCCCCTAGTCCTAGTATTTTGGAAAGCGTAAACAGACGCTTTACATCTACCCGTTCCACTCCACTCATTGTTTTATAGACCTCTATCATATCTTCCCTCAGCAACTTTTTCTCTAAGCTGAATAGCCCTAGCCACTTTAGCCTTTCCTCATAGGGAAGTCGTCCCATCTCCTTTATCATTTTCGTTGCCCTTCTCTGCACTTTTTCTAATTCCACTATATCTTTTTTTGAGATGCGGCGACCAGAATTTAACACAATATTCGAGGTGCGGTCGCACCATGGTGCGATACAAAGGCAATATAACATCCTCATTTTTGTTTTCCATTCCTTTCCTAATAATACCTAACATTCTATTTGCTTTCTTAGCCGCAGCAGCACACTGAGCAGAAGGTTTCAATGTATCATCAACAACAACACCTAGATCCCTTTCTTGGTCCGTGACTCCTAATGTGGAACCTTGCATTACGTAGCTATAATTCGGGTTCCTCTTTCCCACATGCATCACTTTGCACTTGCTCACATTAAACGTCATCTGCCATTTAGACGCTTATAGCCTTATTTTCGAAAGTGATAGGCCCCCAGGTTTCGATCTAAACCAGGAGATAGGCACCCATCTCGCAAAGGCGACCAAATCGGTATAATCGAAAGCCGATTTTGGGCGTCTTCAACTGCACTCCATTGCAGGAACGAACAAAGTTGACGGGGGGGTGTCGGAGGCGTGGTGAAGGCGGGACTGGGGTGTGTTTATTGGCTGAGGAGAGATGGGTGCCATCGGCCGATAATCAAAAAAACAAAGGCGTTTTTAGCGCGAATTTAGGTCACTTTTTGGCCCCTTTTTTTTCACGAACAAGTCCCAAAAAAGTGCCCTAAAAGACCAGATGACCACTGGAGGGAATCGGGGATGACCACCCCTGACTCCCCCAGTGGCCACTAACACCCTCCCACCAAAAAAACAACAACTTTTTTCCAGCCTGTATGCCACCATCAAATGCCATACCCAGCTCCATCACAGCAATATGCAAGTCCCTGGAGAAGTTGTTAGTGGGTGCAGTGGACTTCAGGTAGGTGGACCCAGGCCCATCCCCCCTACCTATTACACTTGTGGTGGTAAATGGGAGCCCTCCAAACTGTCCCCAAAACCCACTGTACCCACATGTAGGTGCCCCCCTTCACCCCTTAGGGCTATGGTAATGGTGTAGAGTTGTGGGCAGTGGGTTTGGGGAGGATTTGAGGGGCTCAGCACCCAAAGAAAGGGAGCTATGGACTTGGGAGGTATTTGACTGTTTTTTTTTAATTGTTACAAGTGCCCCCTAGGGTGCCCTGGCATGTCAGGGGGACCAGTGCACTACGAATCCCGGCCCCTCCCACAACCAAATGCCTTGGATTTGTTTGTTTTTGAGCTGGGCGCCTTCAGTTTCCATTATCGCTGAAAAACAAAACCGCCCAGCTCAAATCCGCACAACTCCAATGTATTTGCTGGGCACAAACCGTATTATCGAAAAAAAAGATGGGCAGCCATTTTTTTTCGAAAATACGGTCTGTCCCGCCCCTTCACGTACCTCTTCTCGGACATAGACGCCCATGGAGATGGGCGTTAGCGTTCGATTATGCCCCTCTTAGTCTACCAGTCTCGTAAGGTCCTCTTGTAATTTTTCACAATCCCTCCGTGATTTAACGACTTTGAATAACTTTGTCTCATCAGCAAATTTAATTACCTCACTAGTTACTCCCATCTCTAGATCATTTATAAATATGTTAAAAAGCAGCAGTCCCAGCACAGACCCCTGGGGAACCCCACTATCTACCCTTTTCCATTGAGAATACTGACCATTTATAACCCTACCTGTTTTCTATCTTTTAACCAGTTTTTAATCCACAATAGAACACTACCTCCTATCCCATGACTCTCCAATTTCCTCTGGTGTCTTTCATGAGGTACTTTGTCAAATGCCTTCTGAAAATCCAGATACACAATATCAACTGGCTCCCCTTTATCCATATATTTGTTCACCCCTTCAAAGAAATGTAATAGATTAGTGAGGCAAGATTTCCCTTCCCTAAATCCATGTTGACTTTGTCTCATTAATCCATGCTTTTGAATATGCTCTGTAATTTTGTTCTTTATAATAGGCTCTACCATTTTGCCCGGCACCAACATCAAACTCACCGGTCTATAATTTCCCGGATCTCCTCTGGAACCTTTTAAAAAAATCGGCTTTACGTAGGACACCCTCCAATCTTCCGGTACCACGCTCGATTTTAAAGACTAAACTAGATCCTGCAGTGCCTGCTAGAGTCTATCTGTGTACAAAGTTTTTAAAACTTAGTGGAAAAGACTATGGAGATTAGTTGATAAAATTAGTTTTTTTATATATTTTTATTTTGCCTATCACTAACCTACAATTCCTCCTTTAAACCCCAATCTTTAAGTTCCCAAAGCACAAAGCAAAATAGTGTTCCCTTACCAGAGAAATGTCCTCTTCTCTCAGAACTTCTCAGAAAGTTATGTGCTATGAGTGTGGGTGTTCTGTATCTCTGTGGGGGAGGGGAAAACATCTTAAGGTTGAAATTAGAAAGTAAAATGTTGTTAATTAGCAATATGGTTGAATTCTTGGTTTAGTCATTATCAGAGGTGTAGCTAAGGGGGGCCACCACAAATTTCGTCCGGGCCCTTGGTTTGGCTGGCGGGGGTCCCCAACTCCCGCTAGCCGAAACCTTCCTCAGCACCGGCCTCCGGCGCAGCCGCGTTCGCTGCCTGCCCCCTGCTCTTCTTTCTTCTATCTCTGCAAGAAGTGTGCAGAGGAATTACAAGAAGAAAGATGAGCAGGGGGCAGGCAGCGAACACGGCTGCGCCGGAGGCTGGTGTTGAGGAAGGCTTCGGCTGGCGGGGGTTGGGGACCCCCGCCAGCAAAGGTATTTGTGAGGCGAGGTGGGGGGGGCGGCGGGGCAGCACTCAAAATGTTCCCCCAACCTCGGGCTCTGGCCCCCTCCCAGAGGTCTGACTACGCCCCTGGTCATTATCGATTAATGAATGTGACAGTGCTGAAGCCATAACAATAAAACCACTCTTCAGATTATTGGCATGGTGTTGTGATATTGTGGCATTACATAGAGTTGTCTGTATGTGATAGGTGTGGTGACAAATTGCCAACTGCCCTGGTTATGATGCCAGTGTTGAGCTCTGGCTGCCTTGTTGTGCAGGACTGGATTAACCGTGCAGATTTTTAAAATCTGCTGTCATTTATTGTGTCACTGTTCATTAAGGCTTACCTTGGTCTTATATTCATAATCTGTGTTCTTTTCATAGTGGTGGGTAATTTTTGAAAATAATTTGTTTTATTTATTTTTTTTCTGGACAGAGGGTTAAAGTTTTTGAAAGTGTTTTTGACAGAAGTGAAGAATGGGGAAACAAATATTCAGACAGCTTTAAGTAAGTAAATACTGGTTTTACTATGTTTCTTTTATTACACCGTTGATCAACATATTTGTAGTTTTCTTTATATATATTTTATCTGCATGAAAGAATTTTGTTCTTCAATATAGCAATACCCCACAACTCTTAGGGCCCTGTTTATTGTTATAGGTGCGTTAATGTTTTTAACGCATGTTAACCATGTATGTGCCTACAATATCCTTATAGGCGCCTACATGGTTAGTGTGCGTACTAAGTGTAGGTGCGCTAAAAACACTAATGCAGCTTAGTAAATATGGCCCTTAATGTTTACATTTATTTATTTATTTATTTGGATTTCTTTCTTGCTTTTTTTTTAACTGCACTAGTATTTGGTTCACTGCTATTAAAGACCTCTCCTCCTCAATTCACCTTTTTAAATTTTGAATTTGTCTTAATGATGCATTGGTTTCACCATGATTTTTAGCAGCTGTTCACTCATATTATTGCTGCCCCCTCTGTCTGCCCTAATGCCATAATGGTCTGCCCTGACTTGCAGACCACTGCAGTCTTCTTTCTCTGCCTCTGCTAAATGCCACTTTTCACTCCCCACCTCCGCCTCTTGCTATTGCATCTGTAATTTGTTACGCACTGGCATGTCTAAATTCTAGGACTGCTGCCATCTTCAGTGAACTGATTCATCTATGATTTCCTTTCAGTACCTCTTATCTACTAATCTGCCATTATGTCTTTGTAAACCTCTTATCATTGCCGCAGCCATTGTCATCATTTCCTATCGCTTGCCTGAGGGTTTATAGGAGATATTGATGCACTTTCAGCTGCACAATTCTGCTTAACTCTGCACTTAGTACTCAAGCCTGTATGATCAGTGGTAGCAGAAAATGTTATCAGAGGTCAAACAGGCCACAGTGCTATATCTTTTAGACTTTATGGTTGCTAATCAAGACTGCTATTCTGAGGCCTCCACCCTACAGGATTCAGGCTTTGAGGACATTGACTCTTTGTGGTAGAACCCCAAGTTAGAGACTACAGAAGCAGGTGTGGATTGTGATGGTGCTTAAGCTTCTGAGAAATAGGATTCTGTGTATGCCCTTGAGTGGTAGCTTTCACTAGTCTTGCATTTATCTTATGGCCACTAACCAACATGACATATGCCTCCATTCTTTATGCGTCATGTTGCGTTTGCACCAGGATCTTTAAAATTAAGAGGGGCATCTAAACCTGGTTATTGTAGTATTTGGTGCAAGTCCAAATAACATTCTGAATTTAAGAAAATTTGACATTTCATTTCATGTATTTTGCTTTTCTCCAGTTTTCTGAGTTTTACCAGGGCTTTGTGCCCTCTTCCAGTTCACTCAACAAATGATTTGAGGCCCTCTCTAACATACACCCTTCCCCTCCACCAATTTGATCCACCTTATCATTGCAATATAATTTGTACAGTGGTATGAAAATATCCTATTAATTATCCTCTTTCCAACCCAGTGGCGTACCAAGGTGGGGGCGGTCCGCCCCGGGTGCACGCCGCTGGGAGGGTGCCGTGCGCCTGTCGGCTCTTCGTTTTCATGCTCCCTTTGCCCTGGAACAGGTTACTTCCTGTTCCGGGGCAGAGGGAGCATGAAAACGAAGAGCCGGCAGGTGCGCAGCACCCCACTCCCCCAGCGGCGTGCACCCGGCGGGGGGGTTCTTTCGCCGGGGGATCGGGGGTTCTTTCGCTGGGGGGGGGCACCGCGCTGCACTCGGGGGGGCGGGGGCGCATGGGCGATCTGCCCCGGGTGTCAGCCCCCCTAGGAACGCCACTGTTCCAACCTTTAGCCTTGTATACTCCCTCCACCCTTGCCACACACACTGTGATGACTAAGTCACTATCCTGGTGTCCCCAGTGCAATTTTCCCTACTAGTTTCACACATAGGGGGCTGCAGGAGAGGTTTAGAGCTGTGGCTGGGGAGGAATCACCTGAGCGGGAAGGATTTTCCTTAGGCTGCAGCAGTCTGGGGAATGGCACGGCATGCTGAGTGCAAAGGTATCTGCTCTTAGGAACCGTGAAAAGAAAGAAGGAGGAGATCCTTTTAAGGCTGGAGGGAGGGGAGCATAAAGAGTGGGTGATTCCAGCAGGCTGGGCTCCCGAGCCCCACCCCAGGGAGAAGATTAAAGTTCTCACCCTTACGTACGTACGTGGGAATGGAGCAGAAGAAGAGAACTGGCTGGTATTTTTGGGTTTCCCACAACAAAAGGTCCCTGAAAAGGTGTCTGGTGAAACCTGGAAGGAAGTACAGAGGTCGGTGAAGCCGTTTTTTTCTGGCAACCGTTGCTAAGTACTGGAGAAGTTCCTGTCAGAGCTAAGTAACTCAGCTGTGTCCCAGGGGCTGAGGGAAGTGTGGAGCTTGTGAGACATGGAATATATTTGGCCTGGGCTTCCAGGATAGTGTTTTTGAACAGTATCCACACCTGATGTAAATTTTTGACCTTCGCAGATGCTCCTCCAAGTTTTTTTTTTCCATTGTTCTTCTCATTTTACCATAGTCTCCTTTTTGGATGTTAAAAGCGAACATAAAAGTGAACATATTGGATTTCCTGTGTGTACTTACTCCAGAACAGATATTAAATAATATGCTCACTGTTATCAAGCGGCCCCAACACCATTATCTCCTGCACCAGATCATGCGCTCCACTAAGGACTGGATCTAGAGTTTTTCCTCCTCTTGTTGGCTCCTGTATCAGCTGCTTCATAAAGCAGTCCTTGATTTCGTCAAGGAATTTTAACTCCCTAGTATGCCCTGATGTTACATTTACCTAGTCAATATCAGGGTAATTGAAATCACCCATTATTATTGTGTTTCCCAGTTTGTTAGCCTCCCTAATTTCTGATAACATTTCTACATCTGTCTGTTCATCCTGGCCAGGTGGATGGTAGAACACTCTTATCACTATCCTTTTCCCCTTTACACAAGCAATTTCAATCCATAAGGATTCCAAGATGTTCTTTGTTCCCTGCTGAGTTTTCAATCTGTTTGATTCAAGGCCCTCCTTAACATACAATGCTACACCTCCACCAATTCAATCCACTCTAGCACTACAATATAATTTGTACCCTGGTATGACAGTGTCCTACTGGTTATCCTCCTTCCACCAGGTCTCAGAGATGCCTATTATATCTAATTTTTCATTTAGTGTAATATATTCTACCTCTCCCATTTTATTTGTTAGGCTTATGGCATTCACATACAGACATTTCAAACTGTTTGTTGTTCCTATTTACATCTTGCTCAGCAGTTGACAGTGTTAATTTGCAATCTTTTGTTTAATTTTTATTTGACACATGGAGGGGCATTTTCGAAAGAAACATCTAAATTTGGATTTGGACATCTTTGTAAAACGTCCAAATCCGGAGGCGAGGAAAACCGTATTTTCAAAAAAAGATGGACGTCCATCTTTTGTTTCGAAAATACCCTCAAGGACGTCCTTAAATTTGGAAGTGCTTGGATTTGGACGTCTTTGACTTTTGGTGATTTTTGAAACCAAAGATGTCCAAGTCAAAAACGTCCAAATGCAAACTATTTAGACATGGGAGGAGCCAGCATTTCTACTGCACTGGTCCCCCTGACATGCCAGGACACCAACTGGGCACCCTAGGGGGCACTGCAGTGGACTTCATCAAATGCTCCCAGGAAAGGGATCTAGGTGGCATCGTTGATTGTACGTTGAAACCATCTGCTCAGTGTGCAGCGGTGGCTAAGAAAGCAAATAGAACATTAGGTATTATTGGGAAAGGAATGGAAAACAAAAATGAGGCCTTTATAATGCCTGTGTGTTGCTCCATGGTGCGACTGCACTTCGAATATTGTGTGCAGTTCTGGTCACCACATCTCCAAAAAGATATAAAGGTACAGAGAAGGGGAATGAAAATGATAAAGGGGATAGGACGACTTCCCTGTGAGGAAAGGCTAAAGTGGCTAGGGCTGTTCAGCTTGGAGAAAAGATGGCTGAGGGGAGGGGAGATATGATAGAGGTCTATAAAATGATGAGTGGAGTGAAATGGGTAGATGTGAATCGCTTGTTTACTCTTTCCAAAAATACTAGAGCTAGGTGGCACACAAGGAATCTACTAAGTAGTAAATTTAAAACGAATCATAGAAAATATTTCTTCACTCAATGTGTAATTAAACTCTGGAATTCGTTGCCAGACAATTGTATAAATACCAGCCAGAATCTAGGGGATAATTAACCCCTCATTAATTCACAATGTCGTAAAAGCAGTTAGCTTAGCGGGATTTAAAAAAAGGTTTGGATGGCTTCCTAAAAGAAAAGTCCATAGACCATTATTAAAATGACCTTGGGGAAAATCCTTCTTATTTCTAGGATAAGCAACATAAAATGTATTGTAGTGTTTTGGAATCGTGCCAGATACTTGTAACCTGTATTGGCCACTGTTGGAAACAGGATACTGGGCTTGATGGATCTTCGGTCTGTCCCAGTATGGCAATGCTTTTGTACTTGTGTACTTATTAACAATTCAAAATAAATCTTCTGAAATATAATATGCATGTCATAATAAGTGATAGATGTATTTACCTTCACTTCTGTGGTGCTAGTCAAAATAATTACTGAAAACTGTGCAAAAACCATACTCCAACCTACTTAGCCAATTTGTCCATACCAAGAAAACGTTAAGGGGCACTTTTACTAAGCTGTGGTAAAAGTGGCTTTAGCGTGCCCTTACATGGGTATTTCATGCATACTAAGACTGTTTTTACCGCAGCCATAAAGTGGCCTTTTTCAGTTTTTTTTAATATATTAATGGCACTTACCATATTTCATTTTGTAGGTGGGTAAGTGCTCAGATGCTACGTGTACACTAAACAATTACCACGCGGTAATGTAGCTGCGCTGTTTAGTGCAGGAATGCCCACTCTCTGCTCCAGAGATGCTCTCTCAAAATAAATTTTTATTGTGTAGTTAGCACTCACTGATTTGGCAGTTAGCTCAGGATGCCTGAGCGCGTTCCTCATCATGACATTTTAAGCTGTGTTAGGCATGCATTAGCGCCTAACACAGCTTAGTAAAAGGGCCCCACAACTTCCAGACCTTGCACAGCGATAGCCCTGCCTAGGGGAAAGGCAGGATGTCAAAAACATTACGATCAGGCTCCAGAACACCAGTACAGCACCTGTTGGAAAAATTTAACAAACCAACCGGCTACAGATCGCATAGATGCTGTTTGCTAGCAGAATACTGCACCGCTGTCACACATACACAAAACCCGGACAGACCCTGATTAAATACAGAATAAGATCACATGTCAGAAACAGAAATATATAGACTAAATCTGAAGCCAGACTCTTAATGCAGGGTAATTCTTCTGTAGCTACTATTGAATAAAACAGGTTCAAAAACTCAAATCCCTTCCATTTCCTTCAAATGCTATCCTAGAGAAGTAAACAAAAATGTTGTACAGGATTCACAGGAAAGTTACACATATTTTCAAAGCTAACATATTTTAGTCACTAACCTGGAAATACAATGCTTTTTGGTTACTTTTGTTGTCTGGACACTTATTTTTTTAATCACATTTGTTCTGGTCCTTTTTCCAGTTTTCCATGGTTAGTCTTTAAATCCATTCCCAAGCTCTCCTTTTTATTTTACCTCTTTTTCTCTCTCCTCCTGTCTTTAATTGCTCCCATACATTTGTCTCTGATGCTAATCTTTATCTTTCATCTGAAATATCCTTTCTACCTTTCTAGCCACTTGTAGTTATACTTAATTCTTGTTTTACCCTTTAGTTCTCCTTATTCTAGGGGCTGTCATCCGTTGTCCCCTAGCTGATTTTCCTGTTCCTCCCCCAATAGTTGCCTTTTGCATCTTTCAGACCACCCCTACCCCACTCAAATCATTCCCATTCTAACTATCCAGCCCTTCTGTCTTCTACCATTTCCTGTCCCTTTCACCCCCTTCTAAATTCAGTCACCCTTTTCATATTTTACCATTTTAATGTTTTTACCTCCTTTTCCTTGCCATCTTTCCACTAGTCTATTTTCTCCCAGCTCCCCAACCCCACCTCTCTGCCTGTTATGTTGGAGGGGGAAAGAGGAGGAACTGCTGCTGCTGCTGTTTTTCTTTGGCGTGGGCTTACTGGATTGTGGATGGAGGGAGAAAGATAGGCATCAGCTAATTTTGGGTGATTTTGTTTATATATTTTTTTTAAACTTGGCCCATGAGCCCATCAGGAGGAGGGGAAAGCGGTGGTATGATGATGCAGAAGGTCCTGGCTGCTGGCTTAAATTTTTATCTTGGGCACTAGGTGGTGGGAGGTACTGTCAGGTGGACAGGAATCTTTGGGCTTTGGTAGCGCTGTAAATGAGGACCACAGCATGTCAGCTAATAGTGTGTGACATTTAACTTGCCATACACATTCCCTCTTAATTTGCTCTCTTATAAACTTTTCCTGACATCATTCACGGATGGATTTGAGTGGCATCGCCCAACTAAATATTCAAATTCCTAAAAGTCAGAAAATTGTTTATTAGTCGCCAAAGAAGCTGAGAGAACTGAAAATCTGTAGCTAAGAAATTCAACGGTTCTCTTCTGAATCTGTTACTGAATAGATTTGGAATAATTTAGGAGAACAGAATCTTGGACACCTGGTATCTAATTTTTCTCTGTATTTTCTTTTAAGACAATGCTTATGGTAGAACACTACGGCAGTATCATGGCTGGGTGGTGCGAGGCGTTTTTGCGGTAAGCAATTATTTTATCAGATTGGACAGATTTATGTCTATGTGATTTAGCCTGGATTTAAGAGAATACACAGGGAAACTGTAATATCCACTTTCTCTAAGCATTTACACAGCAGGGATTCTGTGTAAATAACAGAATGATAATTCAGAGCAGGGATTCTCAACCCAGTCCTCGGGACACACCTAGCCAGTCAGATAAATTTGCATACAATGGAGGTAGGGCATGCAAATCTAATCACATGCAAATTTATTGTGGGTATCGGTGTCCTGAAAACCTGACTGGCTAGGTGTGTCCCTGAATCTGTATTTCCATCAACATATTTTGAAGTGGTTCTGGAGGGCTGGTCCAGTGACTTAGGGGCAGATGCACAAATCTTACCGGGCCAGCAACCTGCGTTTTCAACTGGTTCCAGCTGTTCTAGCGATCACGATGTTCAGTGAGAAATGCACAAGGGGTTCTGCTGCTGTTTTCCGTTAGCGGTAGCAGCCTATGGGAATCGTACACAAATGAATTGATTATCATTCAAATGTGCATTCCGAGAGATGCACAGCCATTTTTGAGCAATGCAGAGAAAGAAACACCTACCTTTTTACGAGGAGATCTTTACATGAGCTGCCATAGCATGATGGTGGCCTCTCAGTGGAGCATAGGAGAAGTACGTTAGACGGTGGGGGAAGCTGTAGAAGAGAGGGGGTTTATCATAGAAACTGCTCTGTGCTTGGGTATTTCCTCCCAGCTGCTGCATAAGACATCAACATGGTCTGGAGCTTGTAGAGCTGCGATCACCTCTCGTGCACTGGCTGGACTGGTGCTTGCACTGCATCACACATCTCTGGGCTGGTCATGCTCTGCTGCTTTCCGTCTCCTGCTTCTTGTGATGGTGGACGCACAGTGCAACCTCAAGCCTGGCTTCTCTGCTATCAGACACCACTGGGATTAATACAGTACAGTTGGGCAGGCAGGCCACTAGTCAGGAGAGATGTGTATCCAACTGCAGATCCTCGGAAACAGCAGAGTGCATGAACAGAAAGACCATCATCTTGTGATCCCCAAGGCGGTTTCCACAGTACCCTCCCTGCTTTCCTGATCCAGTGCACCAGGCAGCCTCGCCTCCCCCAGGGTGGTTGTCCTGAGGTATGGCAGCAAAAGTTTGGAAAAAAAAAAAGCTACACACAGCTTTCATACATTCAGCTTGTATGGGTGCATGAAATCTGTGAAATGCTGTGGAGGGCTATTCTTGGCATGTGCAGAGCAGCCACACTTAGCGATTGACTGTCCTATGCATGTGCTGGCTTGAACTACATTCTAAAAGTTCTTGAAGCTCTTTTACATGCGATTCCCTTCAAGAATCGCTCGCTGTTTTCATCTCAGTAACTTTTACCGAGGATCTTCAAGCGATGGTGTTTTTATGGGGACTTTTGTGCATCTGGCCCTTAGAGTAGGGTTACCATACGTCCGGATTTACCCGGACATGTCCTCTTTTTGAGGACATGTCCGGGCGTCCGGACGGGTTTTGCCAGTCCGCCCATTTGTCGGGATTTCTGGACAAATGGGCGGGCGGAGGGCCTATCCTAGCCTCTCCTCCCCTTACTTACTATCTACTGCCCTGGTGGTCTAGTGACCTCTTCGGGGCAGGAAAGAGCCCCCTCTTTCCTGCTCTGAGCGCTGCCTTGCCCTGCATTCTGTTGCAGTGACGGGATTCAAAATGGCCGCCGAGAGTTGAAGTGGCCTCGTGAGACTTCAACTCTCGGCGGCCATTTTGAATCCCGAGACCGTCACAGCAACAGGATGCAGGGCAAGGACAGAGTTCCGGGCAGGAAAGAGGGGGCTCTTTCCAGCCCCGTAGAGGTCACTAGACCACCAGGGCAGTAGATAGTAAGTAAGGAGGGGGGAGGTGACCCAGGGGAGGGGAAATGATGGGGGGGCAGGGGAGGGGAATATGTGACGTGGGGCAGGGGGTGGGGCATGTGTCCTCTTTTTCAGAGGACAAAATATGGTAACCCTACCTTAGAGGATAGTTTTGTAAATGGTGCATAACTTGTGCATTGCATAAGTTACACCGGTTTTTTGAAAGGGAAAACAAATGCTTACTTTTTTCCTGTCAAATTATCACACCTGAAATATCTACACATTGTTACAGCTGCTATTTAGTTTGCATAAAATTTTCAAGATACTTAACATACATACATTTTTAAGACTCTTGCTCCACTCCCAGGGTCACCTCTACTCTTTATGAGTAAAAGAATATACAAAATGGCACTGCGCATGTATTTTTACCTCGACAAGGCTACAGTTTTTATAACAGGCCTGGAATGTGCACAGGACAAATATTTATGGTTCATTTTTGGTTTGTCTAGGGTTTTTTTCCTCAGTGTTACTCAGTTTGTTTCATACATTGTTTTGATACATTTTTTAACATGCATTAGAACTATTTGATGCGTGTTAATCAACTTAACACATGTACATTTGTAGGTTTTTATATGCATTCAGTCGATTTAGCATGCACTGAATTTAAGGTACACTAAGAAACTGGATGCACACTAACAAATGCACATGCTTAGAGCCTAGGAGAGATGTCCAAAAAGGTTTCTATTTTACAGAGGTAGTATCAAAATGAACCCACTCTTAAACTCTGTATTCCAAATTATTTCGAAAGTTTTTTAAAGATCATCATATATGGAACTTTACTGCTTCTTTGGTCTAATTATTATCAGACCAATTTTTCTATATGGTTTGGCATTAAAAATTTAGGGGGTTGTTTACTAAAGCTTAACTCGAGTTATCTGCAGCAGGGCCCATAGGAATAAAATGGGCCCTGCTGCAGATAACTCGAGCTAAGCTTTAGTAAACAACCCCCTTACTGTTTAACTATCAAAAATACTTTTCATTGTCATTGCAGCAGACCAGTCCAGACTAATGGGTTATGTCAGTGGTTCCCAAACCTGTTCCTGGAGGCACCCCAGCCAGTCAGGTTTTTAGGATATCCACAATGAATATTTATGAGAGAGATTTGGCATACAGTGGAGGAAGTGCATGCAAATCTCCTTCGTGAATATTCATTGTGGATATGCCAGCCAGCCCAATCTGTCAAACAAGATTGAATTGCCCAAGGGCCAGAGATAAGAATGAAGTTGGATAAATCAAAAGAATGTCATCTGCATAAAAGAAAAAAACAAATGTTGTGATCCTGAATTAGAGTAGCCAATGGGTTGAGATAAATGTTAAATAACACGGGGGAGAGAACTGAGCCCTGCATCACACCGTAAGGCAGAGAATGCTGAGAGGAAGATGAATCTGGGATCTGCACAGTAAATGATCAGTCAGAAAGACATGAGCTGAACCACCTAAGGACTTAGCCGCAGAGGCCAGTTTCCCGTAGTCTGTTTAAGAGCAATAGATGGCTAACTAAATCGAAAGTGACGGATAAATCTAACAAGACAACTAGCGTGACTTGATCACGATCTAAAATACTATGCAGTTCATCCCAGGACTCTGCTAGCACTTCCATGCGCTCAGCAATAAAACTCCTGGAAATCCTATGGTTTGTCATCAACTACTCCAAATCACATGTTCATCCGGTACAGACATTAGAATTCATAGGGGCTCTCCTCAGTATAACTCGGGGTCGAGCATTCCTTCCTCAACTGAGGGCAGACAATATATTGAATCTCGCCACATGGGTATCCAAGTCGGCTCATATATCTGCTCATCAGATGCTCTGCCTTCTCGGTCACATAGCCTCAACAATCTGTGTAACACCATTGGTTCATCTTCATTTCAAAATTCCTCAGTGGACACTCTCATCTCAATGGTCCGAAGCCATGGACTCGCTGTCCGCTCAAATTCAAATAACTCCACAACTTCACCACTCTCTACAGTGGTTGATGGTGTCCAATGCCTTCCACACACACACAAGGTTCTTGGTCCCTACAAGAGCAAACACACATCATATCAACCTCCTGGAATTGCAATCCGTTTGGAACGTTCTCAAAACCTTCAGTGCTTCTCTAGAGTCAGGAGTGGTCCCGGAGGACTGGAGAAGACCAGATGTGGACCCTCTCCACTAAAACAGAATTAAAGAGGTTGGGAACTACAGGCCGGTAAGTCTAACTTCTGTAGTAAGTGATGCTTTTAAAATGGAGACTGGTAAAGTTTTTTGAATCCAGTGGATTACAGGACCCGAGGTAACATGGTTTCACTAGAGACCATCTTGTTAGACAAATCTGATTAGTTTCTTTGACTTGATGACCACAGAGTTGGATCAAGAGAGAGCGCTAGAGGTGGTGTATTTAGATTTTAGTAAAGCCTTTGACACGGTTCCACATAGCTAATAAATAAACTGAGTGCCCTCGGTATGGGCCCTAAAGTGACCGACTGGGTTAGGAACTGGTTGAGTGGAAGGCGATAGGGGATAGTGGTAATTGAAGCTCATTCTGAAGACAAGGATGTTACCACTGGGGTATCAATTTTCAGTTCTTGGGCTGGTTCTTTTTCATTTTTTTGTAAGCAGTATTTCTGAAAGGCTGTCTGGTAAGGTTTGCCTCTTTGTGGATCTACAAAATCTGCAGTAGTGTAGACACCCCTGATAGTGTGGATAACATGAGGAAGGACTTAGTGAAGCTAGAGGAATGGTCTGGAATTTGGCAGCTTAGATTTAATGCTAAAAAATGGGGCGTCATGCAGTTGGGCTGCAAAAACCCGAGAGAATAGTACAGTTTAGGGGGTGAAGAACTTTTGTGCTTGAAAGAGGAGCGGGACTTGGGTGTGTTTGTATGTGATGATCATAAGGTGTCCAAACAGGTAGAAAAGGTGACGGTGAAAGCTAGAAGGATGCTTGGGTGCATAGGAAAAGGAATGGCCAGTAGGAAAAAAGAGGTGATGATGCCCCTGTAGAAGACTCTGGTAAGACCTCATTTCGAACATTGTGTACAATTCTGGAGACCTCACCTTCAAAAAGATGTAAACAGGATGGAGTTGGTCCAGAGGGTGGCTACTAAAATGGTCAGTGGTCTTTGCCATAAAACATATGAGGACAGAATTAAAGAACTCAATATGTATACATCAGAAGAAAGGCAGGAGACGGGAGATATGATGGGACATTTAAATACCTATGTGACATATATGCACAGGAGGTAAGTCTCTTTCAATTGAAAGGAAGTTCTGGAGTGAGGGGGCATAGGATGAAGGTCAAAGGGGATAGACTCAGAAGTAACCTGAGGGAATCCAGGGGGTGGAATTATCTATCCTATCCTGATGTAAAGATCTTTGACAGGGAAAAGATGATTTGTTCATGATGGAAAATATTCAAAGAATGGTACACAGAAGGGGGACATGAGGAGGAATTGCTAAACCTGTGTAAAGCTGTTTAGCAGAGGCAAGAAAATAAGAAAACCTGCTCTGTTTATAGAGAGGTTCGTAAACAGTCAAAAGAGGGAAATAAGAGTCTGGTGTTTAAAGCAGGGCAATGGGCAGGAGTGGGTAAGACAGACTCCTACCATGGGTGCCACACTAGGAGAGCGTCACGATTATTTCCAACTGGAAGTGTACGCTCCTGCTTGCTGCATGAGATCCTACTTCTACCACTGGCCGGTCCTCCTCTAATGATGCAGATACTCAGCACAGAGGACGGATGTTTGCACCCTCTGAAAGATGACCTGTTTCCCCCACCACCACCCTGTTGGAGGGGAACCACTATCTGCCTCATTGCCTGATGACCCTCTAGTCCCCTGATGGTCCTGGTTATAGAACTGGATTATAATTCAGAAGCTGCTCCAGTACATGTGTTTAAAACTTTCCTTTGCCACTGACTTTGTATGACATTGGGCAAGTCGCTCTTTGTACCCATGCTCCAATGACTCATTTTGGAACAAGGTGTTTGCCTTTGTCCAGCTTTTTCAGGCAAGTTGAGACAGCAGAACAAAAGAGAAAGGAAAGAGCTCCAGTCTCTTCCCACATTGTTCTTCTTGGGGTAGTTTACATCCACGTCCTTCTACTTTAGGGACAGTATCAGGTTATAGTTTCACTGTATAGAGTGAAACATGCAGGCCAGTGATTGAAAGAAAATCTCCTTCAGCTGGACAGAATTGTGAATTGTGGGTGGGAATTTGGACTAAATATGTCTAGACAATACAGAGACCAGGATCAAAGTAAAACATATAATAAATTAGATTTTCTAATGAAGCAAGGAAAGATGAATGACATATACAGAATGAGAGTTTATGTATGTGATATGTTCAGGCTAGAAGTGCCCAGTGTATTGCAAGTGGAAGGTTTTTTGCATAGAACAGTACATTTCTATATAAACTGCCAGATTCTCCAGTCTCTGAGGAGCAAAATTCATAGAAATTAAGTAATATAATGGATATTAATTTAAATTTGACTTGTGCATTTCTAAACTGCCTTTTGAAGCTAGACTACACTCACCCAAAGTTCCGTGTTTTATTCCTCTTGCAGTTGGCTTTGAGGGCATCTCCAACATACGAACACTTTGTGGCTGCTTTGACTGTAAGGGAGGAGGATGCTCAGAAAGAAGGGTTCAGTGAAGCAATAAAGAGAGACCTTAATCTTTACCTGCCTGCCATGGAGAGGCAGCTGGACATACTGGATGCTCTCTACGAAGAGCATGGTTTGGAATCGGATGAGGTGGTATGACAGCAGTGCTTCCAAAAGTCAAAGACAACATTCCCAAATGTAATTTCTATACTTGGACTTTTAATATAAGGGACAAACAAAGTTGCTTTTTGAACAAAGATAGACTTGTACGTGTTTGTGTGTTTATGGCTAGGTCTTCTGATTTTCAAGAACTTGAATTTGGCATGCTGTTGTTGGCAGGTGTTGTGCAAGAGCACAACGATTTCTGTGGTCTTTGGATGAAAACTGTCCAGAACCAATGGAGGTTGGTGGCTTGTTGCAACTACCAGCTGTAGCCCAAAAGTAACACACTCGGTAGCTATGGACTTCCATTGGGCTTTAAAGCTTGGCAAACTAAAATCCCTGGAAAGCATAAGCCCTATGCCTAAACGGAAGTACTTTTCCCTAGATGGAAAATATGTTTCCTTGAACCTGAAAGCAGGGATCTATGATGTCCCACATATCTCACATCCTAGTTATGTATAATTCTAATTTTGGGCTCCTTTTACAAAGCCACGCTAGCGATTCTGGCGTGGCAAATGAGAATGGGCTTCATCAAATTTGCCACACCAGAATTGCTAGTGCGACTTTGTAAAAGGAGCCCTGTATTTTTTACCGAGCACATAATTATGAGCCTGTTTCAGGTATTACTGTACCAAAGTGTAACATGTTTGTCCAGCTTAAATATATGTATTTACATATTTTTGCCATTTTTTAAATGACAGTTAATCTTCCTGTATCACTTACAGGAAAGGATATGTATGCATATAAATTATACAAAAACAGAGAAAGGGTGGTGTAAAATTAAGGCTAGGCTTACATTTTATAAATGTTAAATAAAATGAATAAAAATAAAATTCATGTCAAATACTAATTAATTGGAAACTGTGGAACCATGCTGTCACCCGCTTATGAACTTTACCATTTTAACTCGCTTGGTAGAGCAGCATGGAGTGATGAGGTGAGTGGTACACAGATGTGCCATAGTTCAGCAATGTCCTGTCTCAAGGAAATGAATGAGCCAGAGGATCAAAGTCTGAATACAGAACACCAAGCAAGCAACTAAAGGGTTTGGATGCTGAACAAACTGAAATAAAGCTGGTTCTTGGAGGAATCACAATTTGCTCGTGTCAGAATAACCCATGGTTAATTAAACAACCTAAATCCAGGATAGGAAAAAATAAAACCTGAATGCAACTTCTGCTAAGCAAGGAAAATGCAACCATCGTAACATATAATAAATCACAAATTAGATGATAAAAGACTACGTAGATACAGAATTCTATGGTGCAAAGAGGATGGTTCAGGAATGGCATACATAATTTCAAAAAATAAAAAATTTCTATCTGAATCTGTCGGGGCCCTTTTACGAAAGTGTACTGAAATCTGGGTTTAACTTGTCATAATGCAGGACTTTCCCCGTGTTCTAAGCCCAGATTGAATGAGTCACAATTTAAGGTTTTAAAACCTTTTTTCAGATCATGCACTAATGTTTGCATTAGTATGCGGTACCAGTAAAGAGTTAACATGGGAGCCCTTACCGCCTCCTATTTAGGTGAATACACTAGCTGGTTAACTCTTCCATGCCCATTCTCAGCCCCCTCCAAAAGATACATTTTTTTAAAATAGTGCACATTAAAGGCAAAATACGGTAAGCCTATTTTACGATAGCCTGTTTTTCCCATGCTAAAACGCATTAAGGCTTAATGCCCTTTAGTAAAAGGACCTCTTAGTGAAGAGAGCTTATGACAGTATTCTCCTGTTAAGGAAAGAAGCCTTCCAAAGTACTAGTCTATAGAAACAGACTCCTGAATATTTCCCAATGCCCAATTTCCTTATTTGGTCTACAAATGTACATATGATTATGGCATGTAACTTACTGTGTAATAAGTATAATTAATACTGGAGAGATTCTTTTCAGAGGGGAACCAAAATGGCTTTGTCAGGAGCCACTCGTAATTAATACTCCTTGCCACCAAAGATTTCACCTTTCATTCCTTACTGCAAACTAGGTAGATTGGGTGGGGGGGTAGACCTGAAATTCTGTTCTTCTCATTCATAATCCCCCCCCCCAGTACCTAGTGGAGTAATGGAGGCCTAGTTGACAGGAGCAGATAGATAGGCCACCGGAGGTGGCTGGCACAATTGCATTGAAATCAGATGTTTCACTCTGTGAACCAGTGAGCAACTCATAAGTCACTGTTGTAGTTAACTGAGGTGCCGACCTTGGTAATCTGCTGTCATCTGATGAGGGAGAAGGGGCAGTTGGAGCAAAATGCACTGCAGATGGAACAAGTCGGGCTGCATTCCAAAGCAAGTGGACGGAAATGTTGCCTACGAAAGACTTATCATGGGACTTACAATGCCTAGGCATAGTAAGCAAATGCATGTTCTTGGGAGCAATATTTAGAATCTGGAGCTCAGGGAAGCAAACATCGGTAAGCTTAGAGCCACAAGTCTTATCATTCCTTACACCTCAACTTGTTACCCTTGAAGACAGCTGGAAAGTGTTTTCAAAGCTTGTTGATCACTTTCTACATGGGTTTTGCAGAAAAAAGGTCAGGAGAATTTAAATCATTTACTTGGGCCGGGTTCTTAACCCATTCCTTGGGACACACCTAGCCAGTCAGGTTTTCAAGATACCCACAATGAGTATACCTAAGATAAATTTGTAAACACTGCCTCCATTGTTTGCAAATCTGTCTCATGCGTATTCATTGGGATTATCCTGAAAACCTAGGGCTGGGGCTTTTTTGAGGACTGGGTTGAAAACCCCTGACTTAGGTTGATATTAATTGTGTGGAAGTCTAAAGAAAGACCATAATAACTATCCAAGGCATGAATACAAATTTGATCAATCAGATGCTTTAGAAACCTTTGAGGATAGGACAAGGAATATCATCTGAGATTTAGCCATTTTAATTTTCTTGTGCAGTGCCCCCTTGTGGTAGTCTCTAGATCCAGAGCTCAACCTGTCTGGAGGCCTCCCTTGGCCACCATCTGTCAGTCCTTAAACTTCTGGTGCCTTGTGCCTCCACCTGGGGAAGAAAAGGGTTAGTGGATAGGTTTACCCTCCTTTCTCCCCAGGAAATCCAAAACCGATCTATATGAACAAGGGTGTAAACAAAAGATTTAACAGTTTTATTAAATTACGTACAGGTTTGCTATACTACTACTACTTAACATTTCTAGAGCGCTACTAGGGTTACGTAGCGCTATACAAAATAAACAAGGAAGGACAGTCCCTGCTCAAAGGAGCTTACAATCTAAAGGACGAAATGTCAATATACAGGCTTATTTATTTATTCATGATATTTGTACCCCATATTAGCCTGAAATAGACTCACGTTCAATGTGGCTTACAAACAAACAAACAATAAAGTGAATAAAACATAATAATGTACAGAATATAATACAAATGACAATAAGTTCATGAAACAAATACGTAAAGGCAGAGAAAGATTAGTAATGCATAAAGCTTTGTAACCCCCTGTAGTAATATTTTCCCTAATTACTGCTAGAATCGGAAATGATGCACGTTGGGAGCGGAGCTACCATTTGGCGCTCCCGTTGGGCTGGTGGTAGTTCCGGATTGGTGGGCGGCAAGCCCATTGCCACATGCCAACCCTTTAGTAAAATGGCCTCTTAATGAGTTAATGCACTTTGTCCAGGGATATATTTTTGTACCTGGCAGTTTCCTCTTGCTCCTTTATGCATCCATCCCAACTGCAACTAAAGCTGGAGTTTGGTACCATGACATTTTTAAAAATTTACCCAGCGCTTTCCCCCTCCTATTTTATTCTTTTTCTTCCTAGCTTGCTTTATATTTTTAATTACATGTATTTATTGATAATGGTCCTCGGGCCTAAGGCAGAGTTCCCTCCTTATTTGAGGCCTGGAATTACTATAAATTCATTAGGTATGTGCTTCAGGTCTTGCTTCTTTGAAAAAAAAAATGCTTTAAGGACCAACTGCTCTTAAAGTTGATACTGATGCTTTATGATCTTTGAGCATGCAATGTTTAGTATTAAGGCCCTTTAAACAGTGTGACTGTGTATTTTGTATCTGAAATTTTTCATGAAATAAAGAATTAGAAAAGGCTCAAAGAAGAGCGACCAAAATAATGAGACGGAACTCCTCTCATGAGATGAAAGGCTAAAGAAGTTAGAGCGCTCCAGCTTGAAAAAGAGACGGATGAGGGGAGATATGATTGAGGTCTACAAAATCCTGAGTGGTGTAGAATGAGTAGAAATGAATCAATTTTTTTTACTCGTTCCAAAAGTACAGAGACTAGGGGACACTTGAGGAAGTTACATGGAAATACTTTTAAAACAAACAAGAGGAAATATTTTTTTTCACTCAATGAATATTTAAGCTCAGGAACTCTTTGCCAGAGGATGTAGTAACAACAATTAGCATATCTGGGTTTAAAAAAAGTTTTGGACAAGTACCTGGAGGAAAAGTTCATAGTTTGCTGCTATTGAGACAGACATGGGAAGCAACTGCTTGCCCCAGGATTTGTAGCATAGAATGTTGCCACTATTTGGATTTCTGTCAGAAACAGGATACTGAGCTGGATGGACCATTGGTCTGACCCAGTATGACTATTCTTATGATGTGGTTGATTTTGGAAAATAAGGAGACTGTTTTCCCAGGTTAAGGTGATAATTTAATAAAAGTATTAGGAAGCTTTTCGTTAACTCTGGACTTTAAACAATGTATATGTGAGGAGCGATTTTTCTAATATTGGCCAATGGTTTAAACATGGCTGTACAACTCTTTAGATTCATTCAGCTATAATGTGGTCTAGTGGTTAGAGCACTGGTCTTGCAATCCAGAGGTGGCCAGTTCAAATCCCACTGCTGCTCCTTGTGATCTTGGGCAAATCACTTAACCCTCCATTGCCTCAGGTACAAACTTAGATTGTGAGCCCTCCTGGGACAGAGAAATATCCAGTGTACCTGAATGTAACTCACCTTGAGCTACTACTGAAAAAGGTGTGAGCAGAATATAAATAAATAACATTTTGTGGGGAAGGAGGTACAGTATGAGAAATGTGGCTTAAGAGTTTACTAGTGGCTGGCTAATAACTCAGATGAATATCTGAGGCTTGTTTAGCCAAACCTGCAAATGTTACACACCCGGGGCGGATTGCCGATGCGCCCCCCCCCCCCCAGCAAAATTACGGACACCCCCCCCCCGGGTGCATCTTTACCTGCTGGGGGGGGGGGGGTGCCGCGCGTCTGTCGGCAACGCTCATTCCCTGCTCCCTCTGCCCCGGAACGGGTTACTTTCTGTTCCGGGGCAGAGGGAGCAGGGAACGAGCATTGCCGACAGACGCGCGGCACCCCCCCCCCCAGCGGCGTGCACCCGGGGCAGACCGCCCCCACCGCCCCCCCCCCCCCTTGGTACGCCACTGATTTCATGATGAAAGTTTGTGTGAGAGATGTGGTTGCTGAAAGTGTACCATTCCCATCTCCATTTAGTACCTGAAAACCAATTAAAGAAAGGCTGGCAGTGGAGCTGAGTGGGCTTGGAGGAGGAGGGAGGCATGCATGGTTTCCTGATTCTCTGCAAAATAAAACATGGAAAAGAAAATAAGATGATACCTTTTTTATTGGACATAATATATTTCTTGATTAGCTTTCGAAGGTTGCCCTTCTTCGTCAGATCGGAAATAAGCAAATGTGCTAGCTGACAGTGTATATAAGTGAAAACATTCAAGCATTACTATGACAGTCTGACAGGGTGGGAGGATGGGGGTGGGTAGGAGGTATGCATGGGGACATCAAAGCATATCATTGATATTCTAACAGGATAGGTGTGGATAGGTGAGGGGAGGGTGATCAACAGAGAAATACAGCTTTATGGTTTATAATGGGCCAGGAACCCCAGATCCTTGTTAAGTCCCTTCTGTTGGGTGTTAAAATATTCAATCATTCTGACTTCAAAGGTCTTACGTTCTTGTATGGTTTTAAAGTTACCTTTCAGGATTCTCACTGTGAAGTCACTGGTACAGTGTCCTGGTCCTGTAAAATGCTGACCAACAGGGGTGGGAGCCCTACTGGCACCAGTATTGTTCATGTGATGTCTATGAGAGCATTTTCCATCTCACAGATAGGCTGCAGAGAATACCTTCTCCTGCTTTAGACTTAGCCTGGCCTCAGAATGACATCCTATAGTATATCTCCTATCAAACTGAGCTCTCTTTTTCATCAAGCACTGCCATTTCCTCCCCTCACCCTCCCCACTGACAGTTTGAACTTCGTGGGTGTGGCTTGGATCTCTTTCAGGGAGAGAAACAGTGTTGCCAGGTGGGCGGTTTTACCGCCCAATTGGGCGGTTTTCCGCGACCCGCCGCGGGAAATTTTTGCCCGCGGCGGGTTGCGGTTTTTTGGGCTCCTTTTTGGCTTCGGGGCGGTTTTTTCGCCGGCTTTTGCGGTTTTTTCGCCGGCTTTTTTTCGGCCGCGGTGGGCGGGGTTAATGACGTTTCTGGGCGGGGTTAGTGACGTGGGAGGCGGGGTTAGTGACGGGGGAGGCGGGGTTAGTGACGGGGAGGCGGGGCCGATGATGGCGGGGGCGGGGTTGATGACGGCGGGGGCGGGGGTGATGACGCGGGGGCGGGGGTGTCAGGGGCGGGGTTTGAGTTTGGGCGGGTTTTGGGCTGGATTTTGGGCTCCTTTAGGCTGGGAAAAAATTTTCCACCTGGCAACCCTGGAGAGAAAACTAACAACTTATAGCAGCAGCTTCAGAGAGCATTTTCCATCTCACAGATAGGCTGCAGAGAATACCTTCTCCTGCTTTAGACTTAGCCTGGCCTCAGAATGACATCCTATAGTATATCTCCTATCAAACTGAGCTCTCTTTTTCATCAAGCACTGCCATTTCCTCCCCTCACCCTCCCCACTGACAGTTTGAACTTCGTGGGTGTGGCTTGGATCTCTTTCAGGGAGAGAAAACTAACAACTTATAGCAGCAGCTTCAGAGAGCATTTTCCATCTCACAGATAGGCTGCAGAGAATACCTTCTCCTGCTTTAGACTTACCCCTCTACCCACCCACCCCTAGAGTGACATGTCTTATATAACCTCCCTATCAACCCACTCATTACTTTACCTCACCCATTTCTATTCTTCTATCACCTTCTCCCACTACTCCAACCAGAGTTACACCTAATCACACTGACCACCCTTCAACATCTTCAGTCCTTCTGTGACTGTTCTCTTGTGCTTGACTGCTTAAATATTTTAAATTTAAATGCTTTACTTTTTGTCTATTAGATTGTAAGCTCTTTGAGCAGGGACTGTCTTTCTTCTGTGTTTGTACAGCGCTGCGTACACTTTGTAGCGCTCTAGAAATGTTAAATAGTAGTAGTAGTAGTAGTATGTAAATTGAATCTTGTCTTAAGCATCTGGCCTGTTTCTCCAATATAGCATCCTTCGTTACATTTTTTACACTGAATGATATATACCACATTGGAAGATGAGCAAGTGAAAGATTCCTTTATGTTGAATATCTTTCCTTTGTGGATGACTGTGGGGTCCTGTGAAATGTTTTGGCATAGTTTGCAACTGGATAAATTACAGGGAAGTGTGCCCTTCTGTTCCTTTTCAGTCTGTGATGGAAGTTTACTTCTGATTAGCTTGTGTTTTAAGTTGGGTGGTTGTCGGAAGGCCAGTACTGGTGGGGATGGGAATATCTCTTTCAGTAATTCATCCTCCTGGAGTATAGGTTGTAGATCTCTTATGATTTTCCTCAGTTTTTCCAGCTCTGGATTGTATGTCACTACAAGGGGGATTCTGTCTGTGGCTTTTTTCTCCTTGTACTGTAGCAGATTCTCCCTGGGTGTTTTGAGGGAGGAGGCAATATTCTTGGAGATTATTTTGGGGTTGTAGCCTTTCTGTTTGAAGGATGCAGTCAGGCTTTTAGGGTGTCTGTCTCTGTCCCCTGGGTCAGAGCATATACGGTGGTATCTTGTGGCTTGGCTGTAAATGATGGATCGTTTTGTATGTGAAGGATGGAAGCTGGAGTTGTGGAGGTAGCTGAATCTGTCTGTGGGTTTCTTGTATATAGATGTTTGTATACAGCCATCACTGATTGAGACCGTGGTGTCCAAAAAATTGACTTTTTCTGGGGAGTAGTCAATTTTGAATCTGATTGTAGGATGATATGTATTGAAGGAAGAATAAAATTGTTTCAGAGTTTCTTCACCCTCCGTCCAAATCATAAAAATGTCATCGATGTACCGGTAGTATTTTAGAGGTTTGGTCTGGTGTGTATTCAGAAATGTCTCTTCCAGCTCAGCCATAAAAAGGTTGGCATATTGGGGTGAGTAATAGTTTCTGGTGAGTATTGTTGGTCCAGTGTGGATTTTTTTAGGAGTCTTCCACATGCAGCTATGCCATCCGCATGTGGAATGTTGCTGTATAGTGATTCTACATCCATCGTGACCAGAAGGGTGTTAGGTGGTAGTTGCTTGATATTTTTCTGGACCATCAATACTCACCAGAAACTATTACAAAATTAATCAAATTCATTTTAACTCACAACTACTTCCGCTTTAACAATGATATCTATCTACAAATAATGGGCACTGCGATGGGCACCAGGACAGCACCCCAATATGCCAACATAAAGGAATCTTTCACTTGCTCATCTTCCAATGTGGTATATATCATTCAGTGTAAAAAATGTAACGAAGGATGCTATATTGGAGAAACAAGCCAGATGCTTAAGACAAGATTCAATTTACATAGACATCACATGAACAATACTGGTGCCAGTAGGGCTCCCACCCCTGTTGGTCAGCATTTTACAGGACCAGGACACTGTACCAGTGACTTCACAGTGAGAATCCTAAAAGGTAACTTTAAAACCATACAAGAACGTAAGACCTTTGAAGTCAGAATGATTGAATATTTTAACACCCAACAGAAAGGACTTAACAAGGATCTGGGGTTCCTAGCCCATTATAAACCATAAAGCTGTATGTCTCTGTTGATTACCCTCCCTTCACCTATCCACACCTATCCTGTTAGAATATCAATGATATGCTTTGATGTCCCCATGCATACCTCCTACCCACCCCCATCCTCCCACCCTGTCAGACTGTCATAGTAATGCTTGAATGTTTTCACTTATATACACTGTCAGCTAGCACATTTGCTTATTTCCGATCTGACGAAGAAGGGCAACCTTCGAAAGCTAATCAAGAAATGTATTAAGTTATGTCCAATAAAAAAGGTATCATCTTATTTTCTTTTCCATGTTTTATTTTGTTTGATTTCTATTGATAACCTTAAGAGTGGACTAACACGGCTACCACACTCCTCTACTGATTCTCTGCAAAACGTTTGTGCAGTGTTTGGCTGCCATCTAGTGCCCATTCCTGCCACTAGTCCAGCATTGTGGTGCTGTATTATTTTCTAGTGTGACCAGAGCACTTTAACAGATCATATCCACCTCAGTTATACAAACAGCGTGAGGACTACTGGGCGGCATGGGTTCTCTTGCAACTGCCAGTCAGAAACCAACCATAAAAATAGTTTCTGGCAGGGCAGTGCATTATTGAAAAATATAATTACTTAACATAGTTAATATATTGTACAGCTATTAGGTTGTCTTTATTTGCTACTATATTCCTATGCATTATTTATTAATAAGAATTGCTTGAATTTGGCTTTTTTCCATGCAACGTTTGAAAATAATATTGCTATTATGCAAAGCCTTGTAGAGATCTTCGTACCCTTGAATGTTTGTTACATTCTGCTGTCTAAAAATTGCAATTCAAATAGTATTAAAGTAGGAATTCCCTTCACTGATCTACCCAACATATTTTACATTTACAATGTGAAAGAACAGTTTTAGAAATGCACAAGAGGTTATTACAAGCAAACAAAAATCCCCATAAATTCTTGAATGCAAAAGTCTTCTCAACCTTTGTTAACAAAAAACCAAATTAGCACTGTTTCCAAAAATTGTCTTAACAAGGTCTTATAATAAGTTAAATAGAGCATACCTGTGTCTGTTCCCTTCAGCTAATTTATAAGAACCAGTATACGCTGCAATTGTGTATCCCAGGAGCTGAAGGTGGGTGTCAGTCTTGCAGAAACAGATTTAGGAAACAAGTCTCTCGTCTCTTATATGCATATGTGCACACATATATGTCTAGGGTAGACTACAAAAGGTAATGGAATTCATCGCTCACTCCTCTTGGAGGCCTTTTTAAAAATTCATTCCAACTAGGTTCTTGTGTTTCTCTCTACCTCTTTCATGACAATTGCCGGTGATCTCCCAGTTCACTAGGGTCATTGTCTGCTGTGCCAAGCCAACCTCATGGAAACACTCACCCTAAGGTAAGATATTTAACCCATGTATCACCTCTGAGCAAGTGAGTCGTACTCTTGATGTTCTGAACTCGCCATGCCCTTTCTCTCTTTTTTTCTTGCTTAACTGTGGATCAGTTCAGAATGATACCTCTTCTATCTACAGTATTTCCTCTTCTTTTTTGCTGATCTTATGTCTTACTGAGACTTGGAGAAGAGCCAGTTTTCACCCAATGTCTTACCTCTGATTACTCTGCTTTCTTGACACGTATGCTTTTGCAAAGGTGGTGGGGTATGGCCCTCATTGGTCTTAATTCTTTATCTTTGATTGAACTTTCCTCAGACATGTTTCCCTACCCTGAAATTCTGCTTATGAGATTTCCCTCAGCAACATCTCTTCATCCGTTGCTCCTTTGTCTTCCCTCTTCACAAGATATTGTTTTGTGGTCATCCCTTCCACAGACATTGACAGAGGCTGTAGTTAGAATCCCAAATGTGCTGATTTGGGGGGACCTGAATTTTCATATAGATAACCCCCAGAGATCATGCAATAAGTGCTTCCTGTCTCCATTTTTATCTGTCTACTGCTTCAGAGCCAAATACTGTGGCTGCAGTATTAACAGTATTACAGTAACCCAGTATTATTGAAACCTGGATCCATGATCAGGAGGACCCTATCTCCTTAAACCTATGTCCTCCAGGATATAAAATCACTTGCTGGACAAGAAAAGAGAGGAGGGGGTATAGCGCTAATATACTGATCACACTTCACTATTGAAACCACTGCCAAATCTATAGCAACCCATCTCGAAATAGCCTCAATCAGAATCCACCATAAAACCCTGCTCGACCACATAAATTGTGTCCTGTTTTACAGACCACCATGCAACTGGAACGAAAGCCAAGCAGACTTCATGGACTTCGTTTCAAATACATGTGTATCCAACTCCAATATACTAATACTGTATTAGGAGACATTAACCTTCACCTAGAAGACCCACACTCTACAACGCATGAGAATGTAAGGGCTTCATTTATGTGATCTTACATGACCACACATGCAAACAACCCATGCAAAGGGTCATAAACTCGACCTCATCTCATACAAATTGTCCACTGATCAGAACCTAACCATTACACAAACTAGTTGGACAGAAACACCATGGACCAACCATCACAAACTAAACCTATCCCTAAAATGGTGGAAAAGGGGTTCTCCCCACACACGAGAGCACGCAACCCACACCATGAGAAGCCAAATAGACCCGGATACCTTCTGGCACCAGATATACAATAACGATTGGACAGCACAAACGGATTCCATACACTACCTCTCAGAATGGGACAAAAGATGCAGACATATACTAGACAAAATAGCACCCTTACAAACAAGAACTTCACGCAGACACAACTCAATACCATGGTTCAATGAAGAATTGAAAAAATTAAAAACACAATTAAGGAAACTGGAACGTGCATGGAAAAAAATAAAAGACGAACATACATTCAACGCATGGAAACAAACATAAAGGAAATACAAATACACAGTAAGACAGACCAAAAGGTCGTACTACAAAACTAAAATTGGGCCGGACTACAAAAACATGAAGAAACTATACCATCTCGTGAACAAATTACTAGACACAACGCCGGTCATCACAACCAACACTGACATCCCAACTGCAGACAACCTTGCTAAATATTTCAATGAAAAAATTGTAAACCTACGCAAAACTCTACCTCAGGACAACACAGACATAGAAAACTTCATTAATGGTCTAGACCCAACCCCCGGCGAACACCTAGTGGACCGAATATGGTCAAATTTCGCTCCCCTCAGCACTGACACAGTTACCCAGGCGATTAAAAGATACTCCAACTGCCACTGTCAATTGGACACCTGTCCCAGCTACCTAATACAATCTGCTCCCCACCGCTTCATAACAGATCTCACATCCCACTTAAACTTCATACTTCAGCAAGGTATTTTCCCTAAAGAAAAAGGCAACATCCTGCTCACCCCAATACCAAAAGACACCAAGAAAAAAACAAACGACATCACCAACTACTGCCCAGTAGCATCTATCCCATTAGTAGTCAAACTAATGGAAAGACTGGTGACCAAACAACTTAATGACTACATAAACAAATTCACCATACTACATGAGTCACAATCAGGATTTCGACCCCAACACAGCACTGAAACAGTACTACTTACTTTCCTAACTAAATTCAAGCAGGAGATAGCAATAGGCAAAAGCATTCTTCTCCTCCAATTTGACATGTCTAGTGCGCTCGACATGGTTAACTGCTAAGACTCCTAGATTACTTCGGAATCAGTGGTAACACTCTCAATTGGATCAAGGGTTTTCTAACCACCAGATCGTATCAAGTGAAATCAAGCATAAACATAGCGTCACCCTGGAAACCAGATTGTGGAGTACCGCAAGGATCACCACTATCACCGATCCTCTTCAAACTCATGATGGCCCCACTAGCCAAGGCCTTATCCACCCAAGGCCTTAACCCATTTATCTACGCCGATGATGTTACACTATACATTCCCTACAAGCATGATCTGGCAGAAATCACCAATGAAATCAAGCTCAGCTTAAACATCATGAACTCATGGGCAAATGCATTCCAACTAAAACTTAACACAGAAAAAACCCACTGCCTCATCATCTCATCCCAATACAATACATACAAACCTACAAACAACACCCCAGGATACACCCTCCCTATCTCAGTCAGCCTGAAAATTCTCGGAGTAACAATCGACCGAAACCTCTCACTAGAGACCCAAGCGTCATGAAAACAATGCACAACCTAACAAACTTCCGGAAATCGTTAAAAACCAACCTGTTCACAAAGGCATACCAGAATGATCCAACCTAAACACCTGAACCCTGCAACACAATCAAAACTCCTACCAGAACTGGACAAAACTTAACTCTCTCTCCTTGAATAGCTAATATACTCTGTCATCTATGAACATTAACACTTGACCACGCTGTATTTCTCTTACCGGAATTGGCAATCGCCATCACAGTACTATGTAAGCCACATTGAGCCTGCAAATAGGTGGGAAATGTGGGATACAAATGCAACAAATAAAAGAAAGAAAGAAAATGTTTTTCTCAATGTGGAAACTCAAACACGTGAAACCATTCTTCCCGAGGGAAATATTTTGCAACCTGATACAGTCAATGGTACTAAGCCATGCAGACAACTGCAATGGAATTTACGCGGGATGCAAAGAACAAATCATAAAGAAACTTCAAACCGCCCAAAACACAGCAGCTAGGCTTATATTTGGAAAAATGCATTTTAACAACGCCAAACCACTACGAGAAAAACTACACTGGCTTCCAATTAAAGAACTTATTGCTTTCAAAATCTGCATGACAGTTCATAAAATTATTTACAGCGAGGTACCGGGATACAAGACAGACCTCATCGACCTGCCAACCAGAAACACTAGGAGGGTGGTGGTGAATGGAATTCGCTCGGAGGAGGGAAAGGTGAGTAGTGGAGTGCCTCAGGGATTGGTGCTAGGGCCGATTCTGTTCAATATATTTGTGAGTGACATTGCCGAAGGGTTAGAAGGTAAAGTTTGCCTATTTGTGGATGATACTAAGATCTGTAACAGAGTGGACACCTGGGAGGGAGTGGAAAACATGAAAAAGGATCTGATGAAGCTAGAAGAATGGTCTAAGGTTTGGCAATTAAAATTCAATGCGAAGAAATGCAAAGTGATGCACTTAGGGAATAGAAATCCATGGGAGACGTATGTGTTAGGCGGGGAGAGTCTGATAGGTACGGGTGGAGAGAGGGATCTTGGGGTGATAGTAGTATCTGAAGATTTGAAGGCGACGAAACAGTGTGACAAGGCGGTGGCCGTAGCTAGAAGGTTGTTAGGCTGTATAGAGAGAGGTGTGACCAGCAGAAGAAAGGGGGTGTTGATGCCCCTGTATAAGTCGTTGGTGAGGCCCCACCTGGAGTATTGTGTTCAGTTTTGGAGGCCGTATCTTGTTAAGGATGTAAAAAGAATTGAAGTGGTGCAAAGAAAAGCTACGAGAATGGTATGGGATTTGCGTTACAAGACGTATGAGGAGAGACTTGCTGAACTAAACATGTATACTCTGGAGGAAAGGAGAAACAGGGGTGATATGATACAGACGTTCAAATATTTGAAAGGTATTAATCTGCAAACGAACCTTTTCCGGAGATGGGAAGATGGTAGAACGAGAGGACATGAAATGAGATTGAAGGGGGGCAGACTCAAGAAAAATGTCAGGAAGTATTTTTTCACGGAGAGAGTAGTGGATGCTTGGAATGCCCTCCCACGGGAGGTGGTGGAAATGAAAACAGTAACAGAATTCAAACATGCGTGGGATAAGCATAAAGGAATCCTGTGCCGAAGGAATGGATCCTCAGGAGCTTAGTCAAGATCGGGAGGCGGGGCTGGTGGTTGGGAGGCGGGGATAGTTCTGGGCAGACTTATACGGTCTGTGCCCAGAGCCGGTGGTGGGAAGCGGGACTGGTGGTTGGGAGGCGAGGATAGTGCTGGGCAGACATATGGTCTGTGCCAGAGCCGGTGGTTGGGAGGCGGGGATAGTGCTGGGCAGACTTATACGGTCTGTGCCCTGAAGAGCACAGGTACAAATCAAAGTAGGGTATACACAAAAAGTAGCACATATGAGTTATCTTGTTGGGCAGACTGGATGGACCGTGCAGGTCTTTTTCTGCCATCATCTACTATGTTACTATGTAAATCAGCACAATCATACCTAAACCTCCACTACCCAAGCAACAAAGGACTCAAATACAAATCCACTTATGCATCCAGCTTTTCCTACTTAAGCGCACAACTATGGAATGCACTACCAAAAGTAGTAAAAACTACAGTCGACCACCTAAACTTCCGGAAAGCACTAAAAACAGACCTGTTCAGAAAAGCATATCCCACCGACCTAACATAAAAAAACCTGGATACCTGCGACACAACGAAACCAAAGACCGTAATGGACATATCCTAACTCTTCCTCTCCCTCTCTAATGTTCCCCCAATTGTATTTACTACACATGTACCTCTTTCTACCACAATATCACCTTGTAATTGTTCATACTTGTATTAGTTCATACCGGAATCAGCTAACTCCGTTTACGGTACTATGTAAGCCACATTGAGCCTGCAAATAGGTGGGAAAATATGGGATACAAATGTACCAAATAAAATAAATAAACACAAAAGAAGGAAAGGCACTATAGACCCCTTCTATACTGGTCAGCGTCTTTTTCACTTACTGAAATGGGATTTACCGATTGTGAGAAGACTGCAGTTGCTTGTGCTATGGCCATAAGAAAAACATCCTACAGCAGTGCTGGCCTTACTGAATGTATCATGGTTCCCTACTAGACTAGCTGACTACATGGCATTAATAGGCCTGCCTAATTTCCCAAGATCAATCTGGCTGAGGCCTTGTTACAGGCTCCTGAGGGACCCCAATTTATAGAGGTCAGGCACTCTATCCAACGGCCCCTATTAGTACAAACAGAACTTTTGCCACACGAAACTGTCTTGTTTATTGATGGTTCTGCATATGGAAATCAAGTGGCCCTTGAGGCTGTGGGTTTTGCTGTCTTAAGGGCCAACCTCAGTTCGGACACACCACCAAGTACTCCTATGTACCAGCAGGCACTGAACACTAGTGAACATATAGCACAATCAGCTGAATTAACTACATGCATTGTTGCCATTGCTCTTACCATATTGCAACCAGCGACTATATATTCTGACTCTGCTTATCTTGTCAGTGCACTGACCACCTATATGACACAATTGGCTAGGAGAGGATTTTTGGCTGGCACTGGCACATTGTTAGCTCCTTCTTATGTCTGTGTATAAAATCCTTCTTGAAAAACGAAAGGTTAACATTCCCATCGCTATTGTTACAAGTCATGCCCAGACTCAGGGAACAGACTGGATTTCTAGATACAATGATGTATGTGACATGTTTGCAAAACAGGCCTGTGAATTAACACCCACTCCTTTACAGGTCTCTCAGTTACCCTTACGTTCAGGTCCTCACTGAACAGAAGCTTGCCCCTGAAGGGAGATTCAATAAGTTGCATCTTAGAGGCCAAATCCATTGACCGATTACAGAGCAACAGCCACCTTCAGGCCACAATCATTAAGTCCAGAGACCTGAATTCAATCTATGCACTCTGTGTAAAGAACTCCTTCCTCTCAGAAAATGAGTGTGATCTCTTGAGGCTATAGTAGCAGTATTGGAGGAGCTAAGTAGACGGAGAGGTATATAGAGGAGACCTACAGGGACAGAGAAGTTCCACCCCCAGTCTGGCAGCCTTTATACTGCCTTGGAGAAGGAGAGGTCACCTTACAGGATAGCATCTCATAGCCAGGATCTTCTCTCCAGGGGATGCAATACCCTCTTGTACTGAGGATGTGTCTCCAGGGGATTCTTGCCCAGGAGAGGAAAAAGTAGGATAGCTGTTTTAGTTGGAGATTTGTGCATTAGGCATATAGATAGCTGGGGTGGCTGGTGGGCGTGAGGATTGCTTGGTCAATTGACTGCCTGGTACAAAGGTGGCAGACCTCCTGCATCACCTAAATAAGATTTTAGACAGGTATTGGGGAGGAGTAAAAGCCATCCAAAGAACAATGCAGTGTTTGCTTGTAAAACCCTCGTTAGGACAGGTGTGAACATCATGGTAGAGCTATTCTCTTTTGCCAGAGATGCCTTTCATGCAGAGGTAGGGTGAAAGTTCATAGTAGATGGCAGCTGCAGTCTACGTGCCTGCCTGGGAGAAGCCTGCTCTGCAGCTAGACTTCACAAAATACACTGGGTACAACATGCACGCAGCACATACACCCTGCTGAGATTCCTACAGCTAAAAGCAAGAGTCATTTATTTAAAAAGAAAAAATAATAATAAAGGTCAAATTACAGTAGGCTGTTTTTTTTTTCCTCTCCATTAGGTGCCATGACAGAGTTCAAGTTGTGGGCAATTATCTGTTTTTAGCACGTTGCCTCACTGTTGCCCTGGGGAGGGTTACGCTTAAAAAAGCAAAGTGCTGCACACCTTTTGCACTCCAACGAAAGGGTTCAAATGATATTCAACTCAAACATAAGCTATGCTGCAAGTGCATTTTACATTAAGCGTGCTTATTTTGATTTAGTCACATTGAAGCCCCTTGTGTTTCATTTGAACCCTTTCATTGGAGTCCAGCTGGATGGCTCACTCAGAGGCAATGACGCTCTTCTGCAGCTGGTGGGGGTGTGGGAATGAGGAGAAAAATCTCCAAGGTCCTGCATTGGGGGAATAATATACTTCAAGTTTAGATTTTTCTGGGAAAAGAAAAAAAAATATTCAGCCCCAGGTACAAATAAGTACCTGAAAATACTATGTAAACAGCATTGAATATAGTTGCACAAACCATAGAAAGGCAGTATATCAAGTTCCATTTCCTTTCCCTTTAAGAGGTAGATGGCTGGTAAGTATTTAGAAAGAAAGAGTCCAAACCGTAGGGTAGACTGGCTCTTCCAAAAAAAACCATGGGAGACGCTTATTCAAAAGTATGATCTTTATTGAAAATTATCAAATAACTCAACACAGCTTGTTTCGCTGCCAAAACGCCTGCCTCAGGAGTCTTATGGTGCTTTTTACCCCTACTAGGTAGGTGATATTTAGTATGTACGGTCATTCAGTTATTTTAGTGTTGTATATCTCCACCTATTTGTTTTATGCAGTTCTGTTGATATATATTTTGTGTTGATATTATTGTTTGTTGATATCTTATGTCTTGTATTAAAATTATTATTTTATGCATGCATATTTAATCTGAATGTTTTTAACTGATCTTGATTTGATATTACATTTTATTGTATTATGTTTTTAGATTTGATCTGTTTTTATCTTATATGATTTGATTGAGGTTTTAGATATGTTTTATTATAAAATACAGTGTGATGTTTGTTTTATTCATTATGTATTTTTATTTTGTAGTTTTTTGTACCCTGACGCAACCTGAGGGCAAAACGTGGCCACGTCAGGTAACTTTTAATAAACCACTTCTTCTGTTACCCTCCTGTTCCATTTTTTTGTCTTTTTTTATCTGCTTTTTTTCTTTTGGTTTGCTATTTCTGTGGCAGATCTTTGCCGTTTTTTGTTTCTGTCTGCTTATGGTGTAGGTTGTGCAATGGTAAAATGGTATTTCCAAGACCAAATTCAACTGTAAGTAGATAAAGTTTGTCCTGTCAAAATGTAGAGCAAACATTTGTCAGCAACTGAAATAGGAGAAGGCCGTCGTTGCTTGTGCCGTGGCCATAAGAAAAACATCCTACATTGTGCAAGACAAAGAGTTAAATGTATATACTACACACGCTGTAACAGCAGTGCTGGCCTTACCGAATGCCTTCACCATTCTTTCGGCTTTTGCTGACAGATGTTTTATGTGTTTGCTCTACATTTTGACAGGACAAACTTTATCTACTTCCGGTTGAATTTGGTCTTGGAAATGCCATTTATTTTTTTAATTTTTTAATTTTGTTTTTTGTTACATTTGTACCCCGCGCTTTCCCACTCATGGCAGGCTCAATGCGGCTTATATGGGGCAATGGAGGATTAAATGACTTGCCCAGAGTCACAAGGAGCTGCCTGTGCCTGAAGTGGGAATTGAACTTAGTTCCCCAGGACCAAAGTCCACCACCCTAACCACTACCATTGAACAACCTGTCCTACACCATAAGACTCCTGAGGCAGGTGCTTTGGCGCTGAAACACGGCAACTGTGTTGAGTCGTTTGATGATTTTCAATAAAGATCATATTTTTGAGTAAGTGTCTCCCTTGGGTTTTTTGGAAGAGCCAGTCTGCCCTACTTTTTGGACTCTTTCTTTGTCAACGCTTGTAGGGATTGAGTGTTCCTCCACTTTGCGTGGTAAGTATTTACAACAGCCTATTTAGAATTCAATAGTTTGGAATTTATTAGTACTGTGCAATTGTTGCCTTTTCTATGATATCAGCACAAATACTCAGGCCCTTGTTTATTCATCTGTGTTAATGTGACAATGCATATTAAATAACATACCCTATGTACTAAGTTCTGCTGAACTGAGTTTAATAAATATTATATGCAGGTTAGTAAGTACCTGGTGTCAGGTTCTCAGGTTCAGAGCCCGTGGGGCCAGGCTCTGGAGCAAAAGTGAGCCCTTGGGCTGCTGACGAGGAGCGACAGCAGCAGGCAAAACCCACCAACCAATGCTGGGCAAGCACACTGACACCGGCAGGGACTGCAGGCACTGCCCAGCGAGCCGGAACACACGGACTGGAACACTGGACTGGAATTCCCCGGACTGGAGGACACAGGACTGGAACCCCGGACCGGAACACTGGACGGGAATCCCCCGGACTGGAATACTGGACTGGAATCTCCCGACTGGAGGACACAGGACTGGAACACCGGACTGGAACCCCCAGGACTGGAACACTGGACTGAAATCCCCCGGACTGAAGGACACAGGACTGGAACACTGGACTGGAGCACACCGGACTGGTCCACACAGCTTCACCTGCACTTAGCTACTAAGCCCCCCAGGAGTTGAGCTCCTGGGTTCGAGTAGCCGGCAGGACTTACTGGACGACACAGGGACCAGGACTAAAACAAGCTGTAACTGAAGTGCACCTAACTCCTAAAGTGACCAAAAGTGTTCCTAAACCCAGCACCAACAGAAAAGCTCCTAAACCCTCCACTAACAGCAGTGCTCCTAACAGAAACTAACAGGGGTGCCCCTACGCCCTACACTAACAGAAGTGCAGGGAAGCCACAAGGGAAAAGGAAGGGAAGACAAATGCCAGACCTAACACTGGTGCTTCCTAAGCACCAAGCTGCAGCAGCTAAACACGGGTTCTCACCCCGGTGCTTCCTAAGCACCAAGCTGCAGCAGCTAAACACGGGTTCTCACCCCGGTGCTTCCTAAGCACCAAGCTACAGCAGCTAAACACAGGTCACGAGGAAAAGCGGGGAAGACACAAGGAAACAGGCAGAAAAGCCAAATACCCAAACAACAAAAGGTGCTTCCTAAGCACTTACTAACAAGGGTGCTCCCAGCACCAAACTCCAGCATTGCACCAACAGCAGTACTACTCACCGTAACAAAAGGGAAAAACAGGGAAGTCAAACACACAAGACACAAGTGCACACTGCACTAAACAAACCTGGACCTAAAGCAAGTAGCCAGAAGCAAACGTTGCGAAGGCCCTGAAGGAAAGAACACCACTTCCTTATCAAGGCCCTCCCTGATGATGTCACACTCCCTAGACCCAGGCAACAGCACACTGACCCAGAGAGCACACTGAAACCCATAGAGGCCCAACCCACACCAATGCAACACCGTGAAGCACTTGAAGCCAGTACACCCAGGGAGAGATAGAGCAACTCAGACCATACCCACAGCTGCAGTGAAGTGAGACAATTAGCCCCATGCTGGCAGCAGCCGGCACAGAGAGAGAGAGAGAGAGCTAGCTCAAACAGGACAGAAAAACAGAACAGAAGCCAGCTAAAAAGCTGATCCCCCAGGCAAAAGGTAAGTTTGAGAGGGGTTCTGACCACGATCATAACACCTGGCCTCCCACAAAGTGCTTTTTGGATTCTTACTCCCAGTGCAGAAGAATGTTGGTTCTCAGTTCCCATCTGCTGGCAATCTCGGTACTGCAATGAACTTTAATACACAAGCGATTTATACCTTTTCCACATCCTTGAGGAATTCCTCTTGTTCTCTCTTCCTCCCTTTAATCCAGTTCAGGGAAAAATCTAACATTTTTATGTGCTAAAATAACTATTTATTTATTTCACTTATAGCTCACCTAAGAGGGTTGCAATTTTAAAACACATACAATAAATAATCATATGTACAACACAGAGCAATTACTATTGCTATCACATATCACACACATCCCTCCCCTTCCCCCTGGATACAACTGTGTATGGGAAACTATCAATTTAATGAAGGTTTCAGGGCATAAAAAAGCATGGTAAGAATAGCTCAAATCCATACAAATGAAATGTTAATGAAGGTTTAACATCAAAATTTAGTATTGCTGCCAATGCAGAAAATTATGTTAAAACCTGCTTCACTTAATGTTGAAACTTTAATTTTACCTTCAAAAGCGAAGTTAAAGTAGAAAACTCTTTTCTGTGTCATGGGAACCCATGGGCACAAGGTTAGCTGTAATTTCCTGAGTCAAGAGGTACCAAGTCAAGGGCCTAGGGGTCCTGATCTCAGGTGTATGCTCACACTTGGTACCTATAGTGCCCATTAACACCTATTAAAACTTAGCTTATAGGTGTTGGTTCCAGGGCTTCCCAGCTTCACCTGACAGGGTTGATCCAGTCCTGGCCTTACCCCATTGCAAGCAGGGAGTTGTGGTTCTGATTTCCCCATTGGGGGGGGGGGGGGATCTTTTACTAAAGCTTAGCTCGAGTTATCTGCAGCAGGATCCATAGGAATAAAAAATGGGCCCTGCTGCAGATAACTCAAGCTAAGCTTTAATAAAAGACCCCCTGGATTCTGTAAGAAAAGCCAGGCTACAAATCCCTGCATGCACTGGGGTAAGCCCAGCACTGGATCAACCCTGTCGGATGAATCTAGAGCTAGTTGGCAACCCTACACCCTGTGTCTGGGTTTTTGGAAAGGGACTAGAGTAGAGGAAGGGTGGGGAAGGGAAATGGGACTTGATATACCGCCTTTCTGAGGTTTTGTTTGCAACTACATTCAAAGCGGTTTACGTATAATCAGGTACTTAGTTTGTACCAGGGGCAATGGAGGGTTAAGTGAGTTGCCCAGAGTCACAAGGAGCTGGAGTGGGAATTGAACTCAGTTCCCCAGGATCAAAGTCCACTGCACTAACCACTGGGCTACTCCTCCACTAAGATAAGGAGATTGAATTCAGAGGCTAGAAGTAATATATTATACCTTGACAAATTTCTTGGTCATAGGTCACCCAAAGGATGAGCAGACAGGTAAATAATCATTTTACAACTTTAATATAAAATTCAAAACAGGAGCATGAGGGACCAAGTGAGAGTCTGCTAGTGGATAGGAGGGCTTGTTAGGGGCAGAGGGCTAAGTGGTGATTTAGTTGGTGGGGGAGAGGTTGAGTGGGAGCTGCATTAGTTGCAGGGAGGTTCTCTGGCTCTGTCCTGTGGCAGAGACTTTCTGGTTAATACCTAAATTTTAAGAGATAAAACTGGAAGAAGAAGAAGATTTAAGACTAGTTCTTAGAAGAAAGTCTCAGTGTCCTGACATTTAAAACTAGATATGTCATCTGACTTCTGCAATTAATGTGAGAGTCACAGTGTAGCTGTAAGCATTCTTTGCATTTCACCTCTAGAAATACACGAGGCATGCGACTGAAATACTGCAAGGACAGATGCAGGCCAGGAAGTGCCCCCTCCTCTTCAGCGCTTGTAAAGTTTGGAAAAAGTGATATCATACATCACCAGATTAGATGCTAATCAAAATTGGCCCTTGAGCTGTTTGGTATTAATAAGTGGCACTGAATAATAGTATTGTTATGTTTTTCTGTCTGGGTGTAGTTGTCTTAGTGTGTTCGGAAGGAATGGCTCCTCAGAAGCTTAGCGGAGATTGGGTAGCAGAGCCGGCGGGGGGAGGAGGGGCTGGTGGTTGGGAGGCAGGGCTAGTGCTGGGCAGACTTCTACGGTCTGTGCCCTGAAAATGGCAGATACAAATCAAGGTCAGGTAACACAAAAAAAGTAACACATATGAGTTTATCTTGTTGGGCAGACTGGATGGACCGTGCAGGTCTTTCTCTGCTGTCATCTACTATGTTACTATGACTAAGCCAATTGATAGCAGAGTCAGATGTGGTGTGCAAAGCCTCAAGATCACCAGAAAGATGTGCAAGTGCACATTTGAATGATGCGTTCCATTGTCTGGTTGACCCCATAAGAGCAATGTGGATTACCTCTGAAACCCCAAAGCCATTCCTACAGTACCTTGCTTTGTAATAGGAGCATGGTATAAATATTCCTTTTCCGGTGAGAAATGATACCACAAGCCTTGGCTCCCTTTTCCAGTCATTCTAAAACTTTTGGAAAATTCAAATACTTTTTAAAAATAGTTTTCAATTTTGCTGCTGTTAAGAATCAGCATTTTGTAGGAAACAAGTGGAGCTGCTGAATTAGCTCTCAACTTAAAAAAAACAGGATGAGTGGAGGACTAAATCAAATGTTTAAAAAAAAAAAAAAACTTTCCAAAACTAGTAATTAGGCTAATAATAACAACACCTTCTTACTATTGACATCTAATAGAGGGGGAAAGCCTCAGAATGTTATCAGACACTCAAAAGCAACAGCGCCCTGTCTTCTGCCATTGGCATAAAAAGCCCCTTTCGTTGAGAATTCAATAACTAATTTTCTATACTACATTGTCTACATGGAAATAGCAGCAAAGAAACTATAAAGCTAGCACAAGCAAGCTGAAGTGAGTATACTAGTGTAAGAAACTGGCACTATAGCCACAAAACGCTGGCCGACGTCTGAGAAAATCTGTTGAATCAGAACCACGCGAAGCAGCTATTCCTTTTCACAGTTAGCTACGGTTTCCTTGCAGCTACTTCCATGTTGACAATATAGTGTAGAGAGTTACTGAATTCCTAATGAAAAGGGTTTTTTATGCCGATGGCAGAAGAAGGGGCACTGTTGCTTTTGAGTGTCTGATAACGTTCTGAGGCTTTTTTTTTCCCTTTATTAGATGTCAGTAATAAGAGGCTGCTGTTATTACTAGCTGCAAATTAGTACTTTGGGAGAGTATTTGCTGCTGAATTAGCTGACAGGTTTTTGAATGGACCAATAGCTTTGGGACCAAAAGCAAGAGAAGGGTAAAAGGACATGAGGATCATGTTGGAGACAGGAACTGTCAGTGATGTAAGCAATAAGATAAGTGGGTGTATCTAGGACTTCTGATTTTATACCTTGCTGTTTATCAGTTTTTTAACTGATAAACAGCAATAAAACACTCGTAAAAAAATGAAAAAAGATCATTAAAATAGGTGTGTATTGGATAAATACTGAGGAAAAAACACTTCCCCTAGTGCTCTCTTCTCCTTCCCCTGGCTTGGCTTGTATCCTCCACTCAGTTTTTGTGCTTGTCTGTGCCAGTTACTAAATGACACAAATGTTTATATTTGATTCCGTTAGAAAAGGTTCCCTGCAACTGCATCTGTGGCACGAAGGCACCGAGAAACAATTTATAAACACCTAAGAATAGAAGCCTTAGGTATATCCTGTCACAGGTGGAAAAGGCCAAGGCATCTAAAATTTGCCGTACGATTGTTGCTGAGGCACTTGGCAGCTCTCTGCCCACAAACCGCATCACAGAAGAGAGACTGGAGGGAAAGGGAGGGCAAGGAATAGCAAAGCAATACAAAAACCCAACATAGAACTGGACAGGAAAATGTACTTGTTTGCAGAAGATAATAAAATGTGTAACAGACTGGGCAGGCTGGAAGGGGGTTTAGAAAGACTAGAAGGGTCAAGAGTTTGAAACATGAACTTCAATGCAAAATTGGGGCTGGATATTCTAAATGATTTAAATGGCCAGAAGAGGCTCCAGGCTAATTAAATCGCCTGTCCATGGCTAGCTGGGCATTTTCAGCGATACTTAACCCTTTAGTGTCCAATGTTCCCATCAATCTGTTCCCATATGGCTTATTATGGGAACATTGGACACTAAAAGGTTAACTAGATCCTGCCGTTGAAAATGCCCAGTTAGCGCCCAAACCAAAATTGGCTATTTTGAGGCAAAGAAGCCCATGGGAATTGATTGGGTTATTTTGCATTCAGTGTGCCGCTAGTCAGTAGCAGCATTTTTTCTAAAAAGAGCCCTGTGTTTGGTACTCATCACTTAACCAGTTAAAGATAACCGCTTAAATGGAACCGAATAAAAAGCAGTCCTTTCTTTATGTGGTTCTTCATAACCGGTTAAGTGCCGAATATTGCACTTAACTGGCTATGAGTTAGCCAGCTCTCTGTACCCAGATATTGTGAGGTCTGCCTACTGCCTAAAGCCTTTACCACACTCTGGGCATGTATATTGTTTCACTGCAACATGGATTCTCTGGTGGACTGGTCTAGCAATGAACCATAGAATCCATTTAGAAGTTAAAACAGTTGCATATAGAAAGTGTGATAAAAGCATCATTGAGGACAGTCTCACAGTCCACCAGAGAATCCATGTTGCAGTGAAACAATATACATGCCCAGAGTGTGGTAAAGGCTTTAGGCTGAAGACAGACCTCACAATACAAAAGAAAATCCACAATCGAGTGAAACCATTTACATGTTCTGAGTATGGTAAAAGCTTTGGTTAGAAAGAAAGCCTCACACGGCTTCAGAGAATCGACACAGGGATGAAACCATTTACATGCACTGAGAGGTAAAGGCTTCAGTTGCATTGGGACAGGTAATTAGGGAATGTATACTCTTGCTATGATGTATGGAAAAATAACAGTCTGGTATTTAGATATATGTAATGAGACCTCCTTGTTTTCTATAGATCTGAATTCAAAGCCCAAATCTACTGATAAACAATAGACACAAGGCTCAGATGTTATAAAAAATAAACTAGAAAGCTTGTCATCAGGTAGAATAATGGAAAAGTGACATCCCAGGAAAGCAATAGGGCACCCTAGGGGGCACTGCAGTGGACTTTGTAAAATGCTCCCAGGTAAACATCTCACCATTGCTCCCTTACCTTGTCTGCTAAGCCCCCCCCCCCCCCCCAAACCCCACTACTCCCAACTGAACACCACTACTATAGCCCTTATGGGTGAAGGGGCACCTATATGTGGGTACAGTGGGTTTCTGGTGAGTTTTGGAGGGTTCACAGTTTCCTCCACAAGTTAACAGGACTGATTCTTCGGCACTTTGAACTTTGTTATCCTCTATGACTGAAACGTTTCTTATGGTCTGTATTCTAATGGCTTGATTTTGTGTGTTTTGTATCTGGACGTTTTTTGTTTAAAAATGGACTGAAAAAAACGTCCAAATCACAAAATATTTTTCAAAACAGTATTTTTTGTTGAAAATGGCCTTCTTTACTGTTCAGAATTTGGACGTTTTGTGTAAGGCGTTTAAATTCAGATTTAGACATCATATCAAAAGTGCCCCTCTTAGAGTCCTAAATGTCTGTGTCGCCTTCTTTACTTATCTGTTCAAGCTTTCTTGGGTTCAGTTCTTCATCTGTCATGGTTGACTTTGTCATGATCTTCTCCCTATAATCTGGCTTCAAATAAAAATAAAGGGAAGAAATTCTCTCTCCCTATATGTGTGGTCGTTTAATGTATACTTGCCTGAAACAGGATACCTTTACTGAATAAGACTATTGGCTATCTTCGTGTTATCCGCAGAAAGGCAAACTTTTCTTTCTAACCCTTCAGCAAGGTCTTTCACAAATATATTATCACTGGGACCTAAATTTGAACACTTAAGAGTTCTTTCCTGAGGGATGAGAGAGCGAGAGAGAGAGATTTATTAACTGGTGAGCAGCCATATGTCCTGATCTCCCCATTTTTGGTTCTTTGTTCATTTTTTAAAGACAATAAATACATTATCCAGTTTATTGCCCCTCTGGACTGATAAAGAATCCTGGTGGTTTTTGTATTGGGTCTGTGAGTGTTTTATGGGACTGTGGAGTACATAAGTACATAAGTATTGCCATACTGGAAAAGACCAAAGGTCCATCTATAGAATTTGGCCCTGTGATTTCCCACATCAAACTTTGGTCACAAGGATTTACACCAGCTAAAACCTGGTACATAAGTTAGTGCTGATCACCTGAATTCTATAACACTGCATGTGTCTTGTGAGAATGCCCGTGCCCCGCCTATGGCCATGCTCCTTTTGGGTTGCACACCATGAGTTTTGTGCACATGGTGTCATAGAATAGCACACAAGATGTGCTGCAACTCCCAATTGAGGCCAATTAACACCAATAATTGATTGCTATCATTCAATTATTGACTTTAAGTGGCTTGTTAAGCAATTGAGATGCATGTGCATCTCAGGCTTGTGAACAAAATTTGGCGCATATCAAAATTACAATTTTTGGCCTGCACACACCTAATTGCTACCTGGACATAAGTACATAAGTATTGCCATACTGGGAAAGACCAAAGGTCCATCAAGCCCAGCATCCTGTTTCCAACAGTGGCCAATCCAGGTCACAAATACCCAGCAAGATCCCAAAAATGTACAAAACATTTCATACTGCTTATCCCAGAAATAGTGGATTTTCCCCAAGTCCATTTAATAACGGTCTATGGACTTTTCCTTTAGGAAGCTGGCCAAACCTTTTTTAAACTCCGCTAAGCTAACCGCCTTTACTACATTCTCTGGCAATGAATTCCAGAGTTTAATTACACGTTGAGTGAAGAAACATTTTCTCCGATTCAATTTAAATTTACTACATTGTAGCTTAATCGCATGCCCCCTAGACCTGGTATTTTTGGAAAGCGTGAACAGATGCTTCAACTCCACTCATTATTTTACAGACCTGTATCATATCTGCCCTCAGCCACCTTTTCTCCAAGCTGAAGAACCCTAGCCGCTTTAGCCTTTCCTCATAGGGAAGTTGTCCCCATCCCCTTTATCATTTTCGTCGCCCTTCTCTGACCCACTGAGAGTGTAACCCCAGTAACTTAGAAATCACGGGGGATATTTTGAGAGTGGGAGACTCACCCAAAGGCGGTTGTGACCCAGTCGGTGGGAGGAGGGTGCTAGTGTAGAGCACAAGTGGCAGGTGCAGATGGACCTGAACTGTGCTGGGGATAGACCCTTTAAGTTGCTGTGGGGTAACCCCAGGTGGGTGGCTAGGCCTTTCATGATAGCTGCATTAAGCTGCCATAGTTAACCCCTGAGCACCCTGGGCTCACCTGCATGCAGAGATAGCTATAATCCTAACAAAGTGGTGGTCCAGTAGCATCAGCATTCCAAAATGAGACAAGGATAATGTGAAAGGAGCAACCATAGTTACAAACCAAAACTCAGTACACTCTAAAAGTCTCTATGTTTCTGGACAACTTTGCTAGTTTTGGTAGCAGTATGGAGGTTACAAAATTTGAGGGTAAGAAATGGAAGACAGTCTGGATATTGAATTAGGTATGAGACTCTAAGATTCAAACAGGATGGTGAGAAAACCTGGAAAAGCTTTCCAGAGGGGGTGGAGGAGGTTGGCAATTGTAATAGAGGGGCCAGGGAACTAAAGCACATTAATGCTGTCACAACCATGCTACCAATATATACAAATTAGCTTGCAATTGTTATAATATGGAGTTTGTGTTAATAAGATAATGATATGCAAAAGTATGAAAATATTTTATTACCTATTAATGCACAAAAATGTGTTAATACATCTGTGATGCATTTTCTGTGTTTTAACTTTAAGAAATGTAACTACCTTTTGCAGTAATAACATTTTTGTGTTACTGTCTGTGGTAATTGGTGCTTTGTTTGTATTCATAACCTGCACAATGAATGCCAGGTTTCTATAGGGTTATAGCCCCAGAACCTGGACATACTTGGACCAGATGTGGAAAGCAGTGGTAGGAACAGGGTTCAGAGGTCAAGTAGATCTAATGACATGGCTGGGCAGAGGGAATCTGGATTGGCACTAGCACCACTGGTGGTAGTGGCCAGATACTACCCAATAAGGGGGGGTGGGGGAAAGGGTGAAGTTGAAGAAAACAGTAAGCAACACCACAGGTCATGGGGTAGCCAGGCTGGTGCCAGCAGGCTCCAACTCCACAGAAACCACAGGTTTGGTACATGCAGGGGAGCAAGGGTACCAGATGTCCCTATGAGGAAAGGCTAAAGCGGCTAGCGCTCTTTAGCTTGGAGAAAAGGCGGCTGAGGGGAGATATGATAGAGGTCTATAAAATAATGAGTGGAGTGGAACGGGTAGATGTGAAGCGTCTGTTCACACTTTCCAAAAATACTAGGACTAGGGGGCATGCAATGAAGCTACAATGTAGTAAATTTAAATTGAATCGGAGAAAATGTTTCTTCACTCAACGTGTAATTAAACTCTGGAATTCGTTGCCAGAGAATGTAGTAAAGGCGGTTAGCTTAGCGGAGTTTAAAAAAGGTTTGGCCAGCTTCCTAAAGGAAAAGTCCATAGACCGTTATTAAATGGACTTGGGGAAAATCCACTATTTCTGGGATAAGCAGTATGAAATGTTTTGTACATTTTTGGGATCTTGCTGGGTATTTGTGACCTGGATTGGCCACTGTTGGAAACAGGATGCTGGGCTTGATGGACCTTTGGTCTTTCCCAGTATGGCAATACTTATGTACTTATGTCCAGGTAGCAATTAGGTGTGTGCAGGCCAAAAATTGTAATTTTGATATGCGCCAAATTTTGTTCACAAGCCTGAGATGCACATGCATCTCAATTGCTTAACAAGCCACTTAAAGTCAATAATTGAATGATAGCAATCAATTATTGGTGTTAATTGGCCTCAATTGGGAGTTGCAGCACATCTTGTGTGCTATTCTATGACACCATGTGCACAAAACTCATGGTGTGCAACCCAAAAGGAGCATGGCCATAGGCGGGGCACGGGCATTCTCACAAGACGCATGCAGTGTTATAGAATTCAGGTGATCAGCACTAACTTATGTACCAGGTTTTAGCTGGTGTAAATCCTTGTGACCAAAGTTTGATGTGGGAAATCACAGGGCCAAATTCTATAGATGGTGCCTTAATAATCGGCGCTGAAAAGCCACGTGGTTAGTGTGATTCTATAAACAACACAAAGTTAGGTGTAGTTTATAGAATATGCTCACATGCCATTCTTGCAGCTAAAATTTAACGCACCCATTTAGGCCACTTAAAAACAGGCCTACATACTTGCACCTAAGTTAGGTGCAGATCAGGTATGTTCTATAATAGTGCGCATAGTTTTTTGAAACACCCACAACCTGCCCATTCCACAGCCATGACCACACCCCCTTTTTGACTGTGCACATTAAAATGTACGCGCACTACATTATAGAATACGCCTAGAAAGTTGTGCGTATAAATTAAAGCCAATTAGTGCCACTAATTGGCTGTTAAGTACCATTTATCAGCACTGATTTGTTAATCAATTAAGTTGTGTGTGCAATTTGTGTGGCCAAATTAGCGCTCAGACGTTAAGGCACCATATATAGAATTTGGGGGATGGTGCGTAACTCTGAGCACCATTTATTGAATAGCACTCCATGCCAATTTTTTTCAGCGCTGTTTTTCAGTGCCATTTACTGAATGTAGTCCAAAATGTGCACTACTGAGCCCTACTGATAACACAGGACCCCCCCTCCCCCAATCAAATTTCATGTTTCTTCCCTAGATAAAGTTGTGTGGTTGCCATGTCAGTCTACTTTAATAACAATAAATAGAAATAAAACAAATTCAAGAAAAAAAAGGTGATACCGCTCTTATTGGACTAACAATACATTTTTTGACAAGTTTTCCTTCATTGACGTTTCTCATGTTTCAAATGAGTGCACATTCCGAGTAGCAATCTCATTGACTTTTGGTGACTGCTTGCATTGTTGCAGAGTTTGGCGGATTGCCAAGTAGAAAAAAAATGCAATCTGACTCTGATAAGGACCAACATCCAACAAGCTGTTAAGCTACTCTAGTTGGCAGCTGGGATGTTTTCATAGCAATGTGGGCTGGGAAACAGGATAGTCTGATGGGGTCAATTGGTCTTTTTCTGTCATCCTCTGAACATATTTCTTCTAGTCTAAAACACTTGAAATGGTTATCAGTGCAATGGAGGATGACTATGGTTCATAGTTATTGACTATGGTTCATCAAATTATTTATCACGATTCAGCTTCTTATTTGAAAGCTGCGGTACAGTGGTATACGCCATCATGATCTTTGCACTCAGAGCATCAGCATATGCTGGTGACTCCTGCATTACAACAGTTGTGCCTGGAGCTCACAAGGATGGGTACTATTGAATGGAACAGTCTACCATTGCAGCTCAAATGTGAAACCTGTGAGCCAGCATTTCCGAAACACCTAAGAAAATTTCTTTCGTTTAAAGCCTTTTATTGTCCTGTTTAAGTGATGTATCTTTGATATGTCTTGTTTTTGCTGCTTTTGTATTTTTGTTTATTGTATATTTTATGAATGTTTTTATTGTAATCCGCCCTGGATAAGAGTGAACTAAAAAATAATAAATCAATCTAAATCTAATCTATTTTAGTTTGTTAAATTAAAGAAAAAAACATGAGAAACAAAAAAGCATATAAAAATAAATGAAATATTTAAAAATAAAAGGGAAAACATGATGCCTATGAATGTTTTAAACACTTTTCTCCTTTCTCTAGAGTTCCATATATTTCTGCTCAACCATTCCCATGGGGAAATGGGGAGATTTTAGCAAGTAAAGTGGGGGGAAAGTTGAAATTCTAATTCGAAGAAAAGAAATGCAGTTTGAAGCACAAGCCTAGCTGACCAGACTTAGGTGAAATGCATTGTTCAAAGGAAGAAGCGATATGGATCACCTTAAAAAGAGATGATAGAACCTCTGTCCACGTGGGTGTTATCTACAGACCTCCAACAGAATCGGAGGAACTAGATAAAGATCTGATCACAGATATTCAAAAGTTGGGAAAGAAAAGAAAGGTGCTCTTGCTGGGAGATTTCAATCTGCCGGATGAGGATTGGAAGGTTCCATCTGTGGAATCGGAAAGTAGAGAAATCGTGGATGCTTTTCAAAGTGCTTTGCTCAGACAAATGGTGACAGAACCCACGAGGAAAGGAGCGACCAGGAGCGTAGCCAGACGGCAAGTTTAGGATGGGCCTGAGCCCAAAGAAGGTGGGCCTGAAAACTTATCCCTTCACCGCCCCCTTCCAGTGCTCGCCCTGCTCTCCCCGGCCTCCTCCAGTGCTGCCCCCCCCCAATCACACAAAAAGAAATACCTGAGCTGATGGGGATCCACAAGCCTCGCTAGCTGAAGACCTCCTCCCAGCTGAAAGAACACTTACACCGTACGCGAGGGGTAGGGCAGCAGCTGTTGAGTGACACTTGATGCCACGAGCGAGTGGAAGGAGCCGAGCAGAGCGAGAGCGAGGCTGAGCATGCCACCGCGCAGAGCCGCATCATATTTCCGTGTAGGATGGAACAACAACGACGAGCTGCGCGGCCGCGATGTGACCTGCAAGTGCATTTCAGTGCCACCGAGCCAATGGCCGAGTCTGCCACTGAGCCTCAGTCTGTAAGCCTGAAAGGTAGGCGGGCTGGAGGCTGGAGATCAGCTGAGCGGGTGCCGTCTCTGCCGTGGTATGCTAGGCTGCTGCAGTGTGTGCGCTTGGGTGGTCGGGCCTGAGCCAAAATTGGATGGAACTGGGCCCACCCACGCCCACCCGTATCTACGCCCCTGGGAGCAACACTGGATCTGGTGCTCACAAATGGGGATAGTGTGTCAACTGTCCGACTGGGTGCCCACCTGGGCATCAGTGACCATCAAACAGTTTGGTTTGATGTAACAGCTGAAGTGGAGGGCAGCCACTCAAAACTCAAAGTCCTGGATTTCAAGCATGCTGACTTTAGTAAAATGGGGGAATACCTGAGGAAGGAGCTGATGGGCTGGGAGGACATATGAGAAGTGGAAGGACAGCGGTCCAGGCTGAAAGAAGCTATAAATATGGCCACAAACCTTTATGTAAGGAGAGTAAATAAAAGCAAAAGAAAAAGGAAACCGATATGGTTCTCCAAGCAAGTGGCTGAGAAAATAAAGGCTAAAGAGTTGGCATTCATGAAATACAGAAAAACTCAAGAAGAGGAACACGGAGAGGAATACCGGATGAAACTGAAAGAAGTCAAGAGAGAGATACTTCTGGCAAAAGTGCAAGCGGAAGAACAAATGGCTAGAAATGTAAGGAGGGGCGACAAAAATTTCTTCAGGTATATTAGTGAAAGGAGGAAGACTAAAAAGGGAATTGTGAGACTGAAAGATGCTGCGAACCACTATGTAGATAATGAAGAAAAAGCAAATTTGCTAAACAGATACATTTGTTCTGTTTTCACAGAAGAAAATCCTGGAGAAGGACCACAATTGCAGTGGCGTTCCTAGGGGGGCTGACACCCGGGGCGGATCGCCGATGCGCCCCGTCCCCCGGGTGCAGCGCGACCCCCCCTGGTGAAAGGACACCCCCCCCCAAGTGCACGCCGCTGGGGGGGGGGTGCAGCACGCCTGTTTGCTTTGTTCGTTTCCATCCTCCCTCTGCCCCGGAACAAGAAGTAACCTGTTCCGGGGCAGAGGGAGCACAGAACAAACGTAGCGGACAGGTGCGCTGCACCCCCCCAGCGGACCGCACCCACCGCCCCCCCCCCCAGGAACGCCACTGCACAATTGACTGGCAAAAGTACATATGAGAATGGAGTGGATATAGCACTGTTCATGGAAGAGAGTGTGTATGAACAACTTGAAAATCTAAAGGTGGACAAAGCCATGGGACTGGACGGGATCCACCCCAGGATATTGAAGGAGCTCAGAGAGGTTCTGGCGGGTCCTCTTAAAGATTTGTTTAATAAATCCTTGGAGACGGGAGAGGTTCCGTGGGATAGGAGAAGAGCGGATGTGGTCCCTCTTCACAAAAGTGGTGATGGGGAAGAAGCTGGAAACTACAGGCCGGTAAGCCTCACTTCAGTAAATTGTGCCAAACAAATCTCATTGAATTCTTTGACTGGGTGACTGGAGAATTGAATCATGGACGTACTATAGACGTAATCTACTTAGATTTCAGCAAAGCTTTCATACAGTTCCCCACAAGAGGCTCTTTAATAAACTTGACAAGCTGAAGATAGGACCCGACGTGGTGAACTGGATTAGGAACTGGTTGACGGACAGACGCAGAGGGTGGTGGTTAATGGAATTCGTTTGGATGAGGGAAAGGTGAGTAGTGGAGTTCCTCGGGGATCGGTGCTGGGGCCAATTCTGTTCAATATATTTGTGAGTTACATTGCCGAAGAGTTAGAAGGTAAAGTTTGCCTTTTTGCGGATAATACCAAGATTTGTAACAGAGTGGACACCCCGGAGGGAGTGGAAAACATGAAAAAGGATCTGCAGAAGCTAGAAGAATGGTCTAAGGTTTGGCAGTTAAAATTCAATGTGAAGAAATGCAAAGTGATGTACTTAGGGAGTAGAAATCCACGGGAGACATATGTGTTAGGCACTGAGAATCTGATATGTACAGACAGGGAGAGGGTTCTTGGGGTGATAGTATCTGAGGATCAGAAGGCGACGAAACAGTGTGACAAGGCGGTGGCCGTAGCTAGAAGGTTGTTAGGCTGTATAGAGAGAGGTGTGACCAGCAGAAGAAAGGAGGTGTTGATGCCCCTGTACAAGTCGTTGGTGAGACCCCACCTGAAGTATTGTTTTCAGTTTTGGAGGCCTTATCTTGCTAAGGATGTAAAAAGAATTGAAGCGGTGCAAGGAAAAGCTACAAAAATGGTATGGGATTTGCGTTACAAGACGTATGAAGAGAGACTTGTTGACCTGAACATGTATAACCTGGAGGAAAGGAGAAACAGGGGTGATATGATACAGATGTTCAAATATTTGAAAGGTATTAATCCGCAAACGAACCTTTTCCAGAGATGGGAAGGCGGTAGAACTAGAGGACATGAAATGAGATTGAAGGGGGGCAGACTCAAGAAAAATGTCAGGAAGTATTTTTTCACGGAGAGAGTTGTGGATATTTGGAATGCCCTCCCGCGGGAGGTGGTGGAGATGAAAATGGTAATGGAATTAAAAAATGCGTGGGATAAACATAAAGGAATCCTGTTCAGAAGGAATGGATTCTCAGAAGCTTAGCAGAGATTGGGTGGCAGCACCAGTGGTAGGAGGCGGGCTAGTGCTGGGCAGACTTCTATGGTCTGTGCCCTGAAAATGTCAGATCAATGTCGGGTATACACATAAAGTAGCACATATGAGTTTATCTTGTTGGACAGACTGGATGGACCGTACAGGTCTTTCTCTGCCGTCATCTACTATGTTACTATGTTAATATCCCTTTCAGGCATATGCTAAAATGGAGAAATGTAGAGAGGTTGTACAAGCACAGATTATTTGTGAAAAATTTATTATACAGTGAGTACAGTACAGAGAAATAGATTTCCTCCTCTTCTGAGCATGGTCCTTCTGTATGCAAAGAGGAGCAGAGATGTTAAGAGAATTTGACTTATGGTTTATGCTTGTTTTTCCCTCCTTTATGGGCTTTGTGATTGCTTCCAATGTAGTGCTAAGTCAGAGTTCTCTACAATGCAGTTTTTGCCCCTTAACCAGAGCTGAGAACTCCACAGGTGAATTTTAGCAAGTGTATTCTAGTTAGGAGGTAACTGTGTTAATAAAAAGTCCTTTGGGGTGATGTTCCTTCCTGAGCCTAGCAGAGGGTGGTTCCACTAGAGGGCGACAATGTGCCTAGGGAAGCTGTGCCTCTAGCCACCAATTAATGGAGACCCAAGTCATATGTTCTGTTGCAGGGCTTTATTTTCCCCTTCTTGTGGTGGGCAGTGCAACTAAATGCTGGTGTGTTTAGCTATCAAGAGTCTGCAGAGTCAATATTGCATTTAAATAAGACCCTGCTGAGAGCGGTTTGAATTAAGAATCCACAAATGTCTCTTTAAAAAATGAAGAAGAAAAGAATTTAGCATTACAAAGTGCTCTTCGTATACTAAAGTATTTTGGTAGTTACATTTGCTAAGAAAGTGAATTTCCTTCTCATGGATAGAAATAAAGTGGCAACATATTGCAAGATAAAAGTTAAAAATTTTTCCCTCAACAGTTAATGGATTTCAGATGCACAGAAAAAGGTCAATCCCCTCCTTTCCCTCCCTCTGTATTAATCTTTATCTTTCCAAATTCATGCACAGCACACAGTCAAACCCAGGACCAGCATTATCTGCATCCAGGACAGATATTTAGAATTACGACCCCTTAGCTACCAACACACACACATACACAAAAGCAGTTATTTTCAGGACCTGCTAGGTTAGATGATCTGTCAGTTAATGTGGGATAAGGAGGTCATGTAACCAGGGTTAAGGAATAAAAGGGAAAAAAAATACTTACCTGGGTCTTGGGGGCCACTGGAGTAGGCTGGGAAGGTCCGGGAATGTTCCCGGGCCAGGAGCAAGCTGGCAGTGGTGGTCTTGGGTGTTGGGGGTGCTCCGGAAAGGAGCGCTGCAAAAGGCAGCGTTCCCGGAGCCGGCGTTGCTGTCCGGGGAAGGGAGTTGGCGCTGCAAAAAGCAGCATTATAAATTTGGGAGTCCGGGGAGAGATTGGATGTTCGGGCCCGATTTCAGGCCCGTTAGGGAAGCTGGGGAGGCTTTTTGGGTCGTTCTGGGGGGGAGCAGCGGTGTTGTCTCGAACCCGGGGACAATTGGGTACGTCCCCGGGTGTGAAGAGACGAAGATAGGTTTTTTTGAGCCGATTCGGGGCCCGGGGTTTAAAGGAGCGTTGCAGCAGGCAGCGCAACAAATTTGGTGGGTTTTTCGGGCCCTGTTTTAGGGCCGTTTTGCTCCGGGGTTCGGGGGCCGAGTTGGTGCCAGGAGGGGCGCTGCGGGAGGCAGCGCGTCTGTTTTGTAGGTCCGGGGACGATTGAGCACGTCCCCGGACGTGTAGCCACGAACCGGGCATTCCCGGTGTCGTCGGGCTCTGCTGGCCGCTAGTGAGGGGAAGGAGCGCTGCGGAGGGGTTTTTTTTAAAGAAAAAATGGCCGGCGAAGAGAAGACGTCGGCGCGCGTGTGCATGAGGCGGCGCGCCTCATGCACATTTCGGGATCGCGCGTCTTCGCGAGTAGGCTGAAGCCGGGGCCTAAATTTTGGGCCGGCTTCGGTTCTTTTTTATTTTTGACTCCGTTTTCGGGCCAGGACCAGCGGGACCGGATCCGTGGGTTGGGATCAAGTGAGGGGAAAATCTTCATTAAGGTAAGGGGTCGTTTGGCCCGGAATTTTAATTGGTTGATTTTTAATTTGCATAAATTGGGTTTTTTATTTTTTAAAAATCGGGGGTTTGACGGATTGGAAATATTTTTGCATATTTGGGATCGGGGTATTTTTGTTTATTTTTGTGGGGGGTTACATTTTAAATTTTAATATTTTTTGGGGGTGTTCTGGTGTAGTGTGGGTTTTAAGGGGTTAATTACATGGTAAAATTTTAAATTCGACGTAGCAGGTAGAGGGGAGGGGGATTGAATTTTTAGAGTGGGTTTTAAATTATTTTGGGATTTTGGAGGGGGGTTTAGGAGAGATAATTGCGTGCGGACTGTAAAAAGTGGTATTTTTAAATTTTAAAAACATGATTTGATAGGGGACGGGAAGTTTTATTAGTGTGGAAATTTTGGTGTAAATTAATTAAGGTTAAGAGGGGATTTAGATTAATGGAAGAATTTTCCATTAATTCCTATGGGATTTAACTAAACAAAATGGAGATTTAGCACTGCTGGCCAACATTCCATTGGTCAGCAGTGAATCTTGGAATCTTGGAAGTGGTAACGGATTGGCTCAGGGTCTTTGGAACTGCCAGCGGAAATTCCGTAACCTAGGATACGGAGTCGCTGGCAGTTATCAGAAGGAGTTGGGAGTGCGGTGAGTGTGGATGTGTGTAGGAGAGGCTGGTGCTATTGGAGAGAATGGAGAAGAGATAAGTGAGAAAATAGGGTAACAAGGGAGGATTTTTTGGAAAGGAGTATAAAGTAAAGGAATGAAAGAGGGGAAGGAGTGATTGTGTTGCTATTTTAGGAATAAAGTTTTTTTTAGTTCATAGAAATAGGGGTTAAAATTTCATTAGTGATTAATTGGGTTCAGAAGGGGGTGAGTAGTGTTAGTGGGTTTTGGGGAAGGATTATATGATATTATTAGAATATAAGAAGTAGTAATAAGAATAGAAGTAAGAGTGTAAGTGTTTTGTGTGGTTGGGTTCCTGTACCGCTGAAGGCACTCCTTCATTAGCACAGGGAATGCAAAAGAAAAGATTAGGCTTCAAAGAAAGGGTGATTGGATTATTTTAATTTTGAGTTAGTGCTGGGCCACAGTGTGATAATTAAAATCTCACCAAGAAAAAGGGAAAATTTAACTCAGACAGGCAGCTAGGGTTTTGCTCCCTTTTATGTTTATTAAGAGAGGTGAAGGGAGAAGTCAATCCGGTGAAGAATTCTGACAGCTGTGCGTCCAGAAGGAGTTTAAGGGCCCCGACGCAAGAAAGGCTACGAGGAAACGATTTGGAAGTGAAGCTTCAGCTAAGTGACAGTTAACACAAATTAACACAGGGAAAGGACTTATACTTACCTGAATGGAGATAGAAATTCTTTGAAATCCTGAGGGAGACAAAAAGGAAACACAAAGAATCAATTCATTTTTTTTATTAGTAAAATTCTATAAATTGAATCTGGGGTATACTATAAGAAATAGATGAAAATCTAATACTTATCTGATCATTTTAGTGAAAGTCCTTGCAGATAAGGAGGTTCTGTAAATAAAGAGAACAGTAATTACAATATTATAGAGACTGTGTGTGTCTAGAATGAAAATCCATTAAAATGTTAACAATTAGAAAGGTTGATTAATACAAATGGTACCATCATAAAACAAAAGAATTTACAAGTTTTTTTATTTGTTCCCATTTTGTACTTAAATAAACATTGTTGGGTTCGCTTTAAAAGTCTGGTGTCATTTCAGTTCAAGAGTTATCCTAATTTAGTTTTTATTCCTCTCCTGTTCTTTGAGAACAGAAGACGAGGTTAGTGTATTTGATACCTCTCTCCCTGTGTGGCCAAAGAGTCCTGAGCGTGATCACGACTACAGATACCCCTCAGAGAAACTATAGCTGCCATCGCATGGCCTATCAGGGAGGGCCGGTAACAGTCAGCAAACCAATGGTGTGTCTGGTGTGACAATAGAAGGGCAGGTCAAAGTGATGTTTCTATATATCATTCCAATCACCACATCACAGACACCCCCCCCCCCCCCCCCGAGCTTAAACTTAGCTATGAAAGACGTTACAAGAAAAGTCCCAAGGGCTGTGAATACACAAAGAAACCCCCAGACAGTATCAGACATCCAGTAAAATTTACCATCGTAACTAATAGCATTTTTTTAACTAATAATGGGGATAAAATCTGAATTCTGTTAGAGAGAATCTCAGTATAAAACCTGCAGCTCCAGTTCTATAACACACACACCACATTCCTCCAGCAAATTTTTTAAAATTGCATTGACAGCAATATTCTCCATGCTTCCTACTTGCCACCTCCATTCCCCCCACTTGCCTTGTGAAAACTCAGCTGTTTTCCAGAACAAGTAAGTCATAACATAACTGATCAGCAAGATCCTTTTTTTTAATGAGCTGGCCGACTGGCTTCCCCTCCTAGGGAAGGAAATTCGCGTGCAAATGAGCAGCTCATTTGCATGCGATTTCCTTCATGCATGCCCTTCCCTTACCGATTCGCTAAGGGATCAGTAAGGGAAGGACTCTTCCGTGCAATTTAGTGCACCTGGCTTTAAATCTGCTCCAGGGACCTGCATACTGCTGTCATGGAGCTGGCTGGCATAGAGGCTGGCAAAAAAATGTTTTAAAGTTTTTTTTTTTGGGTGGGAGGGGGTTGGTGACCACTGGGGGAGTATGAGGAGGTCATCCCCGATTCCTTCCGGTGGTCATCTGGTCAGTTTGGGCACCTTTTTGAGACTTGGTCGTGAAAATAAATAGACCAAGTAAAACTGGCCAAATGCTCGTCATCGCCGTTTTTCTTTTTTCCATTATCAGCTGAAGCCAGCCATCTCGTAAGCACGCTCACGTCCCGCCTTTGCTACCCTGCCTACACGCCCCCTTGAAGTTTGGCCGCCTCCGCGATGGAATGCCGGCGAGTGTGTCCAAAAATCGGCTTTCGATTATACCGATTTGGCCGGTTTTAGGAGATGGCTGGCCATCTCCAGATTTGTGTCGGAAGATGGCCGGCAATCTCTTTTGAAAATAAGCCTGAAAGTCAGATTATATGAGTCTACTGCTGCCATGAGACCAGATCTCACTGCTCTTTCTGTAAGATTTTGGTCTGGAGGCAGTGAGAGACATAGGTGCCAGCTCTTTGAGCGCTATGAGTGTTTGAGCACCCCCAATACCGAACAAACTCCTTCACTGTGTACAATAAGGGACAATTTGTTTTGAGTTTTTTTAAAATCTTTATATTTATTGTAAAAAAATTTTTTAAGTATAAAACATTCACCAAAGCACAATATCTTATTTCAGAGAAATAAAATTAATACAGTAATGAACTATAAACTCAGAACAGTAAACTCGCAAGCGTGGCAAGAACTAATGACCCAGCATGGCCGCAAGCAAAGAGAGAGACGAGAAGACAGGATAAAAAGAGTGAACATGACTCAGTATATGCAACTGTCCTCAGAGGGGAAAACCTGAAAATAAGCATAAAAACACAACCCCTTTGTTTCAATCATTTTGAAAAGTTTGCCCCATGGCAAGAGATGCGGAAAGATTAAATGAGTCTCCTGCTGCCCACCTCTAGGGATGCATGCTGGAAAAGGGATTCAGTGTGGGCAACCTAAGGTGACCCATTCAAACTTGGTGAACCAAGGGAAGGATCTAAGGAGGGGGAGGGAGTTAGGCGAAAGAGTGTTGCCTGATGCCCCTTGCCACATGGCATCAGGGGCAACCACCTTGTTTGCCATCCCTTAGTCCCTGAACTGCACACAATCCACATACCTCACTCTTCCCTCTCACTCCACTCAAGAGTAAAGCTATTCACAACTACGGTACAACAGCTTTTAGAACAGCAAACTTGTGTTACAAGACAATTACCTTTGTGCAAGTGTAAAAGTACACTGCTTTCTCTTCTAGAACTTTCTTTACTGTTTGATGACAACACACATGTACCTCTCATTCTCGCAGTGACCTGAGTATTACAAGATATATTTACTGATTAGTAGTGTGGCAAATTTGCAAAACATATAACCATTCTTGCATTCAGATTTGGGAAAAATGATTGATGTATAAGCTTTCAATTGGCATTGTATGATACAGGCAATTAAGAATTATAATCAAATTTACTACCGCATTTGAAAAGTTCAAGCAGTAATCCATTTGAACTTAGAGCATCAATCTCTTTCTACTGTGACATTAAGTAACCATCTGATTAGGGGAAGGAGACTTTTCAAAGTGTACCTGCATAAGTAATAAATGATCTGTCCAGATTACCCCAACAGAAAATTATCCATTTTGAAATATGTAAAACTGCATGCTAGCTTTCACAGAATGCATACTTTTATCCAGATTAAAAGGGGCATTTCTGATGGTTGGGGAAGTAAACATGTGGACATTTGAATTCTGCATAACAGCTCCACATGGGAAATGGGACGTCCAGATCAGTGTATCTACAACAAAATTACTGCTGACATTACACTGATGGTGAGGCCTGTAATTTTCTTCTGTGGCTGAGCAGCATCCTCTCTTTCTCAATATGTATCAGCTTCACAAAGGAAGTAAAGCTCTCAAAAGGGTTTTACACAGTGGCTCAGGTCTGTCCAGTAAAAGGTATTAGCTAGAACCTGTTTATCAAATGGAGTAGCTCAGGAATCACACTGCTTCATTTCTATTCCAAAGTGTGTTTGGAACCTATTGAAAAGGACATGGGTTCAGCTGAGGGGCATTTCTTTCACAGTGAAGGTGCCACGCTGTCTGTCTGTGTGTTGGACTACCAGTTTTGCACATTAGCAATTTGGAAGAGAAATTGATGGTGGTCCACAGCTTGAGCTACAACTCAGAGGGCAGATTGTCAGCCAGGAGCAGAATAACTGATCTGTGAATACAGGTGCACAAGTAACTGAACAGTAAAGCATGGTTTAGATCCTGTCCTTCATCTGATCCAAGAGCCCAGTTAATCTTCTGAAAACCAGACCAAACTAGTGGGAGACAGTGTTTTTCAGAAACGATTTTGGGATCCATTGTTTAGCATATTCTTAAGCTCACTGGGCTTTAAACTAGAAAGCAATGTTTTTTTACACTACGGTTACACTGATGATTTTCGGTGCTCATTCCTTTGAACTTTGTTTTTAATCGACTATTCTACAGTTCAGCAATGTATAGATTGTAGAAGTCTTGCGAAGCCGCCTCTGGAAGTCTGGGCGGCCATTTTTAAAGCACGAACCAGCAGGGGAGAGTCAGCGCTGGTAGCAGGCAGGCAAGACTGCCTGCCCCGCCGAAGAATTAGAAGAGTCAGGTGACGGTCAGTGACAGTGAGGGACCGGATCGGGCGGGCGATCGATCAATCGATCGATCGGGTGGACAGGCGGGAGGGAGGAGAGCCGGCTCACAGTAGGAAACAACCGGCTCGCAAGTCGGTACAAAATGTAACAACCGGCTCTTGCGAGCCGGTGTGAGCCGGCTCCAGCACACCACTGGCTATACTAAGGATTTTCTTAAGAGGTTGCAAACTGTGCAAAATAAGGCCATTTGTTTAATTTTTGGTTTATCTAAATCTGATAATATTTTCTCTTTTTATATTAAGTTACACTGGTTGCCGATTGAAGCTAGGGTTTGTTTTAGACTGGCGTGTTTTCTTTTTAACATATTACGTGGTCTTGCACCTAGATATCTGTACTCTCATTTTTGATATGCAGTCTCTTCAAGAGCTAGGAGAACTAATAATGCTTTTTTCTTCCCTTTGTCAAAGGGTAAGAAGAGATTAAAGGTATTTGAGAAGACTTTAGCATTCCAAGTAGCTAATTATTGGAAGGGTCATATAGGAATTTAGGAATTTTTTCACCTTCTCTATGTTATTTAGCAGTTAGGAGAAAGGTTAAACACAATTATTCCAGAAACATGTATTACAGAATGAATTGTAGTTTTTTGGTGCCTGGTTTTCTTTGGGTTGGGGATTTTTTCTTCTTTTCTTCCCAGATGATTGTTCTTGTTGGATTAGGACCCACTTAGAATTGAAAGGTTCGAGTGGAATACAAGATCAAATGTTAATATTAAAGAACAGATGTGTCGATGGAAGGAGGCTTTCTTTTTTTGTTGCTAATGTATGATCTGTCTGATTATAGATACCTCTCACAAACCTGACAAGTCCTAGAGTTATTTTACCTTTTCTTCACAGTTTAGTTTAAAAAAAAAGAGTTTTCTTAAACACCAAATTGATAGAAAATGAACCTCTCGCATGATCTCTGAATTCTAAGCTGTACAATAATTTTACACTGACTGACAGTCTTTAGATGGTCCCAGACTGATCGCCACACATTCCTGCCAGCCTCGGCCTCCTACACGCTAACAGCCATTTAGCAACAGCACAGATCTCAACTTATTGATGTACCTTCTATTGGTCTGTCATCTTATGGAATAAACAACCCTGGAGGTGGCCTTCAGCCAAAATTGGGGTCACTAATATAGCATCTGCTCCCAGTTCTGATATTGTCAGCTCATCTCCAGTCTTGGGAGAGTAGACATACCACGCATAGTTTCCGATAGGTCATAGTTTTCCACTTGGTTTTGCTTAACAGCTGGTACGCAGCCTCCTTCCTGCAACTGAGAAGCTGTTCATCATCGGGCTGGGGCCTGCAGTGTGTTCTCTATGGCACACTTATAGTCCTGTCTCAATAACAGGATATTTGAGCAGTGAGCTCAGGTATACAGCACCCTCCTAAACTAGACACACATCATGTGGCAGCTGAATTCCCCAAGAGCGCATGAATCACAAAACCTATGAGAAAAAAGGAAAGTGAGACCAAAGAAACTGGATCATGCATTCACACGGGCATCACACAGAAACCTTTGCTTAGGGAACCATCAGCTGCATCAGAGCGTGCATAGTAACTTGTTTATTGAGCTTTAACACCTGATGCACTAAACTAAAGAGAGAGTTTCTGCTTGTAGGTTTTAACTGATAAACACCCTTCTTGCAAAATTAATTAATTAATATAGATTTTTTTTTTTGTTACATTTGTACCCCACGCTTTCCCACTCATGGCAGGCTCAATGTGGCAATGGAGGGTTAAGTGACTTGTCCAGAGTCACAAGGAGCTGCCTGTGCCGGAAATTGAACTCAGTTCCTCAGGACTAACGTCCACCACCCTAACCACTAGGCCACTCCTCCACTATTAGATTTTAAGTGATAAACACCCTAGATGCAGTAAAATAAATTAAGGTCCCTGTTTACAAAGGCATGCCCAGACCTTCGATGGCTATTCCTGGGACTGATTCTTTCAACGGTGAGGGGGGAGGGGGTATTTGGGGACCTTGAGGTTCGGGAAGGGAGGGTGATAAGGAAATAGGGGACAGTTGCTGTTCTTATAGTATTTTTGCTAACTTGGGTAATATCATTGTGTTATTGTCAGTGACATTTTTCACTTTGTTCACTTCAATCATTGTACCCTAATATTAGTAGATGAGGGAGGGGGAAAAGAGGTTGGATTATATGTCAATAAAACTGTACGACTCATTATTTCTTACTCAAGGTGTAAATTTCTATATTCGTTCAATAAAGTTGTTGAAACATACAAAGGCATTCTAGCGTTTTCAGTGCACACTAAAAATTAGCGCATGCCCTTAGGAATGTTATGGACATCTATATGCGCTAAAAACACTAGTGCACCTTTGTAAACAGGGCCCTAAAATATGTGTTTAGTGGATAAATACTAGAAACACACCTCTTCCTCTAGTGCTCTCTCTTCCATCTCCTGGCTTGTCTTGTATCTTCCACTCAGTTTTTTGTGTTTTTTCTGTGCTGATGACACTTTAGCGATACAAATGTACATATTTCATTCCACAAGAAAAGCCAACCAGCAATAATACCTGTGGTGTAAAAGCACTGATAAACACTGGTTGTTTTTTTTTAAAGTCCTCAGAAAGCCCCCAAATCAGTTGGAAAATAAACATCCACATTTGCAGTTTATAAAGACCAAGGAATAGAAGCCCTGAATCCACAGAATGCAATGCCTTTACCATAGTAACACTGCTCAATAGGGGAACACCTGCTTAAATTTATAACAACATACAACGCAAAATAAGCAGGTGAAAAATAGGAACACCGTAGAAGTGTAATGCAGAGAAAAGGAAGGAAGGACCTTAGACAAATGGTGACGCCCTTATGGGCTATAATATTTCAGCGTAATTGCTGTATGTCACAAGTCTGAGGTCCTTCCTTCCTGTTCTCCGCATTACACTTCTACGGTGTTCCTATTTTTCACCTGCTTATTTTGCGTTGTATGCCTTTACCATAGCCATATAAAACAGGGCATGGGCGTGGCACTATTGCTGTGTTCTGCAGCAGACGATTCTCTGTGCTAAATGGTCCAAAATAAAATGGATGGTTATTGCAGGGGAATCCAGTCTCATGTGCCAAAAAGATTACTAGGCCTCGTTCCTCTAAACACTCACCTTCCAGTAAATCAACTGAAGTGGCAGAGGGGAGGAGAGAAATGATGGACAGGAAGGGGGGGGGGGCGAGAAGAAAGAGAGAAGTGATGGACTCAAGGGGGGTGGGAAGAAATGGATCCAGGGGGTGGAGGGGAAGAAAGAGAGAAATGATGGACCTGAAGTTGGAGAGGAGGGAGAAAGATGTTGGACCACAGGGGCAGGGAGGGAAGTAAGAGAGAGGAAGAGCTGTTGGGGCACAGGGGCAAGGAGGGATAGGAGAGAAATGATACAGGGAGATGCTGGGGGGGGGGGGTGGAGGGAAGAAACATGCAGATGTCAGGACTACACGGGAGGATGGGAGGGTGGGGTGGGAGCAACAAATGGGACATGGAAGGGGAGAAACTGGAAATAGGGGAACCATGAGGGAGAAGTCTTGGGGACTTGTCAAGGAGATGAGTGAGAGGAGGATAATATGTGCAGAGGGTAAAAATGTGGTAATAGGGAGTAGAGGAGATATAGAAGGGATTAGGAGACAGGGGAAGGAATGAGACAGGAACTGGGAGAGCTAGGGGGTGAGAAAAGGAAATGAAAAGTTGATAGGTAGTTGAAAAGTACAAAATAAATAGATGGGAGAACTGCAAGGTGAGAAAGTGGTTGACAGAGAGGCAGAAAAAGAAAGGGAGGAAAGAGCTAAAACAGAAAGATCAATATGTCAGAGAAAGATGTAATAAGGGAATGGAACAAGACAGGAGGAAAGAATCGAGGTGAGAAATGGACAGCAGCCCCTGGAAAGGGGAGAAGACAGATAGGAAAGCAGAAAAGAAAAATTAGGATCAACATGATGGGAAAAATGTACAGACAACAAAGGTAGAAAAAAGTGATTTATTTTGAATTTATGAACTATGAGGCCAATATTCAGAGCGATTTAAAAAGTGGGCCGGTCAGGGGCGGGCCAGGAGGCATGTTGGGGAGGACCGGGGCTTATGTGGGTGCTGGCAATATTCAGCCTAAGCCCACACAAGCTTAAGCAGGTGAATTTAGGACAGCTCAAAATCTGTCCTAAATTCACCTTCTTAAGATTATGCAGTCCTGGCTGAGCATTATTTTTTAAATTTTTTTAAAATTGAAATCCTCCCGTGCCCCCAACGCATCACATCCCCTCTATCTCCCCCTTCCAACCCATGGACCTAAGCCACTTCCCCTCACCCCCCACAAATTCACCCTGTCCCCACCCCAACACTCCCATAGCTCATGCAGGCCCCCCCGGACCTACCTTAATCCCTGGTGGTACAATGGTAGTGGTTGGGGGCAGGAGCAGAGCAGTCATCTGGGTCCCGACTCCTAGCACACAGGAGCAATGTAGCAGGAGAGGACAAAGCGAGGGAGCAGTGTAACAGTGAGAGACAGAAAGGTGAGGGGCACATGGTGGCAGCGGCTGTCTAGTCCTGCTCCAGGCCCAGCTGTGTCTCTTGGCGGCCCTGTACACAACAAGAAACCTACCCACAAAAGGGAAGCACTGTAAATATTGCAATGGGCCTTAGAAAATCAATATACGGTATCTATTGAGCAAACTGAACCTCCCAATTATTACAAATCTCTACACAGAAATACCAGGTCAGCAGAATACCTGGCCTTAGTCACACACACTGAACACAGGTAGACTCTCACCAAATACAGAATAAATTATCACAAACTAAAAACAGAAATATGTAGACAAAAATTAAACTGAAACCTCAAGAATTCAGACTTCACATGCAGTGGAACACCAGAGAAATATAAACAGTGATGTATTTCCCCCTGAACTGTGTAAAGTATAAAGATAACAGATGTAAATTCAAAAAATTGATATATTCCAAACACTAAATTTACTTTATTTTTCTTTCTTTCTGTGTGGCCCTTTTACTAAGCTGCATAAGCGTCTAAGTGTGCACAATGAGCGCCAAAATGGAGTTACCGCCCAACTACCGCATGGCTCTTGCGGTAACAGTGGCGTTCCTAGAGGGGCTGACACCCAGGGCGGATCGCCGATGCGCCCCGCCCCCCCAGTGCAGAGTGACCCCACCCCAGCAAAAGAACCCCCCCGGGTGCACGCCGCTGGGGGGGGTGCCGTGCGCCGGTCAGTGTCGTTCGTTTCCATGCTCCCTCTGCCTGGAACAGATTACTTCCTGTTCTGGGGCAGAGGGAGCATGAAAATGAACGACGCTGACCGGCGTGCGGCACTCCCCCAGCGGCGTGCACCCGGAGCGGGCTGCCCCCCCCCCCTCCCCCCCTTGGTACGCCACTGTGCGGTAATTTTCATTTTTGGCATGCATCCGATACGCGCATCTGAAAAATATTTTTTTTTTTTTCGGGGCGCGCCATAATGGACGCGTGCCAAGTGGCATTTGGCACGTGTAGGTCATTATCACCCAGTTACTGTGTGAGTCTTTACCGCTAGGTCAATGGCTGGCGGTAAAGTCTCAGACCCAAAATGGACTCACAACAATTTTCATTTTGCTGCATGTCCATTTTCAGCAAAAAATTTTAAAAGGCCTTTTTTTACAGGCGCGCTAAAAATGGATCGGTGCACGCCCCAACCCCAAGCCTACACTACCGCAAGCCATTTCTCCAGCACACCTTTGTAAAAGGACCCCTGTGTTATCTGGCCATTTTATTTTCTAATTGTCTTGCTCCCAGTCTCTGCTTTTTTCTTAATTTTTTCCTCTCTTAACTTTATTCTCAGGGTCTCCTATCCATTTGTCATTTTGTCTCCCTCCACTGTCATCTCTTCTTCTCTTACATCCATCTCTGACAGAGATCATTTCCTTTCAGCTTTCTTACTTTTATTTTTCTGCTTCTCTTTTCACTCAGATTTTTCACTCTATCCTTACCAGTCAGTCCTCAATCTCCCTCTTTTTTTGTTTTGTTTTTTTGCTAAAGCAGTTAGGGCTCTTCAGCTTGGAGAAGAGACAGCTGAATGTTAGAGATCCATAATGGGTAAATGTAATTCAATTGTTTACTCTTTCAAGAAACACAAAAGAGTAGGAGACATGTTATAAGGTTACAAAGTAATACTTTTAAAACAAATAGGAGACAATACTTTTTCACTAAATGTATAGTTAGGCTTTGGAACTTGTTGCCAGATGATGTGATAAGAGCAGTTTGTATAGCTGGGTTTAAAAAAGGTTTGCACAAATTCCTGGAGGAAATGTCCATAAATTGTTATTAAGGTAGCCTTGGGGAAAGTTACTGCTTTTTGGGGTAAGTAACATGGAAACCTCTACTTTTTAGGATCCTGCCAGACAGTTGTGACCTGGATTGGCCACTGATGGAAATAGGTATGATAGACTTTCAGTCTGATCCAGTATGGCAATTCTTATGTTTCTATGTTTTTTTTCTGTATCTATCTACTACTACTACTTAGCATTTCTATAGCGCTGCCAGGGTTACGCAGCGCTGTACAAGTTTAACATGGGGAAGGATAGTCCCTGCTCAAGAGAGCTTACAATCTACAGCTTTCTATCCTTCACCCAAGCCCTCTCATTCCCCATTTCTTTCTCTTTCCCCAGAATCTCATTAGCTCACCCCTCCATCTACCCCTATGCCCCATTTCCCCCTGAACTATGGGGGGGGGGGGGGTTGGGACAGGGATGGGGATTTATGGGGGAGTGGCTTGTGGCCTCGGGTTAGGAGGGAGTAAGGGAGGGGTTATGACACATTGGGCGCATGGGGGGATATCAATTTCAAATTAAAAAAAAAAAAAACTTATGCGGCCCCAGCTCGATATTCAGCTAGGGCTACATAAGCTTAAACGGGTGAATTTAGGACAGCTTCTTTTTTTTATACCGATAAGTGATTGGATTGGTGTAGCGTGCATTCTGATCTCCTTTGCATAGAAAAGAACAACAGAAGTGGCAGTCGTTATTTAAAAAGGCATCAGGGAGAAAAGGTGCTTCAAAAATAAAAGGTGGCACACACTCAGCTAAAAAAGGAGGGGTGCTGTTGAATAGAAGCAATACCTTGCATAAATAACAGTGCTGAAGAGATGAAATAGTGACATAGGAATGCTAGACATCATGCCGTCTCCTGTTCTCCATCAAACTTCCTTGGAGATTTCCCATAGGCCTGCTCAGGGGCTTTCCCTCCTCTAGCTCCTGCCTTCTGCTATAACTTCCTGCTTTGCAAAACAGGAAGTTGCATCAGAAGGCGGGAGTCAGCAGGGAGGAAAGGTCCCAGAGCAGACCCATGGGGAATCTCCTTGTGTTGTGAGACAGAGGAAGGGAAGGGAAGGAAGAACAAAGAAAGGAGGGAGGAAGGAGATGCTGGACCCGCAGTAATTGGGGTTTTTACTGATCCCACAGTGCAGTAAAAAGTTTGCTCCCACACTGCGGTAAATCTTGGTAAAAAAATATTTTACCATGGATTTATCACGGATTACCACGGGTCGCCTTCCCCATATCATTAACTAGTCAGAAACAATTCCTGGTACCTGTCCCGCTCTCATGGGAACCTCCCATGAGCACCCCCCCTACAAAACCTGGTCACATTTGAGCCTCTGGGCTGAGAAAAAGGTCTTATTGAGAGCTGTCATGCCATTTCCAAGGTCACCTCCTTGCTCAGTACCCACATTCTAAATAGAAGAGGGCTTGAGACGAACTGAGTGCAACAGTGTGTGCTATTAATGACACAGGGAAAAAATTGGATTTTTCCTGTCATTTTGGGTTAAAACAATATAGAAAGCTTTGTTGACATTCCCCATGTCACTTGAAATAAATGCACATTTCTAATTCCTGTACAGCTTTATTCTTTCTTTAAGTAAATGCATTTCTTCTTTGAATTTGTTCCTTGAAGGAGGATGTTAAAGGATCTTAATTAAGTCTTCTAGTCACAATTGTAAAGCTGTCAAAAGAAAATGAGGATGCTGGAAGCATAAGTAAGCACTATAAGCTCTTTTAGCCACGATCCTTAGTCATCAAAAATACTACCCCAGCTAATGTAATTGGAAATGGGAGAGCTCTCTCGTTTAATATGGTTTAACTGTAAAACACATCATCTCATTTTCTGGGTTGGCCAAAGTCCAACCATCTCAGAAACTACAAATGCAATCAAAATACTGTACCACATCAGGGTTATTTTTCTGGCTTATCAGCTGGTGAACTGATGCCAGTATTCGATCTATAAATAAGACGAGGAGCTCTAGTCTGCAGAGCTTGTCTTTGACAGAATAATTAAGAGCATTCCTAAGTGAGGAAATCAGAATGATGGAGATTGAGCCATTATGCTTCTCTAGTCCCCACCTGGGGGCTTTTTTTTTTCCAGTTTATCATCTGCTAGACCTGTGTCAAATCTGTGAATTGTGTGGTCCCTAGTGGGTTGAATAGACCACAGCAATCAAGTATTCTATTGTTGATAGGAGTTCTATATTCGCTATTTCTTTACCATTATTTCTCTGCCCATAGAACCATGCATTCCTCATTGCACTGAGGTCACTATACTTGTAACTTCATCTTGGTGCCTTATTAGAAATGATTCATTTTCTATATGTATCAATGGCTATTTCCATAATTCTGTATGCTGTCATCTGGAGCACGGAGCTACTGTTAGCTTATGGTGATTGACAGTGCCCTGTTGTGGGGTCCCAAATCTGCCCAGGATTGTCTTCCTTTTTACTTCTTTTTTTTTTTTTCAAATTTTAATAATTACAATATTCAATAAATCTTGAATAAAATACACAAAATATGCAACATCATCATAGGAAAACAGTAATACAAAGAGAAATAGAAAAAAAAACTCTTATCGACCACAATTTAGGAATTGATCCAAGAAAAGGAAATTAAATTATAAGCTAATATAACAAAGCCTATTCTCTAATTGTTAAACCAAAGACTGCACCATGCTCTGTTGACTTAATCCAAGTACTATACAGTGTTACATTCAGGATTAAATTTTCACAATTACACTCTCTTTGCTTAATAGAAAATCCTTTTTACTTCTTTCTGTTTGTACTGTTCTATTTGCTTTTAGTTGTTGAGTGTAAACTACTCTGATGTTTAATTTTAAGGGCAGTATATCAAGTACTATATTAAACTAATCAGCTCAAACTTCTAGATATTGCCCTGTACCCTGCATTATTATGTTCATTTGATGCCATAGCAAGGGAAAAGGGGGGGGGGGGGGGGGGGAGGGGAAGGGAAGGAAAGGGAAGGTTAAGTTCTATTTGTTGGGGTAGAAGTACTATGTGTTGGTTTAGCCACATGGGGGGAAAATATCAGACATTCATACATGATGATGTTAACTTTTCTTCTTAAGTTTTGAATAAAAATGATTGAAACATAAACTAATCAGCTCACCTATCCACCACCTAATGTGTGACCTTTTGCATTTTATTAAAACAAATAGGAAAAAATATTTTTTCACTCAAAGCTCTGGAACTCATTGATGGAGGATGTGGTAATGGCGGTTTGTGTATCTGGGTTTAAAAAAAGGTTTGGGCAAGTTCCTGGAGGAAAAGTCCATAGTCTGTTATTGAGATGGACACGGGGGAAGCTCAATTAGAGTTCTGCATAGGCTGTATCCACTGGACCTCTGTCAATAATCGGCCAAAACCCTTTCAAAAACTTTTATTGTGACTTTAACTTATAATCATGTAAACATATTTAAAATCATAAACTTTATGTGTAGCATGCAGCACATCTGTTCCCAATCTGTTCCCGTTTCACCCTCAGACCTCTTCAGGGATGCAGTGCTACAAAGTGACAAAAAAAACAAATTTAAAATCCTATTTCTCTCTTCTGAACTTGACTAGTTTGATTTCAGAAACTGGCATGCTCCTTACAGACCTTTAACTGACTGTCGCCATTTTCATTCCCTGCTAAGCTCAGAATGTCTCTGGTGGGCGGCGGCACCATATATTTGCATACCAATCAAACAGGACTTGACGTCATATTATGCTAAATATCTCAGTAAATTGGCTCATGAGATGAAAAAAAACTGAAAATCCATTAAAGAAAAATCACCCATTCTATTGCAGAGTTCAAACCAGAGGGTTCCACTGATCTCAGTCTATGGATCCAGCATTGTTCACTCCATTTCAAAGACTTTCCTCTATCACCCCCCATGCATTCATGGCACTTGCTCATTCAACCAACAATGAAAATCCTCAAAAGTGTGTCTAAAATGCATACAATGTGTTACCATCGGGGCTGTTGTACGCTGGTTCAAAATGCAGGAGTGATTCTCACTCAATCTTATACTCAATTTTCTGATGGTTTTCCTGATGTATAATTTCCTACATAGTAGAGGAAACATTCACTTACCAAATAAGATGGTACCAAATATCCTTCAAATTCTCCATATTGGAATGCAAAAAGAGGAGGCTGATGTAACTTTGATGGGTGTTCAAAATGTGCCAATATTTTAAAGTTGTTAATTTAAACATTTTTGCTCCCATTAAGTACGAGAGAACACAAGTGATACGTTCAGATGATTCTGCTGTTGTGGGCAAAAGTAGGTAATCCCATGTGGCCCAGCATGCTCTTTTGTAGGCCATTTTTATGATTTTAGATTTGTAAGGAACTGGGCAACATTCTGGGGAAGGGGGAGCCTATTCCAGAAAGGAGGGCTCCACCTTAACCAGGTTGGGACCAGGCTGCTGGCATTGGCATTTCAAAAGGAGACAGCGCAGTTTTTAAACTAGAACCTGGGGGAAGGCCAACAGTCGTTCAAAAACGCATGGTTCGGAACACGGTATCTTTTAAAGATATCAACAAAAAAGAGAAGATAGGGTATAATGAGGTTGCAAAAGAGACCATAGTAGATCAGGTGACCTTAAACAAAAATCAAACAAAAGATTGAAAATTAACACTGTCAACTACAGAGCAAGATGTAAATAGGAACAACAAGCATAGTTTGAAACATCTATATGCGAATGCCAGAAGACTAAGAAATAAGATGGGAGAGTTAGAATATATTGCACTAAATAAAAATTAGATATAATGGGCATTCTGAGACCTGGTGGAAGGAGGATAACCAGTGGGACACTGTCATGCCAGGGTACAAATTATATCGTAGTGATAGGGTGGATTGAATTGGTGGAGGGGTAGCACTGTTTGTTATAAGAGGGCCTTGAATCAAATAGATTGAAAATCTGCAGGAAAAACACGTCTTGGAATCCCGATGGATTGAAATTCATGTGTAAATGGGAAAATGATAGTGATAGGAGTGTACTATCGCCCACCTGGCCAGGATGAACAGATGGATGTAGAAATGTATCAGAATTAGGGAGAATAACAAACTGGGAACACCAATACTAATGGGTGATTTCAATTACCCCAATATTGACTGGGTAAATGTAGCATCAGGGCATGCTAGGGAGGTAAAATTCCTTGACAAAATCAAGGACTGCTTTATGGAACAGCTGGTACAGGAGCCAACAAGAGAAGGAAAAATTCTAGACTTAGTTCTCAGTAGAGCACATGATCTGGTGCAGGAGGTAATGATGCTGGAGCAGCTTGATAACAGTGATCATAATATGATCAGATTTGATATCGGCATTGGAGTAAGTACACACAGGAAATCCAATATGTCAGCATTTAACTTTCATAAAGGAGACTATGATAAAATGAGAAGAACAGTGAAAAAAAAGCTTAGAGGAGTAGCTTGTGAAGTCAAAATTTACATCAGGCATGGAGCTGTTCAAAAATACCACCCTGGAAACCCAGGCCAGTTTGGGTATCCAAAGTTTCTTGAATCACACACAGAGACAAGATCATCATTCACTGAATAATTTGCTGGTTCAACTTTTGCATTTGGTTCTAACTAAAATTTTTTTGTTATGTTGCAGCATAAATATTTCTTCCAGGTGAAAGGCATGGCAATGGGGACTACAGTACCTCAAGATGTGGCAAATTATGTCAATGCTCTTGAGAAAACAGTTTTTGTCTAGTACTCATTTTGCCTCATGAACATTTTTATTTTTGAAATGCTTCATCAATGATGTGGTTTTTTTTTGTGGGGCTGTGATGGTTTACAGCCTTAATGCTTTTTTAATTTGGCTTAATAATTGTGATCAGAATCTGAAGTTTGTTTATCAATATGATACACATAGATATCATTTTTGGGTCTACAAATTTCTAGAACGGGTAGAAGCTTTGAGTATACTGTTTTTTGCAAACCTATGGACATTTTCAAAGTGGCCATCCACGTAAGTTACGTCAGAGTATCCCTGTGGGCCAGTTTTTACATCGAAGATGCAAATGTCATCAACTTTGGAATTAAACATCAAGCCACAGATATATTTGTTAGATTTATACAACGTGGTTACCCTACTTAAGTACATAAGGACATAACTATTGTCATACTGGGACAGACCGAAAGTCCATCAAGCCCAGTATCCTGTTTCCAACAGTGGCCAATCCAGGTCACAAATACCTGGCAAGATCTAAAAAAAGGACAACACATTTTATACTGCTTATCTTAGAAATAAACAGTGGCTTTCCCAAGTCCATTTTAATAATGATCTAAGGACTTTCCTTTAGGAATCCAGCCAAAACCTTTTTTTTTAAAACTCCGCTAAGCTAACTGCTTTTACTACACTTCTCTGGCAACAAATTCTAGAGTTTAATAAATGTTGAGTGAAGAAACATTTTCCTCTGATTCATTTTAAATTTACTTCTTTTGTAGTTTCATTGCATGCCCCCTAGTCCTAGTATTTTGGAAAGAGGTAAACAAGCGATTCATGTCTACCCATTCCACTCCACTCATTATTTTATAGACCTCTATCAATATCTCCCCTAAGCCGTCTTTTCTCAAAGCTGAAGAGCCCTAGCCGCTGTAGCCTTTCCTCATAGGGAAGTTGTCCTATCCCCTTTATCGTTTTGTCATACTTCTCTATACCTTTTCTAATTCCACTGTATTTTTTTTGAGATGCGGTGACCAGAATTGAACACAATATTCGAAGTGCGGTTGCACCATGCAGCAATACACAAGAATTATAATGACCTCATTTCTGTTTTCCATTCCTTTCCTAATGATACCTAACATTCTATTTGCTTTCTTAGCAGCCACCACACACTGAGAGAGGTTTCAATGTATCATCAACAATGACGCCTAGATCCCTTTCCTGGTCAGTTGACTTCTAATGTGGAACTTGCATTACGTAGCTATAATTTGGGTTCCTCTTTCCCACATGCATCACTCTGCACGTTGCTCACATTAAAGGTCATCTGCCATTTAGATGCCCAGTCTCTCAATCTCGTAAGGTCCTCTAGTAATTTTTCACAATCTGTTCAATCTGGTCGTGAGCCCTTGAGGCCTAGGCCGAGGCTTAGCGTAAGATCTTGGCCAAGGCCTAGGGTAGACCAAACAGGCCCTACGCACAACCCCAGCCACCAAGCCCTGCACACACAGGACAAACAACTAGCACCACCAGAAAATGGGAGATAGAGCATTCAGGCGGGCCTCACAGCCGAACGGGAACCCACTCATACACTGGGAAGGGAGAAAGAACAACAAAGGGTCCCCCCAAGGGACTGGAGCACAAGCAGCACACACAGCGCTGGCAAGAGATACAAGGGAAAGGGCAAGAGACAGAAGCTTCTAAAGGAACACACAAGGCTGTGCTACAGGGGCAGATAAGGATACGGGAAGCCCACAAGGGAACACTCTAGGCTGTACCATACAGCACACAAAGGTAAAGGGAAACCACCTATAAGAATACACAAAGCTGGCCCCACAACACACAAGGATAAAGGGAACTGCTATAGAAATATACAAGGCTGTGCCACACAGCACTCAAGGTAAAGGGAAAGAGTAAGCAAACAGAGAAAAGTTGCCTTAACATACATAGATCAGATAAGGAGCACTGCTCACCAGAATCAGAAGACAGACTCAGCAACAAGGGAAAACAGGCTAGGGAAAGGCTACTCCTGAAAACACCGAACTGCAGGAAGCAGTGCTACATGACAGACAAAGTGAGGCAACAAAGGGAACTTAAACAAACAAGAGCAAATACAAGGACAGGAAGGCTGCCAAAGAGAGGCAAAACCACAGGGAGCAGAGCCTAAGCTTAGCACAAAAAGGAACACAGAGAGAAAGGGAACTAAATCAAACGAACAAGAACGATACAAGGCATAAGCTTACCACAGTCAGCATAAAACCAGAGAAGCAGGGAACAGACCAGGTGTAGTGAAGTGAGGCAATCAAGCTCATGCTGGGAATACCCAGCACACACACACAGAATCAACAAACAACGAGGAGAGAAGCAAAACTCCAACGTATACACAAAGTGCCCTAGCATAAGCAGGCTTCAGCTGAGCAATCAAACGCTAAAGCAAAGGTTGTAGGGAAAGGTAAGGTTAAGTAGATCTTGTCTTCTGACGCCTGCAGCTACAGATGTCAGCTCAAATCCTGACAGGCCAATGAGAGGCGAGTTCCAGCCATTCCCCTGCCTGTTAGCAGAGCGGGTTCCAGCCATTCCCCTGCCTGTTTAGCAGAATTATAGCACAATCCTCTTGTGATTTAACAACAAATAACTTTGTGTCATCATCAGCAAATTTAATTACCTCATTAGTTACTTTCATTTGTAGATCATTTATAAATATGTTAAAAAGCAATGGTCGCAGCATAGACCCCTGGGGAGCCCCGCTATCTACCCCTCTCCATTGAGAATACTGACCATTTAACCCTACTCTCTGTTTTTTTATATTTTAACCAGTTTTTAATCCACAATAGGACACTACCTCCTATCCCATGACTCTCCAATTTCCTCTGGAGTTTTGCATGAGGTACATTGTCAAATGCCTTTTGAAAATCCAGATACACAATATCGACCGGCTCACCTTTATCCACATGTTTGCTCACCCCTTCAAAGAAATGTAATAGATTGGTGAGGCAAGATTTCCCTTCACTAAATCCATGTTGGCTTTGTCTCATTAATCCATGCTTTTGAATATGCTCTGTAATTTTGTTCTTAATAATAGTCTCTACCATTTTGCCCAGCACCGACGTCAGGCTCACCGGTCTATAGTTTCCCGGTTCTCCTCTAGAACCTTTTAAAAAATCAGCGTTACATTGGCCTGATTTTAAAGATAAATTACATATTACAATTTTTTTTTTGTTACATTTGTACCCCGCGCTTACCCACTCATGGCAGGCTCAATGCGGCTTACATGGGGTAATGGAGGGTTAAGTGACTTGCCCAGAGTCACAAGGAGCTGCCTGTGCCTGAAGTGGGAATTGAGCTCAGTTCCTCAGTTCACCAGGACCAAAGTCCACCACCCTAACCACTAGGCCACTCCTCTACTCAATAGTTCTGGAAGTTCATTTTTAATTCTACCAGTACTCTGGGATGAATACCATCCAGACCAGGAGATTTGCTACTCTTCAATTTGTGAAATTGCCTCATTACATCCTCCAGATTTATAGAGATTTCATTCAGTTTCTCTGACTCGTCAGGTTTGAATACCATTTCTGGCACAGGTTTATCTCCTAAATCTTCCTCGGTGAAGACCGAAGCAAAAAATTCATTTAATCTCTCCACTATGTCCTTCTCTTCCCTGATTGCCCCTTTTACCCCTCGGTCTTCTAGCGGTCCAACCAATTCTGTTGCTGGCTTCTTGCTTTTAATATACCTAAAAAAAATTTTACTATATGTTTTTGCCTCTAGCACAATCTTTTTTTCGAAGTCCCTCTTTGCTTTTCTTATCAACACTTTGCATTTGACTCGACATTCCTTATGCTGTTTCTTATTATTTTCAGTCGGTTCCTTCTTCCATTTTCTGAAGGATTTTCTTTTAGCTCTAATAGCTTCTTTCACCTCACTTTTTAACCATGGCGGCTGTCATTTCGTCTTCCTTCCTCCTTTTTTAATACATGGATAACTGGACTGGGCTTTCAGGATGGTACACAGAAGGCAAAAGTAGAGACTAATAGACGATTCACCACTGGAGACGTGAGTCCAACAGTCTTTATTATATCAGAGATAACGACCCGACACAGGCCGTGTTTCGACGCTAAAAAGCGTCTGCATCAGGGGTCAATAAATACACTACAAATCAAAACATATAACATATAAATAATGCCAATAAAAACATATATGCACATCCATATAGAGATATGAAAATTCAATAGACACTAATTTTCTGATCAGAGGTCAATATGCTCAAATATGCTTAATAACCATTAAAACTTTCTCTGCTTGTTTAATTAATCCCTCCTAACTCTTTAAGTGTTACATGGATACTTTGTTATCAGGTGTTTGTTTTTAAACCCATTATGTTCTCATTCCTGGCTTGCAGTGCTAGGTGATACACATTCAGTCAGCGTTTGGTTTCACTTTCACTTTCTCTGCTGGTTCAATTAATCCCTTGTAACTCTTCAAGTATTACATGGATACTTTGAGGCAGATGCACTAAAGCTAAATGAGCCTTTAATGACTCTCCAACGAGGAAAATTTGATCCGTTGCATGCATCAAAGGGCTTTTACCGAGGAAGCCAGCAGCTAACGAAAACGGAATGGAGATGAGCAATTAGTGTGAAAACCCCATTGAAACGACATGCACTAACCTTTTCCGATTGCCTTTACGCAGGAAAAAGGCAGGAAATCTAACGAGAGGTCTGGACCACTCGTTAGGACAGCTCTGTGCCAGGAAAAATCATTAAGTAAAAAAATAAACAAACTTTGAGCCAATCCCAGCGCATTAGCAGAGCTAAAAGCGCTGTGATTGGTCCAAAGGACGTCAGAAAAACATAAATAAATAAAAATAAAAAAAGGATCGGGAGGGGCAAGGGCGCTCATCAGGAGCGTCCTGTACGGACGGCCTTGCCCCCCCCGCTGCTCCCCACTTTCCCGCCGCTCCCCCCCACCCCGAAAAAGCAAAATTCAAGCAGCCCCTGCCCCCCTCCCTTCCTCACTACTCTCTCACCTCAGCTCCGCCTCCCAACATCCTCCGTCCTGTGCCCCGCCCCCTTTTGGGGTCGTCGCCGCCATTCCCCTCCTCCATCGGGCCCCCCTCCCTCTTACCGGGCCCGTGCAGCGCCTCTCTCCTCTGTCCGAAGGCGCTGCACGGGCAAGAAGACAGCTGATGCCTGCCTTCGCCCAGCTTCGATGGCGCGTCTTTCTCCTGCTGGGCCCGCTTCATCTTGAAATGTCCTTGTGAACTATATTACGTGGGGCAAACATCACGAATGCTGAAGACAAGACTAATTGAACATCGCCACTGCATACAAGCTAAAAAAACATATGAACCCTTGGTTTCTCATTGTTTATTGAAAAAACATGAGTTTTCAGAATTACGATGTATTGTGTTGGAACAGATTTATATTACTGAGCGGAGAGGAGACGTGAGAAAAATATTAAGACAAAAGGAACAACGATGGATTTTTGCTTTACAAACTGTGATCCCGAAGGGGTTGAACATATCAATAGAATGGAAAGCATTTTTGTGATGTATTCCTGACTTGAAGGGAAGAGATAAGGATCCTGGAATAGGGTTGACGTCAAGAAGGATATGACGTGAGAGGAAATGACGAGGGAGAGTGAGTTGTATAATTGAGAAGGAAGCCATTCGAAGTTTAAAGACGCCATTAAGAGGCAAGATAGTGGTGGAAGATTGAAGCTTGAAGAAGGAAAATATCAGCCCTTGAAATAGCCCGGTGGTGGCGAAACAGGGTTCTCCTGTTGGGCGTAATAGTAGCAGATATTTTTGAAAAGAATGGATATTCAGAAGATGCAAGCTAAGTGATAAGTTTCTGAGTAATTGAAATCACCCATTATTATTGTGTTCCCCAGTTTGTTTGCCTCTCTAATTTCTGATAACATTTCTACATCTGTCTGTTCATCCTGGCCAAGTGAACGGTCGTACACGCGTATCACTATCTTTCATGAGGATTCCAAGATGTGTTTTGTGTTCTGCAGGATCTTCAATCTATTTGATTAAAGGCCCACTTTAACATACAAAGCTACCCCTCCACCAATTCGATCTACCCTATCACTACAATATAATTTATACCCTGGTATGACAGTGTCCTACTGGTTATCCTCCTTCCACCAGGTCTCAGAGATGCCTATTATATCTAATTTTTCATTTAGTGCAATATATTCTAACTCTTCCATTTTATTTCTTAAGCTTCTGGCATTTGTAAAGCTAGACAAGATACAGTGACTCCGTATGATAATATGGAAATCTGTGTTTTCCTGGACCTTAGCCTCAAAACTATATGCAAACGTAAAGAGCTGTGGGGCTATAAAAAGGACTTACATGATAAAGAACATCAAGTTGGCTTATGGTACTCCACCCTGATGTCATTAGTTAAGGACAAACATCGATTTCTGACATTCCCTTAAAGGCCAAATCCTTTTTGAAAGCACTTGCTCAGGAGAGTACAACAAGTACTGGGAAGAATGGCCACTTGCGGAGACCTCTTCGTTCGGCTGGGAGTTTGCTTGCTGCGGGTCAGCTGGGTACTGTTTTGGAACATCCTAACAGATATGACCCATTGGCAATAACTCCTTGTAAGTCTACACACCATGGGGCACAAAAAGAGCTTCCCCAGTCGGAGGATCCACCAAAGGGTGAAGTGTCATCATCAGAAGGATAGAGTTCATCCAGGGCAGAGGAGGAGGAATGTCGGGCTCAGGACACAATTGTAGCAAGTGAATAAGAGATCACATCCTCAGGATTTCTGGGGGTGTTGATTACCTCAAGAAGAATGAGCTTGTTCTGCAATGAAAAGTGGATGGCTCTACAAGTGAGATTTTTCAACAGACAGCATTTCAAGCTTATTGACAGAGGACTGGCTTTGCACATATCTGTTTTTCAGAGCCCTTGGAGGCGCAGCACATTATTAATTCTGGGGTTAAAAACTTTTTGTTCTTATAATGGGGCAGAAGGTCTGGCGGGGGGAGTGATGGGTTAATTGGGTTAACCTTTTGAATTATTCTGTATGGATGGGGGAGGGGTATATGGGGTTGGGAAGGGGAGAGGGATAGGGATAAGGACATAGGTCAATACAATGGGAAGTGTGGAAGATCAAGATACTGAGTGAATGGGTAGGCAGTGGTGTTATGATATTTTCTTAGCATGCCTGTGAGATGTATTAAATTTGGTTCCTGGAATGTTCGGGGGTTGAATAGCCCAATAAAAAGAAGGCAAATTCTTGCTGTTTTGAAAACGGAGCAGTTAGATATTGTATTATTGCAGGAAACTAAGCTTAACCCAGAGGAAACAATTACATTGAAAGAGGGGGATGAGGAGGTTTATTTTTCCTCAGGAGGTTCTAAGAGGAAGGTGGTAGTTATTCTTATTTAATGCTACCATGGTGGATATAGAGGGCCATACAGTTTGGCTTAAGGGCAGAGTAGGCGATTTAGATTTTATGATTCTGGTAGGGTAAAAAAAACAATTGTTTGAGAAGTCATTTGGGAAAATTCTACCCCCTGATAATGGTATTTTGCTAATTACAGTGGATTTCAATTGTATGTTGGGTCCTCTAGATTCCTTGGTCAGGAGGGGCCAGAGACAATTGCCAAGATAGTAAGAGGTTCCGCTTTCTCCTACATAGATGGAATCTGGTCGACCGGTGGCATGAGCATAATTTAACCTCCAAAGAGTATACTTTTTACTCTGACTTACATGATTCATACTCTCGATTGGATCATATGTTGAGTACAGTTTCCCAGCTGGGGAATTGGACCGACCTGGTGATTCACCCCATACTTCAATCTGATCATGCCTTGATGGTTGGGACCTGGCAGAGGGTGAGGATACTGAGTCCCAAACATGCTTGGCGAGCCAATGTACAACTTTTAGTTCAACCACAGATTAAGTGCTGGCTTCAAAAAGAATGGGTTAGTTATAGCTCCGTCAATGATACTGAAGAGGTCTTCCTTAATACATTGAGGGAAGCAGGTAAAGATTATATGAGAGGGTTGCTCATTCAAAAGGGGGCCCACATAAAAAGAGATAGGGAGCAACAAAAGACAGCACTGTTTGCTGACATTATGTCTCTCCAGGCCACATATGAGAACTGGAGATCCAAAGGTACTTAGGTTCTACAGAAAAAGTCACAATTGGAGTTATTAGAGACGCAACACATGGAGTTTCTTTTGGCTTGCTACAAACGTATGTATAGTATGCATAGTAATAAATCTGGCAAACTTTTAGCTTGGCAGCTTAAGAAGCAGAGGGATTCCAGGTGGATGCGCTATGTGAAAGGCCCTGTGAGGGAGAGTCTGATTTCTAATCAGGCTATGTAGCAACTGAGGTCTGGAAATTTTATGCAAAATTATACACTTCTGAGTCCAAAGTCACTTCTGAGGCTATAGATACATATCTTGCTAAATTGTCTCTCTCCAGATTATCTATACAAGATCAACTTTGGCTTAATAGGGATATTCAGAGTGAGGAGGTGGAGGAGGCTATTAAGGGGTTGAAGACTGGTAAAGCAGCAGGAGAGGATGGTTTTCCGATGGAATATTACAAAACTTTGGCCTCCTCCCTGGCTCCTCTCCTAGTTTGGTTATTCAACTCTATTAGGGAAGGGGGTTCTCTTCCCAGTAATATGTATAGAGCTAAAGTGGTGGTGCTCCCTAAACCAGGTAAAGACCTTTCTCTTTTTGCAAATGATAGGATTTCAGTTTTAAACAATGATATGAAAATATTGTCTAAAATTTTGGCTTCATGTTTGGAGACTCTACTTCCAAAGTTGGTGCACTGTGATCAGACTGGGTTTGTGAAAGTTAGATTTCTGGGAGATAGCATTATTAGACCATTAATTTAATATCCCTGATTCAACATGAAAAACTTACAGCTATGTGTGTAACCATTGATGCCGAAAAGGCGTTTGATCGCATCGAGTGGGATTTTCTTTTTAGAGTTATACAGATTATGGGTCTGGGTAGGCCCTTTGGCCAATGGGTACCCTCCCTTTACGTAGCCCCTTCTAGCCAAATTATGGTTTATTTATTTATTTGTTGCATTTGTATCCCACATTTCCCACCTATTTGCAGGCTCAATGTGGCTTACATTATTCCGTAATGGCAATCGCCATTTCCGGGATGAGAAATACAAAGTAGTATTGCATTAAAGTTCATAGTGACAGAGTAAATTAAGCAGTCAAGTATAGAGAATTCGTTTCCGGTATGAGAAATAAAGTTAATGTGGAAGAGTCAGAAACTTTCATTTTGGAGAGGGGGGGGTATGGCAGGGATGCCCGATGTCTCTACTTTTTTTTGCCCTGGTCATTGAGCTGCTGGCGCAGGGCATTAGGCTTAATCCGTTAATTGAGCCAGCTAGAGTGGGGCAGACGGAGCATATAATTTTACTGTATGCTGATGAGATGATGCTCTTTGTTTGGAAACTTCAGACTTCATTGGCCTCTTTGTTGGAAGAATTAGATGCCTTTTCCACTCATTCTGGTTACAAAATGAATAAACACAAGACAGAGGCCCTTTTATTTAATACAACTAGAGGAGAAAGTTTGCAAATCTCCCCTTTCAATTGAATACTAAAGGGTTTCAATATTTGGGAGCGAAAATCTCGGGTAAGGCACAAGAGTTGTCTCATCTTAATTATCCTCCCTTGGAACAGTCCATCAGGACGCTATTAGGAGAATGGAAAGGCCTTACGCTCACTTGGATGGGTAGGATTGCAGTGATCAAAATGATGATTGTCCCGAGGTTTCTATTTATGTTTTTGCAACTTCCGCTGGCCTTGCCTCAACACATTTTTTGCAGCAGGGACAAGATGTTACGGGATTTTATGTGGCATGGATGTAGACCAAAGATAAGTTTTCATAGGTTAATGTTGCCTTGGGGGGCTGGGAGGGATGGGTTTTCCAAATTTGTGGCATTATTATAAAGCTGCAGTTCTTAAGTCTCTTAAGGATCACCATGTCCAATCAGTAGTTAAATTATGGATTTCTATTGAACGGGAGTATACATATTTTCAGAAGCATAGCCAGGTTGAGGGTGCAGGGGTAGCAGAGAGTGGACTGCCGACAATGTCAGCACATATTTTAAACACAATAGATCACGTGAAAGATATGCGCCGGCACTGTTGGAAGTCCATTTGGCGGAGTGGCCGCTCCCCTGGCGACCCACCTAGCTACGCCTCTGCTCCTCAGTCTATTCATGAGTATATATGAAAGTGGCAAAAGGAGGAGATGGCCACTAGTAAGGGTAGTCCATATCATGTCTTTGTAGATGCCCTGCGTACTCATTGGAAAGCACTGCAAGGTTCAGTGGGAAATTTGGGAATATTTCATCTTTATAGTCTGTTAAGGGATCATTTACCTCTTAATACTGGATACATGGCCACCCCTGGTCATAATTACAACATTTGGTAGCTGTAAAAATCTCTTTTTTTTCAGTATTTTCAAATTAGGGACCTACTTCTGCAACTGGCTGCACGGGCTTATTTTTTTTTCACAAACCACATGATCTGGAAGTCACTCTGTTTAAATCTGAGGGGAACATTAATTTGTTGGCTCACACTTATGAGGATTTGGCTGCTCTGTCTCCTATTATTGGCTATCCACATGAACATACTTGGGAATGTTGGTTGGGGCGTGCGTTTGACAAAAAGGAGTGGGCTAATATTTCTGAATATGCTAGAAAATGTGCTGTAGTTTCCAACTATCAACAGCTGCAACGCATGTTAATCTTGCAGTTGTATTGGTACCTAGCCAAGCTCCATGGATCCTCTATCCAGTAGTTCATTGATCTGTTGGAGGGGTTCTGGAGTGGTGGGTAGTTTTGAACATTTGTGGTGGGATTGCCCTCTCAGTCAGCGGTTCTGGCGGGGTGGGATCTGGTTTCAGCTCCAGCTTTTGGTGCAGTAGTGGGTGGGACTTTGGGCCACAGATTTGCTTGATGGGGAGAGTCTCTCCCCGCTGGCATCTGTTCCTGAGCAACTAGCACTGACACTCCTCTTAGCAGCTAAAATGACCATTGCCAGAGCATGGAAGGATACCATGGGCCCATCTTTAGTGGGCTGGTATAAGGTGTGTGCTGAAGTGCACAAATATGAGAAAATCTCAGCAACACTGCAAGGGAAGAGGAGCCAATTTGAGAACAAATGGTTTTGGGTAGCTTGTTAACTGGTATGTCTGCTCCTTATTTCTCACCTTTTACTTTATTCAGTTCGTTGGGTGTTCCACTACAATGCATTTGTGTTTTCATTTTTCCGAGTACCTAACAAGTCAAACTTGATTGCACCACTGATATTTGATGAGTGTTTCAATTGGCTTTTAACCCCATTTATATAAAGGTCCAATAGACTGGGATGGTTTTGTAAAATCCGAGTGTAGTAGACAGGAGATTGTATAGAAATTGTGGCTGATGGTATTTGTTTATTGTTCATACTGCTTTGTGTTACACTTTTCAATAAACATTGAATAATTTAAAAAAAATACAGAAGGAGGAACCAGTGATGGCAACATAAAAATAACTATACTATTATAGTCCATCTAGCCCAGTATCCTGTTTCCAGCAGTGGCCAATCCAGGTCACAATTACCTGGCAGAAACCCAAATAGTAGCCACATTCCATGCTACCAATTCCAGTTGCAACAGTTGCTGCCCCATGTCTGTTTCAATAGCAGACTATGGACCTTTCCTCCAGGAACTTGTCCAAATCTTTTTTAAACCCAGATACGCTAACTGCTGTTACTACAACCTTACCCACACAGTCTAATTTTCTCTGCTAACTGGTTCAACACAGTTTACTTCTGTTGCATGCATAGTCTTGTAATTCTGATTTCCCTGTTGAATTCCTTAAGCTTGTTAAATTGTGCACATTGTTATAGAATCCACAGCGATTTTGGCACCGATATCTAGGCATGCTATATAGAATACAGGGGACAGCAGCTAACCACCTATATGGCATGATATAACTGGATAGCCTTGAATATTCAGCACATCACTGGCTAAGTTTAGTGGCCCAATAGGACCGCCTAAATAGCAGCCCTATCTGGTCGCTATAAAATTAACCAGCCAGCGCTAAACATTAACTTGGACCAGTTATTAAACTGGCTTAAAAAAAACCCTGGATGTTCAATGCTGGTCACCGGAAAGAAACCGGTAATGAATATCTAGGCAAAGCGCCAGTTGCAGGACTTAGTCAACCTGCCTCCCGCAGGCTGAATATTGTCTGGTTAATGTTTTCCAACAAAACAACTTTTAGCAGTTTGTAAATTTACAAAAAAACAGCACTCATATACACAATAAAAGGAATCTAAATATGGTAAATAATTTATTAAATATTTTGCATTAATTAAAAAAGGAAAGAAATGAAAAGAAAAAAACTGCTAATACACTACAGTTGATGTGACACACCTGACCTTCAGACAGAATTGGGCTAGCATCCTAACAGGGCAAAAAATATAGTTAAGAGTCGCAGTCAGTAAATATGAACTGCCTTTATTTTTTCATCTGTGGATTTCAGCATTGCAGACATGCAATTAAAGCATATTCCAATCAGTGCTTAGTTTATATACCTAACACATATATAATAATAGACCATAACGTCCATCTTATTTGGCTGTTGTAGCAGTACTGGTAGATGTGACAGTCCGTGGCTATGTTGTCACTGGCACATGTATCTCATGCAGTTTGCATATTCAGCGTGTGGTCTCTCATATAGAAATCTTATCACTGTACATATTATTTACAGAACCCTAGAGAAATGCCACAAGATCCACTTGAGAGTTCATGTAGGAATCTGCACTTTCAGACCTGCTAAGCAAGCAAATGCAAAATAGCTTTGCATGCTCTCCGAAGTAACAATTCTAGTCTCCAACCCTTTCCCCAAAGTAAATCTACTTAGAGTCTAGTTAAGCAGTAGGTAAATTAAACGAGAACTGGCACACATTTCTGTTCCTCAGCATATACATACATTAAGAATTTGCAATGCAGATATAAAAACGAGACATTAAATGACTCTGAGCACCAAGCAGGATTCGAACAAGAAGAACACTATCGGGACAGGATATCAGGACACTACAGGATAATACAATGTGTCTGAATAATTTACTGTAGATGAAGTAGAAACATACAAGAGAAGGAAAGAGAGAAGAAGGAAGAGGAGGAGAGGATATAGATGGAAACTGAGGGCTTGAAAAGAAAGTGGAGAAACAAAGTGGATAAAAAGAAATAGAAGGCAAGATTGGGGAGAAGAAAGAAACACTAGTTCTTGTGTATAAACCAGAAGGCAAGTCTCAGTACACCATCACATCACAGATCCTGGCCCAGGTCTTCCTTATTTTGCAGGCATACTGAAGGGTTTTATGGGTAATCATGCAGTTGCTCCTGGTTAGAGTAATAGCAGACAGTGCAGTCATCCTGGCACAGAACATGGACATGAATTGGCTTAGCTGCCTGGTTTTTATCTCCTGCTTCATTCATGGCTCCGACTCATTCCAGCAGAGTTACAGAACTGTAGTTGATGCCACATGACAGCTCATTGGTGCAATCCAGTCATGGCCCAAAACGGTGGGGCTTCATGTCAGTTTTCGTTCACAATAACTTCCAATTTTTTTAATTCCTTCTTTTCCCTGATCTGCCTCTACGGTGTATTTTATGCCCCAGATCAACTGAATTAGCTTGAAGTAGTGGTTTTGGCCATTCTTTTGCATGTCCTTTAAAGTTACCAAATAATTTGTGAATGCAATACAGTACATACAAATTTCACATTGTAGTAAGAGATGAAACAGTCTTCGTAAACACCGCACCCGGGATACGCTTTGTCTTTTTTGGAGAAAGTCTAAACAACAATAACAAAAAACCTGAAGAATTTACTTGAGTAATGTATAACAGTGCTAAGTCGAGGTATTGTCTTGTTAACATAATATTCCTGTTCAGTCAATTCTGTTTTCCAGTAGTTCTATCCCATTTCTTTTTCCTTTACACTTTTGACAGAGAAATATTTCAGCCAACTGGTATATATAAAATGAGTCGTACTGGAAAACATTGTTCAGTATGTTCTATTAAGACAGGATGCAGTGGTCCTAGTTTCTTCCATTTAGACATAATTAAAACAAATCTCAAAACAGCCATCAGCAGCAGGAGGACAGTTTGTTTTTCTCACACATATTGTAAGTCGATATGTTGCCCAGTTGACGGTTCTGCACTTGCACCTGATGCTGTAGTGACACTGAGTGGGATGCTACCCACCTTCGGTTCCTCTTCATGTGAAATACCGGCACTGTGTGGAGTCGATGTAACAATAGGATGTACACCGCAAATATCCATAAGACCTAAGTGAAAGAGAGAAAGTGTACATCAGAGGGGAGATATGGTGGAGGGAGGGAAGGTTTATATGGCTCCCCATGGAAGAAGTTTCAAAGAATCTATGGATCCAAGTATCCCTTTTGCTTCTAGACATGATGCATCCAGTCACTGCCCAGCAACCACACTGCAATAGTACGTCGTTCTACTCCTGCCTGAGGTTATTGTTCCATTTTGATGTATTCTTGCCTTTAGCCTTTATTTTGGAAAAGCAGATGATAAAATAAAGTTGGCTGACTGAACTTGCTAATGGCAAGGATTATTAAGCAGAAACAATGGGTGAGAGCAGAAAATAAATGTACATATAGGGGTTGATATTCAGCCAGCGGCGTTCAGCATTTTGGTGACCACTGTCAGCATTACCTTATGCTGTTCAAGGCTCTAACCTGAAAGTTAGCTCAACTGAAGCTTCAGGGCCTGCTCAGCCAAAGGCCTGCGGGAGGAATGTCAGAGCTGCTTGCATTCTGAGCAGGCCCTGAAGCCTCAGTTGGGCTAACTTTCAGGCTAGGGCCTCAAACAGCACAAGGTAATGCTGACAGTGGTCAGTAAAACGCTGAATGCTGCTGGTTGAATATCAACCCCTATATGTACTGTACATGTTTTTTTCTGCTCTCACCCATTGTTTCTGCTGAACAATCCTTACCATTAGCAAGTTCAGTCAGCCAACTTTATCATCTGCTTCAGGGCCTGCTCAGAGTATCAGCCAAAGGTCTCTGGGAGGAATATCAGAGCTGCTTGCATTCTGAGCAGACCCTGAAGCAGCTGACACTCTGAGCAGGCCCTGAAGCCTCAGTTGAAAGTTAGCCCAACTGAGGCTTCAGGGTCTGCTCAGAGTGTCAGCCAAAGCCCAAAGGCCTTTGGGAGAGAATGAAAGCAGCTCTGACATTTCTCCCAGAGGCCTTTGGTTGACACACTGAGCAGGCCCTGAAGCCTCAGTTGGGCTAACTTTCAGGTTACAGCCTTGAACAGCACAAGGTAATGCTGACAACCTCTACTGGTGTTATACCCAGAAATTCAATGCCGGGCCATGTCCGGGCTCTGGCACTGAATTTCAGGGTTTATGGAGCCAGCAAAACCATAGCCATTAAGTGCTAGATTCAGAAATTAACTAGCTAGCTAGTTATGGCAAACCGCATAAAGATAGGACTGAATATTGGCACTTAACCAGCCAAATACTATCTTGGAACACCCAGAATAGCCATTTTTAAGTGGTAACTGGACATTTTCAGCGGCAATAACTGGTTAAGTGCTGCTAAATTGAACCAGTTAGCCCTGAACAATGTGATTTAACCTGCCAGGAGCCGTTTCTCACCAGTTAAATTGCTTTGAATATCAACCTCATAGTGAAAAAGATCAGACAAGGAGGAATAGGCAGAAGATGGAGCCAGATAGAAGAAGAGAGCAAGGTAGTGACCATATTTTCACTTAGGATGTAAAGAACAATTCAATATAGTAAAAATATCTTGTAAATGCTGCTAATCAATAGGCTACAACTTACAAAAATAAACTTCCCTGAGCATGACACTGCTTCTGCTTCTACTTCTTTTAAAATAATCATTTCTTGGCATGTGATCGTGAAGGGGAGAAGGTCAGATTCAACAAGAAAACTGCCTCTGCACCCATCACTGGTTCAAAATTTGGGATCATAATAAGGAAGCAGCAGCTTTCAAGTTATATGAAATGGAAATGGATAGGATGCTGTTTTCAAAAATGATCTACTGATCTTTCTCATGCAAAGCTGAATTACTCTGTTTATTTTAATTGCATTCCACAATGACATGAGTTCTGGGTAACAGTTCTATAGTCTCATATACAACTTTGTCTAATTTCAGAAAATATCATTTGAAACTGGACACCTTATTGTTTAGTCATTCATACAAAGAAATCTGGGAGCAGGCAGTAGGCTTCTGTAGAGGAGAGGACAGGCCCTGCTTTTCCCTATACAGACAGCTTTTACCAACTCTTATCCCTATAAATTGAGGGAAAGTGCTATAGTTCCAGACAGTTGCTCCAGTTCAGAAAACATTATGGACAAGGGAACTAGGAAAATATAATCACTCTGTCTTGAAATCCACATCTAATATAAAACTTCCCGAGCAGTATTTTGTGTTAAATTGTAGTGGAAATAAAAAACAGAGATGGGTGACACCTTATAGACTCACTGATTTATTGAGCAGAAACTTTCAAGGATATGTATTTTACAAAATGGACTCCTGTCCTTGAAAGCTTCTGCCTCAATAAATCTGTGAGACTAACCCAGGAATCGACAAACTGCAGCCCTTAGGACCATTTTATCCAGCCTGCTTGTCAGTTTTTAAAATAGGATATGGTAATAGATTTACTGGCTTGCTGACGCTCTAGCTTGCTTGCCTTGCTGTGTGTTTCTAAAAATGTTACTAGCAATGCCCTGATGTTGCACCAGACAGTTTGGGTCTTTGATGTGATGATGATGGCAGGGACCTGTGCAGCACTATGGTGTCCTTGCCCTGTTACATATGTCTTAAAAAGCTGCCTGATTTTTTGCTTCTTTCTCACCAGTCACCTTATCTCTTTTTCCTGGGATGAAAAGGAATCATGATCATCATTTAAGAATAACACCTAGTGACTGGGTTCTGGCTCATCACTGCTGCTGCAATGACCAGACTCTGTTTGGTGGGTGTGCAATATTAAGTAGGTGTGAACCCACCCAACCCTGGTCACGGGGTGTGCCAATATTAAAAGAAGGAAGTCTCTGCACATTTCCCTGTATAAAGAATTGTATAATAACAGACCTGTGTCTTTTTGTGAGTGAGTGACAGGTTAAAAGACTCTGTACAGGTGAGTGATGTACACAAACCTTGAAGAGACCTCTCCCCCCCCCCCCCCAATCTCTCAGCACTAGAGAATGACATGGGGACAGGGAACTGTGGTAACCGCAGGGAAGGGGACGGGACAGAGCCCGTGGGGATGGGGTGGGGACAAATCCCACAGAGATGGGGCGGGGATGAGGACAGAGTCCGTGAGGTCGGGGACAAACTTAGTCCCCGTGTCGCTTTCTACTTTGAAGCCTGTTAATGAACTGGACTGTTATTTATGTTTGATTGATGCAGACAACAATATTTTGATTTTTTTGGAAAAACAAGCAGACATGCTGGCCACAGCTAGCAAAATTTGCATTGGGGATCCTGTATGTCATGCTTCCAGCACATCTTCTAAGAAGACATCTTCGATTGCAGGAAGGACTGTGGAAGACAGGAGAGCTAAACTGAATCCTGAGATTGTTGATGACTTCTTTTCATCCACAGATTTAAAAATCATAACAGTGCATCATAGGGCATATTTTTCCCCTCTAGGGCATACAGAATGGGTTGTATTTTGTACCCTTGGACATTTTAACAGGGTGGATTAGAATTCCTTGGGATAGTAGGTCAGCTATTATTGGGGTTGGAAGAGTAGAAGGTGGTGGTGGTGGGAGGGTTTATTACAGCTCCTCATCGTTATTATTGTTTTCTATTTGTAATTTATACATAGCAGTAACACAGCATATTGTTTCCTTTTAAACTTTAATAAAAAGATTTAAATATAAAATCATAAGTGTTTGAGGCTTCTGCAGATGAGAACAGAGTCCATGGGGATGGGGCGGGGACAGGGACAGAACTTGCGGGGATGGGGCAGGGACGGAGACAGAACCCACGGGGTGGGGTAGGGATGGGGACAAATTTTATCCCAGTATCATTCTCTACTCAGCAGCTACAACATACTCTAGCTTTTCCTGCATCCCTGAGGCTACCAACACCAGGTCTTCCAGAGGACCTGTTACATAGGTGAAAACACCTAAACTAGCTGTGAATGATGACTCATGGTGCCAGAATCCAGTGCAGGTTTTGAATGAGGTAGATGTACAAAAGAACAGCAGGAAACATCTGGGACAAAAAGAAAAGAAAAGAAAAAATGGGGCTAGAAGGGACCTCAACAGGCCATCTAATTTATTTCCATGCATTCAGACAAATCCACTGCTTCTTCAATGATGGAGATTACATCACCTGTCTCCTCCTTACAATTGTGTTAACTTCCTTTCTGACCTTTCCCTATCAATCATTTCTCTTCCTCTACATGCAGCCCCCTTCCAACAATGTCTGGTCCCTTTTAATCATCTCTACTGCGCTCTATTGCTTTTCGCCTATCCTCCTCTCCAGCTCCCATCAGCTCTCTGTTAGATTTCCCATTACTGCCTTCTACCCCCAAATCTCTTGTGATTTTTCTTCCCATCCTTGTTTTCCCCTTCACTTTATCTTCCCTATACCTCTCCATGACCCTAGCTTCCCTGCTTCCTGTTGGACTACTGGGTTGGCCTCACCTGCTCATCTTTTCAGCCTGCAACATTTGAACCATTCAGCCAATTTCATTCAATTCCTGGTTAATATTCTGTATCACTATGAGAGATGGTTGAAATTAGAGAGTATAATGTTGTGAATTAGCACCATTCTTCAGACTATTGGTAACTATTGGTATGGTGTACTGATATTGTGGAATTTCATGGTGACAAATTGCCAACTGCCCTGATTGTGATGCTAGTGTTTGATCATGAAGGAGTGGGAGTATAATCTGCACAGAGTGGTGGATGTGGCTCTGGCTGACTTGTTGGGCAGACTAGATGGACTGTGCTGTCATTTACTGCGCTAGATCTCCTTCTACATGCCAGGACTCAGTTATACAAAAATATGTCTGTATTTTCTCATTTTGTAACTCTGTGTTCTTCAAAGATTCAGTACGTAAATGTGACCCTCCCACATACATTTTCAACCTTTGTGAAGGAATGTAAAATTTAAGTACGGCTTCAGTTTATATATGTATTGAGAGATGGAGAGATGGTATTTGTTGTTAGCTTCGAAACAGGAGTTCAGATTTAAAATCAGTCTCCAGCTGGAAGGTGCAAAATAACCTGAAATGGAATGGGGCAAAATTGAGGTATTATAGGGAAGCTGATTACCGAATCCAACATTGCATGCAATTCCAACATTGGAAAAGATGCCAATGCGGTTTGTGAATAAAAAAAGTAAACTACATATTCCAAATCAGGGGCATCCAAGTTTTTTCAATAGTGGGCCACATGATCAGAAATCCATGTCTGTGTGAAACACATGGGGTTTTTTTTAGCCTGCTATAGCACGATTAATACTTATTAAAATCTGTGAAACTCTTCTGAAATTGTGACTTCATATCCTCTAAATAGCTCTATAATGCTTTAAAATAACTGTGTGCTAGTTGTTTATGGTAGGTAAAATTTTTATTTTGCCAAAAATCTCTAGTGGGCTGCATCCCAAGGTCAGGTAGGCTGCACAGCCCCTGACTGGATGTTAAACTGAACTCTGTCATCCTTTCTGAGCTACATATTCAGGAGACACTGAGAAAGGCCTTTTTCAAACTTTGCCTGGTATGCCAGTTCAAGCCATATCTAGACTGCATATTGTCTTTTCATTAACCCAATCACTGGGAATCCCCTAAATAAATTATTGTAACATGCCATTTGGGGATTGACTTAAAAATGCTAGAAATGATATAGAATTCATCTGCTAAATTTACCCTTATCAAGTCATGGTGGAGGAATTTCTTTCTTATTGTCTGAATTGCACTGGCTACCAGTTAAAGCACACAGTAAAATTTAAGATGCTTTCGTTAACCTTTAAAGCTTTGATTGGCATCAGACCTGAGTATCTGTTGAATGATTCTGCTGCATTCACATACGATGGCCTGTGGTTCTTTGGCCTAACTCAGACATGTTTCCTTTCATACTATCACATTAAGTTCAGTTTTGATTTCAGGCAAAAATAGAAGAATATTTTTGGAATAAAGCGTGTGAAAGATCTGTGATAGCCAATTCAGAGTCAACTGACATTTAGTTACAGTGGGATATGGAGAGTAATCTGATATTAGATGATATGGCACCAGAGAAGTTAAAACATAACGTTAGAAAGAAAGTTTCACACTGGTTTTAATCGGAATTATTGCAGATTAAGTATGTAGAAGATTAGAGAGCAAGTGGAACCAATATAAATTGGAAGATTGTAAGTTCTGAAGAGGACAGGTACAAATCAAAGTAGGGTATACACAAAAAGTAGCACATGTGAGTTTGTCTTGTTGGGCAGACTGGATGGACCATGCAGGTCTTTTTCTGCCGTCATTTACTATGTTACTATAATGGCTCAAAGCAATACACCAGTATAAGAGCATGGTCAAAAAAGCCAAGTTAAAATACTATGATGCATATGTGGGTGGAACCCAGTTGAATTACAAGAAATTACTTAGTCTGGTCAGGAGCTGAAGGTAGATAATAAACAACAGCTGAAGACCTAGCAGAATATTTTGAACAGAAAGTTGTTACCATAAGAAGGGGGCTGGGGGCTCAGATTATGAACATTGAGGATTATATGGTATTTCCAAATGATAGAGAGGTCATCTACCTGCTTATTTTTGAAAGGAGAAAAACGCCCATGTTCGGGAGATGGGCATCCGTTTCCCGTGGGCGGCCAAATCGGTCCGTCGCGGGAACGAATAAAATTGACGGGGCGTGTCAGAGACGTGGTGAAGGCGGGACTGGGGCGTGGTTATCGGTCAAGCAGAGATGGGCACGCTCGGCCGATAATGGAAAAAAGAAAGGCGTTTTTAGTGAGAATTTAGGACACTTTTTTTGGACCCTTTTTTCTCATGAACAGGTCCCAAAAAAGTGCCCTAAATGACTAGATGACCACCGGAGGGAATCGGGGATGACCTCCCCTGACTCCCCCAGTGATCACTAACCCACCAAAAAAAACCCACTTGCAAAAACCTTATTTCCCAGCCTCTATGCCACCCTCAAATTCCGTACCCACCTCCATGACAGCACAATCTGTTCAATCCTCTCACAGCCTTTCCCTGGGTCAGATGTGGCTCTCGGGTGCACTGCAGGGTCACATCAGCATTGCATTGTGGTGGGTGTAGGGTATTGGGCTCCGTGATTTCACTAGCTTGTGTTACAGTCTCACGATGTTGGTAGTTGGTAGGCTCTTCTCCCAAGGTGCTCGTCCCCCTGCTTACTGGGTCAGAGTGTGCCCTGTTTTGTTTCCGGTAGTCCACGAGTTAGTGGCCATTTTTGTAAGTCCGTTTTAGATCCCTTTCGTGTGTTAGCCACGTTACAGAACTTAGTTCTTACCTAGAATGTTGCTGAAAGACGGCATTGTACACCATTCTGCCAGCTCTGAGCTACTGCTAATCTTAGTACCAGGGAGACTCGTTGCCAGTGGGGCACAACCTCTGATCTGCAGTTAACTGTGAGTAAACGCGGTTATTGAAATAAAGGACGTTTTCAGCGAGATTAGTCTTACGGTGTGAACTGCTGTGCCAAGGTTATACAGCAGCAACAAGTCCTGTCTCTGGAGCACTTTTAGTGGGTAATGCAGTGCACTTCAGGCAGGCGGACCCAGGCCCATCCCCCCCTACCTGTAACACTTGTGGTGGTAAATGGGAGCCCTCTAACCCCCCCCCCCAAAACCCATTGTACCCACATGTAGGTGCCCCCCTTCACCATTAAGTGCTATGGTAATGGTGTTGAGTTGTGGGGAGTGGGTTTTGGGGGGGGGGGATTTGGGGGTCTCAGCACCCAAGGTAAAGGAGCTAAGCACCTGGGAGGTAATTTAATGTTTTTCCTATTTTTTAAAAGTGTCCCCTAGGGTGCCTGGTTGGTGTCCTGGCATGTGAGGGGAACCAGTGCACTACGAATCCTGGCCCCTCCCACGACCCAAAGCCTTGGATTTGGTTGTTTTTGAGCTGGGACACTTCGGTTTCAATTGTTTGAGCTGGCCGTTTTCATTTTTCAGCAATAAACACCCACATCTCAAAAACGCCCACATTCAATGCATTTGCCTGGCACAAACCGTATTTGCGAAACTAAAGATAAACGTCCATCTTTTTCGAAAATACGATTCGCCCCACCCCTTCACGGACCCGTTCTCGAAGATGGACGTTCTTACACATGGGTGTTTGCGTTTGATTATGCTCCTCCTTGTATACCATCCTCTAATGATCTGGTCAGACATTTTGTAAGCAGGAATTCTAGATCTCAAAGTTCTAGTTATCTACCCCCCAATATGTTTATAAATAGTTTAAGGGAATTCATTACCTTTATGTTTCAATGAGGACAGTTCCCAAAGGAGAAGGGTGATATCATTTTGACCTCCGTCCTGGTTATAGCATGGAATGTTTTGACAACTTTGGTTGCTCAGCTAAGGAGGGAGGTCAGCCTGGGTAGGAGGGCAATAATCCTCCAATTTAACATGTTGAGTGCATTTGACTTGGTGGATCATGGGCTGCTGATGATCTTGCTAGATAACATGGAAATAAGTGATAAGGTTTTGACCTGGTTTGCGGGATTCTTGGGCCACAGATCACATAGAGTAAAGATGTCTGGGGTTACATCATCAGAGTGGATCCTGGAATGTGGAGTGCCGAGGGCTCTCCAATTTTACCTTTATTACTTAAAATTTTGATGGCTCCACTTGGTAATAAACTGGAATCCAGTGGTTTTAAAACATTTATATATGCGGATGATGTGACTGTATTCCATTTGTTGAGGATATTATGGAAGTGCTAGGTGACGTCAAATATGCATTAGATCTGATGGAATCATGGGATACGGCTTTTAAATGCAAACTTAATAGAGACAAGACTAAATTTATGATAATCTCAAGCCCATCTTGCCCACCTTCGTGTAATAAATTTTCTACTGGTCAAACAGAGTATAAGACACAAATATTAAAATGCTGGGCATATTACTTGATCAACATTTAACATTTGAATTACAAGAGTTGGCAGTGACGTCCAAGGTATTTAGAACACTTTGACAGATCAGAAAGTTGAGAGTGTTCTTCTCAAAAATACATTTTGCATCTTTGTTCAGAGACTTGTCCTGTCTGAGATTGATTATTGCAATGCTGTCTACACTGGATGTAAGGACAGTATTTTGTAAAAGATGCAAACGGCGCAAAATACTCCTGCATGTTTAATTTGTGGGGCATCCCAATAGGATCATGCTACCCCCTTTGTTGCAATTTTTACATTGGCTACTAGTTAGAGCTAGGATTACCTTTAAAATATTTGCATTTGTGTATCAAATACTGTAGGCATGGTTCCTAGCTATATGTCATCTCTAGTAGAGCTTTCACTACGCAATGCTGTGGGAGGGGCAAGTGATTTTCTTAAGCTCCACTTTCTCAGTTGCAAGGGAGTGGCCTATAAGTCATCTCTAGCAATAGATTTGCAATATACCACAACAAAATAGTATAATGCTCTACCTATGGATATTTGCGGTGAATTTCAATATGAAAACTTTCCTATTTAAGAAATTTCTTTTGTTAGACGTGACTTGATTATTATTTATTAATCGTCTTCCCTTGCTTTTTCTATCTCTTTTGTTTGAATTTATATTCTCTGTCAATCCATGCATTTTGAATTGTACTTGTGATTCATTTAATTTACATTAAGCTACATAGAACCGAAAATGAATTTGGATTTTTTTGTGTGGTATAAGTCCAGTAAAATGAAAATGACATGAAATAAATATACATAAATGAAATAAATATACATACCCTGGAAGATAAGTTCGACATGACTCAAATCCAAAATCATTTCCATCACATTCTTCTACCCCTTCCTGTCGATGGCCATCTCCACAATAGGCATGTCTGCATTCTGACAAGAGAAGGGACACAGAAAGTCTGAGGTTTTTCCTTGTTACAGTACAGGATGTGCTTCGGCCCAGCCCCGATCAATCATTTTACTCATTTTTGTGCTGCAGGAATACAATAGGCTGGCTGATAACTGAAAGGAGACGCAGAGCATATATTAAGGGAAGGATTGTGGCATGTCCCTTTTTTCAATGACCAAAAACAAGGAATATTAAAAATTATTAAAATGAATCCATGTGAGATTTCTTTATTTGTAGAAATGCAAGAAAACAGTCGAATGTTTTCAAGTTTATCACAGATGGGTGTAGCCACAGCTGGCCTTCTACTTTTCACTCAGGCCCAATCAGAAGTAGTGCAACATTGGTTTAGCTGACAAGTATCCCCCAAGCCCCACCAGCTGAAGACATCAGCAGTCCATCAGAATTACCCTTGCGGCAATCAGCAGTAGCATTCCCAACTGTCAATGCTGGCACCTCATTTATGCTGCAAGGAGAGTTATGGCACATGCTGCAAAGGTATGTCTTCAGCTGGCAAAGCTTGGAAATCCTCGCCAGTTATTTAATTTTTAAGTTAAGTATGAAGGAATTGAGGGGGTTATGGGGGGGTGAGTGGAGAGCAGGAGGGTTGGGGCAGAGAGAAAATATGTTGTGCCCATCCATTCTTTCCGTTGGTCCACTCAAAATTTGCTGTCTAGCTACACCACTTCTGTGAAAAAGAGGACTTCTACAGAGATTCCTGTCTTCCATATGGTTGCTTGAGTTAGACAAATGCCTATAGGTTGGCAAAATGACTCTTTCATTTTGAGAATTTTTCAAAACAAAACAAGAGCTAGGGAAAATTTCAAGTATTTATTATAACAAACAAGAACCATTAATGCTCCCCCTTCCCTCCTCCCCCCCACACACGTTTTGTTCTATTTCATTCATGAGCAGACACTAGTCTTTAAAGATGCTCCCAGATGAACATTACCACCAATATGCAAATATGAGTGCTGCTATGATGGACTTTACAAATATCATCTGGATACCTGGGAGTCATGAACAGCCGAACAGATGAAAAAAAATGTGCCAGGGATTGAAGTGACAATGAAATGTGTCCCATCTTTTATGCCCTTAAATTGAAGTTTATACCCTGTATTGTTTAATGTGTATCTTTATTTTATTAGTTTAGTATATAGCTCACATCTTTCCAGTGGTAGTTCAAGGCAAGATACATTCAGGTATACTAGGTCAGTGTTTCCCAAGTGCAGTTCTTGAGTACCCCTTGACAGTCAGATTTTCAGGATACCTACAATGAATATGTATAAACTTGATTTGCATATACTGCCTCTATTATATGCAAATCCCTTTCATGTATATTCATTGATGTGAGCTATATACCTTATGGTCATCTTAAAAGGGATTGTTGGAATTTTCTTGGGGTATAATGTTGAGTGAAACATGGAAACACGCTTTTTTGTGCATGGGTCCTGATTTATGGAACAGACTACACACTAATCTGACTAAGCGTCTAGTCTATTTATGGAATAGACTAGACGCACATCCCAAACAGTAAGAATGTGAAATTGAAGGCCAAAGAGTGTGGTTTTCTACTGGAGCTTCTGCAGTAAAAATCTGGGGGTCAATATTCAGCTGGTGGTGTTATATCTAGAAATTCAATGCCAGGCCACGTCTGATATTGAATTTCCAGGTTTGTGGAGCCAGCTAACTCATAGCCGGTTAAATGCAATATTCAGCTATGGTGAACAGCATAAAGATAGGACTGACTTTTATGTGGTTACCTTGGCCAGTTAAGTGCTGAATATCAACTAAGTGCTGACTCTGCCCCTGGAACACCCCAATCTGGATGGAGAAATGTTCAGAGAAGGTACAATACTTAACCAAGGGGATAGTAGATGACTGGAATAAACTACCATCAGAAGTTGTCGCAACCAAAACCATGCTAAAATGTAAGACACTTGAGACAAATACAGAGCATGGTGGTAAGGACAGTGGAGAACAGCAGGGACAGAGTGTGAGATCTGAACCCTATTTGGTTAATCGCATGGAACCCTAGTGAGCCATAAAGACAAGATATGTCATCATATACCAAGCTATGGTACCACGTCTTCAAGCTTCCACAAACTGGAGGCTGCAGTGCTCTGTTATATATTCTTCCTGAGCAGACACCGGGCAGACTGGATGGGGCAAATGGTCTTTTTCTACCAACACTTACTAGGGGGTCGATATTCAAAGCCAATATTCAGCACTTAACCAGCCAAGGTAACTGCATCAATAGGGCTGCAGAAAAGTCAGTCATATCTTTATGCAGTGCCCCATCGTCAGTTAAGTGCTGAATATTGAGTGGAGGAGTGGCCTAGTGGTTAGGGTGGTGGACTTTGGTCCTGAGGAACTGAGTTCGATTCCCAGCACAGGCAGCTCCTTGTGACTCTGGGCAAGTCACTTAACCCTCCATTGCCTGCCGCATTGAGCCTGCCATGAGTGGGAAAGTGCGGGATACAAAGATAAAAAAAATAATATTGCACTTAACTGGCTCCATAAACATGGAAATTCAATGCCATGGCCTGGCATCAAATTTCTGGGTATAATGCCAACAGCAAAATGCTAAACACTGCCAGCTGAATATCAACACCTATGTTCCTAAATCTCATACTGCAGAAACCAGTCACATACCAGTCCAGGCAAGTGATTTTTGACATTGTAGTTGTCTACTGGGGATTCAGGGGAGCTGCTAAATTACCCTAAAATTATTTTGTCTTATCAATCACATCTGTAAGTGAAACAGAGCATTGTGTGTATCAGGGACGTATCTGCGTGGGGCCATGGGGGCCTGGACCCCCCTACCACCAACGCCATCGACCCCCCTCCCACTGCCAACCGTCCCCCGCTGCCGCTGGTACCTTTGTTGGCGCCGCCAGCCAAACAAGTCCTGTTCTCCGGCGTGGATCTGCAAGGGCAGGCTTCGCTTCTGTCAGTTTGACGTCCTACACGTACAACGTGCAGGACGTTAGACTCACAGAAACAGAAGCCCGCCCTTGCAGATCAGCAACGTGGCCGTGCGCTTCTGTTTCTGTGACGATGTGACGTCCACATGGTCCTTCCCGCCGAAGTGTGGCCTGATCTAGTCTGGTCCAGATCAGTGGCCGTCCGACTCCACAATTCTTCCCGCTGCCGCCCTGTTGCTCACCACCTCATCATGCCTCACTGCCACCTTGGCTGGCTGCTCACTGTGACCCGCCTCGTGCCTCACAACTTCGGGTTCGCGAACTTCGCACCAACCAGTTACCACTTACCAGAGGAGGAGGACTGGAGCACTGAAGAGCCCACCACCGACCAGAGCCACCATCCGCTGCCTAGCCTGCCTATCACTGCAGCAGCAGCAGCACCAGTAGTCCTCTAGGTTCCACACTGCCCTGCCTGCTGTCCACTCCAGAGTCCAGACTGAGAATCCAGACTCTCCAGGTAAAAAAAAAAAAAGAAACCCAAAACAAAACAAAAAACTTTGGGGACACTGGTGAAGTGATGCTGGGTTGGGCTGGTGTTGTGTGGGTGGTGGACCTGTGGGAACTGCAGAGTTAACTCAATGCTGGTTGATGTTGGGTTAGTGCCCCCCTCCCATTTTAACTCTGGCCCCCTCAAAATGTCATGTCTAGATACGCCCCTGGTGTGTATGTTTGACATATTGAGCTGTATACAGAGCGTTTGACTGTAACAGAAACACATGCATCAGACTTACTTATACAACTGTCAGTCACAATTTTATTGCCATCGTCACACTCTTCCCCGTCTTGGACAAGCCCATCACCACAAGTTATGCTACTGTCCTCTACAGGATAATTCATGGGAAAGAAGGGAGTCAGCTGTGGAGAAGACAAAAATGACCATGAACCACAGAATTGCTCTCGGGCAACTGCTAAATAACTTTAAAAGTAGGCCGCACACTGAGCCTGCACATGAATAATCTTCAGCACTATTTAATGAACAGGACAGTGCAAACAAAGTCAGCTGTAAGACCTTCCAAAGTAGAAACTACTCATTATGTCTCAACTGTCTCTATCATGCTACTATTGCAAAATGCACTTAGATTCTATTAAAGTGATCCTTACAGAAATGCAAATAATGTTTCTTAGAATACAGACTGAACAGTGCCCTCTAGGAAAAAGACTTTTCCTTTTAAATATTTGTTTAAGGACGAAACATTATTTTCTGCAATCTTTCTCCATGCTGAATACCATACCATGTTGGCACAATGTCACTGGACTCAACTGGAATAGTGCCCTCTCCATTCTCTAGTACACAGTTTACCCTGCTTGGGGTTCTCAAAGAGTGGGTGGTGGGTGTTATCTCCTTCTGTGGATGGAGGGTCACTGCAAGACTTATCAAAAAGGGCACCATCACCACAGGGAGCAGTGCTGACATAAAGGTAGAAGTTATGCTATCTTTCATCTTCAGCTTGCCATCCTCTGCAGTTTCAAATAGGCTGTCCTCAGATGCAGATGAGTTGAACTTCATCAGCTCACTGTAAAGCAACCTAATGAAGCCTCTGCGGGAAATGATTTCTGCATGACAACGTTTGTTCAGGTATTATCGAACAGGAGTGAGCATCAGGTATCTCTGATATATTAATTCATATGCAGTTCTGATATATTAATTCATATGCAGTTCTGCTGTAAATTTTACGCATTTTTGGTTTGTGTTCTGCTTTGAGGGAGCTGTGAAGGGGGTATGGGAAAATCTGAATAAATAAATAAATAGGAATCCATAATGTAGTTCTTTTAACAAATGCTTGTTGTTGTCCCATAAGTTGGGATGTGAATTCATTTGAAATGGCACAGGGAAATATGAACATTTTCCACGGCATTTCATGTTTTTAGTCTGGTGTTTTCCCCTTGTCATCAATAGCACATATTATTGCTCAATAGGGAGCACAATTTATCAATATTTATTGAACAACAGAGCGCAGTTATTAATATCAGTATTTCCCAAGTCCAGTCCTGGAGTACCCCTTGCCAGTCAGGTTTTCAGGATATCCACAATGAATATGCATGAGCTTGATTTGCATACACTGCCTCCATTATATGCAAATCTTTTTCATGCATATTCATTGTGGATATCCTGAAAACCTGACTGGCAAGGGGTACTCCAGGACCAGACTTGGGAAACACTGATTTATATGGTCCTAAGTAAATGTAATTCAACAGTAGTTGAATATCACTGCTCTCTGGTTAAGTTTAAACCATGCTGGCAGATATCCTCCTTCCCCTGTTGCCGCCTCTTCTGACTGAAAATATTGATTTTGTGCCAAAGGTTCTCCATTTAACGGCTCCAAATAACTAAACACCACAATACCTCCACACCATTAAATGCCAACTGATAACCGTCAATCGCACTGACTGCAACCCACACTCCTATCTGCCAATCCCGATAGCATATAAAAATGAATGATCAGTTGGAACTCATAAGGTCATAGGTGGAAGAAAAGAACCTAGGGCTAGCTCTGATCACAGAGACCTGGATTTGCACAAACAACGACCCTGTAATAAACAGTCTCTGCCCCCTGGGCTACAAAATCATCCACCTGACTCAGACCACAAAAAAAGAGAGGGGGGTCTAGCAATAACCATGGTATCAACCCACGAGATACCATCATTAGAAATACTCACTCTCACTATACATGATTCAACCCTCTTGGGCATCCCTTGCTGTACCCTCTTCTATAGACCACCAGGAAGCTGGGCCAAATCCAGAGATGACTTCACCAACTTTATTGCTAACATCTGTGCCTCTTACAATAATGTATGCTACTAGGCAATATCAACATCCACATGGAAGATTGGGGTTGGAGTGCAGGGAGGCCAGCTCTTATCTTGGTCACTTGTTGTTTGAAGTAAATGGCTAAGTCAGTCACATTGAGTGTGTTAACATTTGTGGATATCATGTTGTGTGTGTCCAGGAGGTTGTCAACTAATCCGTACAGTTTTTTAATGTTAGGTTGGCTTGAGCCAACATAGATTGCGTAGAATTTCAACTTTGCCTGATTGATGGCCTTTCTGTAGATTCTGATTACTTGTTTCCAGGTGTTTCTGTTTTCTGGGGTTGGGTCTTTATCTTCTTTTGAGTTGCCTGCAGTGTCTTTTGGCGGTGAGACAGGGATTTTGTTGATCCTTCTGTATTGTTTGTGATTTATAAAACAACAGTTGTACAGAATATTATATCTTTTATAGTTTAATAAAACGATTTAAATATAAAATCATAACTGTGGCTTATGCAGATGGGATCTGACAGAGCTCGCAGGGACGGGGACGGGGACAAACTTTGTCTCCACGTCATTCTCTAATTCAGCTCTCTGAGTGGCCTAGTGGTTAGGGTGGTGGACTTTGGTCCTGGGGAACTGAGGAACTGAGTTCAATTCCCACTTCAGGCACAGGCAGCTCCTTGTGACTCTGGGCAAGTCACTTAACCCTCCATTGCCCCAGGTACAAATAAGTACCTGTATACAATATGTAAGCCGCATTGAGCCTGCCATGAGCGGGAAAGTGCGGGGTACAAATGTAATAAAAATAAATAAATAATCGGAGATTCTGTGCTTGGCCTGTTGATTAGGCCAGGAAGTTGTTCTCTACTATGGAAATCCAGTTACTGCTGGTTGCAGAGTTCTGTTAAGAGCTGGTATTCTGTGCCACAGCAGGGAAAAGAATCTTATGGGTCACAGAAGGACTCCAAGAAGCACCTTGGGAAGATCAGTAAATTTGGGAGGTGCTCAGGACAATTTGCCCTTGGGAACAGCTCAGGGTGAGGTCAGCAGGCACTAGGGGTACCCAAATCCCAGTAATAGAAAGCTTCTGGGGTGCAATTGACATGTCCAGTGCTTTTGACATAGTGGACCATGATATTCTCCTTTACCTCCTGGACAGCGTTGGACTCAAAGCTGGTTCTCCGTTTTCCACGAGTCCAGATAATACCAAGTCAAGGCAGTCAACCAAATATCCCCATTTTGGTCATCAGGTTGTGGGGTATCACAAAGTTCACCGCTATTCCCAACACAAGAAGAACAGCCTAAAAACACACACTCATGCAGATGATGTAACGATTTATATCCCCTTCGTAAAAGACCTAACGGATATCACGACTACAATCCAGACGAGTCTAGACAACATGGAGACATGGGCCTCGGTCTTCAAATTTAAACTAAACAAAGAGAAGACCAAATTCCTAGTTGTCACAAGCCCCTTCCATCCGATATCCTACAGCCAATTTACTATCGGTCAGACCAGGTTCCCCTTGGAACACAGTCTCAAAATACTCGACCAAAACCTGAACTTCATTGACCAAATAGTAATAGTCATGAAAAAGGCTTTTAGGATGCTATAGAAACTGCTGCTCTGGAGCTGTGGATCCTCTGGAATACTTATTAGAATACTAATGAGCTCATTATAATATATTTGCATGAGGTTCTCTGTGGCTGCTAATGGCACATGTTAGAGACACGGAAAACCTGTTTGTGCATTACTAGCTACATAAACGCTTGCTTTAGTCTGACTAGAACCAATCTAAAGCAAATGTTAATTGCATGGTATGATTTGTGCATCTGGCCCTGAGTGAGTGCCTGTACTTACGCGCCCCTTGCGCATGAAAATGAACAGAATACTAGCACTTGCACCGGTTAGGGTACATTGCATGACAGCAAATCCACTTTGCACTGTTCTATAAGGGCATGTGTGAATGGCATAGCACATAAATGGGTGGACCATGTGAGGGGCATGGGTAGAGCTGCCACTTGCATGTGTAACTTACAGAATACTGTAGGTTATGCATGTTCCTGCTGCATTTACCTGACCACAGTTATACAAGGTCTAAAAGTAGGGCACACCAATGCCAGGTTACACTAGTATGCTCTAATGTAGTTATAGAATACGCTCTCACTGAATGGCATTGGGGTGCCTAAAAGGAAGTGCCCACTTATGGAATTGCACCCTCTCACCCAGATTCTATATTCTAAAGATAGACATGGATTTCTGAGCATAACTTAATAGGTTAATTGGCTGTTAATTGGCACTAAGGATCAATCCATTGACTGTAACAAGCATTAATTGAAGCCAATTAGTAAATGCACAGAAATGCCCTGCCACTATTTACTCTCCTCACCTAATTTCCATCGTTCTCAGTTCCAAAGTGGGTGAGGCCATGGGTGGATCAGGGACATGCCTGAAAATTAGGCACAGGGTTATAGCATATCTGCCATCACTGGGAGCGAGTATTTACGTCAGCCTTTGGCACGCAAAACCACACCCTCTCTAAAAGACATTACACAATGTGATAACGGCAACCGAGTCTTCTCCGGAGTAGCCCACACACTGTGGAATGCACTCCCTGAAAGACACACACACACACACACACACACACACACACACACACACACACACACACACACAAGGAGTGACATGGGCTACACATACTGCAGCAGAACATGTTATCCACTCCTACCCTAGCTGAGATAACATTTAATCATCTCTCTGAACTCATGTGCAACTTTCTTTAAATTAGTCACCTTATTTTCTAACTCTATATGTTCCATTTTTGCTTTTACCCTACACTGTCTATTAAAAATATTGACACTACGAGCTGTTATTTGAATATTTTTACTGCTGTAATTGCCTATTGCTTATATTTGACTTATTCTTGCTGTACACCACCTTGAGTGAATTCCTTCAAAAAGGTGATAAATAAATAAAAATGTTTGCGGCCCAAGTTAAGTGATAAATGCATGCTAAGCTAGTATTCTATAAAGGCCATACTGTGCAGAACTGCAATTAGAGAATTAATGCTTAGCATGCATCATTGCCACAGCTTTTTCTAAAATGTTCTCCTTTTTGCCTATCATATGTACAAATAAACAACCATGCAATATACTGCTTTTCACCTTGACCTTTATTTTATTTATATATTTAGGAATTTATTTATTTATTTAGGATTTATACTTTATGTTTAAGTCTTTGCATTGTTCCCATGTTCCCTCTGCTTTAACACCTACACCCCAGTACAGTAATTCTGTTTTGTCCAGGATGGGCGTAGTTTGACTATTTAATTTGGGGGGGGGGGGGGGGAAGGGGGCTTGGTATATTTGCATATTCATTATGGCTATTTAAAAAAACAACAACAAACACATGCACCAGACTAAAATGTTGAATATGAAGCCAGCATATCAAAAACAATAGGGCCAGACACTTCATGAAATAACACAAAACCCTACAAAACGACATTCAAAACCTATACAGAAAACTTACCACACAACAGCCCTAACCGACCTATGAAAAGACAGTGCTATAAATATTACACTGGACCCTAGAGCACCAATATACCTGCTACTAGAAAATGGAACAAGCTGGACTGTTACACATTCCAACACAAACACTACGACACTACATGCTAGCAGAATTTGTCACCTCAGTCACATATGCAGAACATGGACAGACCCTCATATGATACAAAATAGGGAACCACAAAAACTGAAATATACTACTACTACTACTTAACATTTCTAAAGCGCTACTAGGGTTATGCAGCGCTGTAGAGTAACATAGAAGGACAGTCTCTGCTCAAGGATCTCTTCAAGAAAGCCAGACTCTGTAAGCAGTGCAAATACTGGTAAAAGAGAAACAGAAATATATTTTCTCCTTTACTCTGCAAAATACAATAGAAAAAAATGTATATTTCACCAGTGGCGTAGCCAGTATGGGGCCACGGGGGCCTGGGCCCCTGTAGATTTGCCCCTGGACCCCCCTGCCGACGACCCTCTCGACCCCCCCCCCTCCCGCCGCAACCCGCCATCGCCTACTTTTGCTGGCGGGGGACCCCAAATCCCGCCAGCCGAGCTGAGGTCCTCTTCTTCCCAATCCCGCGCAAGGCTTCGTTCTAGTCTGATGTCAGACTACAACGAAGCCTTGCGCGGGATTGGGAAGGACCTTGGCTTGGCTGGCGGGGGTTGGGGTCCCCCGCCAGCAAAGGTAGGCGACAGCGGGTTGGCGGCGGGAGGGGGGGTTGAGAGGGTCGTCGGCAGGGGGGGGGTCAAAGTTGGTGGCGGGGGGGGGGGCTAAAATGTGCCCCCTCACCTCAGGCTCTGGACCCCCCTACCGCCGAAGTCTGGCTGCGCCCCTGCATTTCACAAAGCAGGCACATCTTGGTCCTTAAAAAGCATTAAATAAAAAGAATGTTTTCTTTTCTACCTTTGTTGTCTGAGCATTCTATTTTTCTAGTTGGGCTGGTCCCAGTCTCTTTTCCACTTTCCATGTGTCAGTCTTCTCCTAAAATCTTTTCCAGGTTGGCTTTTCCATTTCTTCGCTCGTCTCTTGTCTTCTTCCTGTCCTTCTCTGCATCTGTCTGGCACTGATCTTTCATTTTACGATTCCCCCCACCCCCCCACACTTTTCTCTCACTCTTTAGTCCTTAGTATCCATCTCTATCTATTGGATTTGACCATCTCCCTCTCATTCCCTCTCCAGAACTCCCATTCCTCCCTCTGTCTCTCCCTTACCCAGTTTCTTAAATTCCTCCCCATCTTTCACCCACTTCATTAGTACCCCATTCTCATCCTCTGTACTCACCCTCTTTGCCCTCATCTACCCTCCACTGCATCTCATCACCCTATTGGTCCCAGCTCCATCCATGTCTCTCCTTCCTTCCCTTGCCTCCAAGGACACTCTTCTGTCTGTTACCCTATACCCCATACCCAATAGCTTCTCTTTCACCATCTTTTTAACCCCTTTGTACCATAACTCAACCCCCTTCAGAGACTCTTCCCCATCTCTTATACCCCTCACCAGTACCCCAATCCCTTTTCAATGCCTCTTATCCTCTCTCCAGTCTTCCATGTCATTCACATTATGTCTCAACCTTTGCCCACATCATCCCCTTTTCTTGCCCTTCTTCTCATATCCCTCATTTCACATCCTGCTTCTTCCCTTCTCCCACCCCCAGTCCCATCCATCTCCTGCTTCATCCCCCTGCTCACCACCCCTCCCAGTCCCATCCATCTCCTGCTCCTTCCCTCAGCCCCACCTCTCCCAGTCTAACCTGAGAACAGGAGACAGGGTGAGCCGATCTAGCCCATTATATGGGCTGAAGACAATAGGCAAAGCTTACCACCACTTTTGCTCACCCAAAACAATAGCAAACACTTTTGAAAACAATACCAAAGATTATTAGAAATAATGGACTGCCTATGTGTGGTCCATCTGTAAAAAGTCAAAAGCTGTTCCAGTTGGATAGGCAGTGCCTTAAAAGATGGAGAACAAATGTTTTTTTCTTTTTTTTTTACTTATTTTACAACTTTTGAATTTATTTGAAAGCTTCCCATATCTATATATATATAAAACTCACCCTCAACGTTCTATTGGCTTCTGTCACTGAAGCCAAGGTTTGTATGTTCGAAGCTCTGAAGCCTCGAAAATCACAGTGTCTGGGCCCCGCCCTTGCGTCAAACGTTATGACGTTGAGGGCGGATGCAGAGCAATTCACCGCTCTTGCGTCAAACGTTATGACGTTGAGGGCGGAGGCGGAGCAATTCACCAACATCGACGACGGGTGGGGGGGGGGCCACAGGAAAGCCTTGCTAGCGCCCGTTTCATTGGCTCCAGAAACGGGCCTTTTTTTTTACTAGTGTAGATATAAATATCATGAAATAAAACTGCTCAAAAAATTATTGTACCTGGTACAGTAGTTATAAACTGTTTCCTAGTGGGTTCATCTTAACTGTTGTTGTAATTTGCCTTGGGAAGCCTGGTTATAAAGATGGAATAGACTGAAATTAAATGGAAGTAAAATTGAACTCTCCTATCACTGGGGCACCCTGTCTCCCGTTCATCCAACCTCCTTTGGTTCCATCTGTCTGTCTGTCTGTCTCTTTCCACCCCACCCCCTCCTAGTCACTCACAAACCTCTCCAGGCCACTTTCTTCTGCAGTCCGCAGTGGCCCGGAGGAACCGATTCCTGACCCTGCCTCTCCTTCACTCACTCTCTCACCCCCCGCCCCCATGGCTGCCTACAAAACAAAAATGAAACCATGTGATTGCAACTGCAGCGGTGGCAACCTAAAGGAACCCCAAACTTCCTGGCCCTGCCTCTCACTCTCTCTCCACTGCCCCGTTCCCCACAAAATGTTAAAAATGAAACAATGCGTGGGACAGAGAGAAGTCCTGCGTGCACAGCTGCCAGCTTCCCTCCTTCCTCCTCCCTACACAGGATGTTACATCATGAGGGAGGAGGGAAGATGGCAGAGGTGCGCGTAGGACCTCCCTGGGCCCTGCGCATGGTTTCATTTTTGACATTTTGCAGGGGATGGGGGCAGGGGAGAGTGAGAGTGAGTGAGAGGCAGGGCCAGAAAGTTTGGGGTTCCTTTAGGCTGCCGTCACACTCACAGTCATTCACCGCCAGAAGGACAGCTTGTTTGGGGGGGGGGGGGCAAACTAAGCCCATGCAAGCAGCCTCTAACTCAAAACTGTAAAACTCAAAATAGGTTGGGGGCCAATGCTTCAGTCCAACTGTAAGACCCTGGCTGCATCATCTGAGGGTCTAAAGTTACTACTAGAAAACATATTAAATATTAATAGTCTAAAAAAATATTAAAACAGCTTGTAGTGTCAATGGAAACTGCTGAGAATAGGAAAATGTCAGTGCTGTTTTAACAAACCTTTTGCTATCATGTTAACGGCTGTGCATTTGTTATACCACCTTTCTGTGGTACAATTTTTGGAGTGGCAGCATCCTTTTTGGGGGGTTGTTCTCTTCTTCCCCTCCGTCCTCTTTCTGTCCCTTGCCGTCTTCATGATCTTCTTTTCTCCTCCCCCCCCCCCAATCTTCTCTTTTATCTCTTCCCCCCATCTGGAGCCTGTCCTCTGACCCCCTCCCCTGCATGGGACTTTTTCCTCTTATTCCCTATCACCTGAAATCTCCTTTCCTCTCACTCTGGCCAAGGGGATGAAAGTTGTGATTCTTATCCATATCTGCCTCCTCTGCCAGTTGCCATCACTCTGACATTTGAATGTTTGACGCTGAAGGTCCTCCTATACTACAGGCAGATGCAGGTATGAAGTGCTGTTCGCCTCCTGTCCTTATTGACTGGGGGGGCAATATTGTGCAGGGGGTGTGGTGCCAATACTTAAGATACTGCAGGGATTTTCAACCTTTTTCATCTCATGGAACACTTGCAAGGCACAAAAACTTTCAGGGCACACCATCAGTTTTTTAAGAATATATATATTTTATCATTTAGCAAACGGGTATTAAGATTGTGTTTAAAGTTCAATAATTACAATTTTTAACATTATGCTATCTTTATAGCCACAAATAACATGCATTTTAAAGCGAATCCCCCCACCCACCTATTACCCTCATCTTAAAAAAATAAATCAGTGGGAAATCTGTGCTTGGTGATCTTTTTTCCAGCTCCCCCTTTCTGCAACCACATTTCATCCACCTTTTTTTCCAGCCCCTCTCCATGCACCCACACTCTATCTACCTTTTTCTCCAGGCCCCCCTGCACACACACACATCATCTATTTTTTCTAGTCCCTCCCCGCACACACACATCCATATTTTTCCAGCACCCCTCCCTGCACCCATGCTTCAGCCCCCCTATCAGTCCTCATCTGAGACTCATAACATCAAACACTTACTGCTTTGGTGACAAACCATGGCTAACTACCACTGTGCAAATCATTTGAGTCCTCCCTTCAGTAATTCTGTGCCACACTTGCTCTCTGCCCGGGCTGATGCTACAAGGCTCATACTACTACTACTACTACTACTACTTATCACTGACACATGCATGGGTCAGCTGCATGTGGAGGTTACACATGCATGCATCAGTAGATCAGGTGACCTCTGATACTGCTGGACTGTGCATATGTCAAGTGTGAGCCTTGATGCATCAGCCCAGGTAGACAACAAGTGTGGCTGTACTGAATTATTGGAGGAAGGAGAAGGAGGCAGTACTTGGATATCTTGGAGGACCCTGGGTATGTTGGTGGCCACAAAGAAGCTTGTACACTCCTACAGCACGTGGAGCGGGAAGAGCCACCGTGGCACACTAGTTGAAAAATGCTGGTGTAGGGAAAGAGGAGGTGGCCAAGAATTGCATAAACTAATATTGCTTGAAAACTGAGTTGGCTACAGGAGAAAACAGCATGGCTTGCATCTTCAACAAGTCAGCCTCTCTGTTCCTTCAGTTAGGAGCTGGGCGGCTTTCTTTGCGATTTTGCTTTCTCCTGCTGCTTGCCAGCACTCAGGATGGACCTAACACAGATACAGCTCCCTGGAGCTCATTCCCCTCCCCCAGATCAGCTAGCTTCTGTAGCAGAGAGAGAGAGAGAGAGAGAGAGAGAGAGAGAGAGAGAGAGAGAGAGAGAGAGAGTGCAGAATGAGGGAATAAAGCAAAAGGTAGTATGACTTCATATAATTTTGGGTGATTTCCTGTATATTTTTAAAATAGCTTTTAACACTCTAGCTGTAATACGTGATACCTGTGGCAGTTCTTTACTTAACATTTTCTCTATGTTCTAGAGAATTTGCAAAGTGCAATTTTATAGCGCTGACAATTTTAGATGGAAGGAGTCTCTCAGGTACACTGAAAATCTACTGCTCCTCCCCTAACTGTGCCCCATATTATCCCATCCATATGATAGTTGCCAATGGAGACCACGCAACTCCTGCCCAAGAGAGAGAGAGAGAATGAACAATCAGTTGAAGGAGAGAGGAGCACAAGACCTAGGCTCTAGGGTTGAGGGGTATAACGGTATTAGTGCTCAGCACCTTCCTCCTTCAGATACTGATACTGGAGAACAGCTGCAAGGTGGTGGCGGGGCCTGCACTAGCTCCCTCATTAGGAGTATAAGCCACATAGGATGTGACTTGAGGGGTTGAGAAGGCCTGCTACTTGCCTGATTTCAGCATTTTCCCCCTTAGGCTAGATCATGGGGGAGATGCTGAATTGCCAGCACAGCCCATCCCTGCATGAAACAGACTTGTGAAGGAAGTGGTGGAGACAAATGTGCTAACAGAATTCAGAAGGGTGCTGGAAAAACAACAAATCCCTTAATGAAGTGGTTCCCAAACCCATCCTGGGGAGCCTCAGCCAGTCAAGTTTTCTGGATATCTGCAATGAATATTTATGAGATTGATTTGCATGCACTGCTTCCAAATTTCTCTCATGCTCCACCCACACTCCACCCAAACTATGCCTATGCATACAGCTACTTACAAAGCACGTGCCATCAAATCATGGCATGTACTTTTCCACTATCATCATTTATATGCCTCCCTGTTGCAGCACCTACTTCCTGTTTCCGCTGCGGGAGGGGAAACGGTAGGAAGAATCTGTGGCATCAGAGGAGATAACGCCGTGTGATGTATCTACAAGTATCAACCTGGGTCAAGCTCAACGTTTGTCAGTATATTTCAAACATATTCATAGTGTAGAGCTAGAAAATTAGATCAGCTTCTGCTGGGCAGGCAGGGAGTAGGGGATGACTGAGGACCTAGCTGTGAACCACTGCCTTAGGATTTGCTTTCTGCGATATGCTTCTGCCCCTTTCTCTCTGTGTTAAATGCACTCTCTTTGATTGTAACACAGCAGCTTAGCTCAGGAAAAGGATTCAATCTTCCTATCCTCTGATGTGTGGCACAGATATCCCCCATTACCTGAATAGGAAGCCACCCCACGGTGTCCTTGAAATATAGGGACCGTTGATCTTTTCGAAATGCCAAAGCATTTTCAGTGTCCAGATTGTCCAGTTCATCCTGGTTATTCACCACAAAAATCTGCAGAACACAAAGTAAACAATGCTTCGTCAGAGCAGAATGCCGGCCATGTTCACTTTCTTAGGGAATTTACTAGTAGAATGGAAAAAGGTATGCATTGCTTTAAAATCTATGCAAATTAGGGTAGTAGGGTGGCTGAAAGAAAGGGGAAGTTTTTCGGTTTACTCGGCCAGCTTTTCTGGCTCTGTGAGGTCTAAAGTGATTGTGTGAAGTAGTGGAAAACTGTGAAATAATAACCAGGGTGGATGTGGAGTCAAAAAAATCTTAAATACAAACACCAAAAATGACTCACTACTAAGGCAAACAAATATATGTGAAGATGAAGCACGTTATGTTTGAAGGAAGGAAAAAACCTCAAGGAGCTCCAGACCAACCAGTCTATAGAGCTAAAAGCGATCAATACGATCTGTTCCTCACCATTGACTGAAAAAACCTTCCCTCATTTACTGTTTACTGTTCAACTGAGTATGCCTTTGGAAATATTTGAGTATCTGATACCCTAAGCTAGTGGGTTGTGGTTTTGCACGTTTTTGTACATTTTTTGAAGTTGAACAGTAATGAGGGAAGGTTTTTTTCAGCCAATGATGAGGGACAGATCATATTGAACGCTTTTAGCTCTATAGACTGGTTGGTCTGGAGCTCCTTGAGGCTTTTTCCTTCCTTCAACCATAATGTGCTTCATCTTCAGAAACTATGAAATAGTAACAGTCTTCCTCTACATGGACTCACAAAGGGGCAGGAGACAAATGAGACACACACAATTGTGTGGTTAAATCAATTTGTGGCTGATACCTGCTTATTTAAGTCAGTTCTTGCACACAGAGAAAGTAATTTTCCAAGGTATTTCTGCATACAAAATAGGGTTTTGAAAACTGATCAACACATGTACATGTGTCTACTTGCATGTAAATTTATCTGCATATCAAGGAGGCATTCTAGAAGGGGGGGGGGGGGGGGAAGGGTTGCAACCAAGAGTGCACTTACATGCAAATTTTAGATTTCCAAAACTATGGCACCCTTTTACTAAGCTGTGTCAAAAAGTGGCCTTAGCATGCCTTTACATGGGTCTTTCCTACGCATTAAGGCCATTTTTACCGCAGGGGTAAAATGACTGATTTTCAGAATTTTCCACTAACGACCACGCACTGATTTTCCCATTAGCATGTGAGCCTCTACCGCCACTTACTTTGTAGGTGGTAGGGACTCATGCACTAATCAGTTAGCACGTGGCAATGCCAACGCACTAACCAATGTGCATAGACAGGCCCACTCTCTGCCCCCAACACACCCTGTGCGTCACAAAAGAACATGCACACATGGCAAAATTAGCACAGGACACCTCAGCGTGCCCCACGGTATGCCATTTTTTGCTGTGGTAAGCACGCGTTAGTGCTTACCACAGCTTAGTAAAAGTCTTTACAAGAAAGGCACCTGCCCAAAATTGTAGGTGCAGATTGGTGCATCTATTTTTCCACAGTCAGTTTTCAAAGGGAATTTTTTTTTCCTTTGAAAACTGATGTAATTTCCCTGAGCAAAAATGATCAAGACCTACATATAAAAGAGTCAATCATTTCCATCTTACTAGTGACTTTAGAGCATCCTGAGTTCTGAAAATAGTGATATCAGTGTAGGAGGAAAGAAGAGTGTCAAGGGAGGAGGCGTTTTATCAAAATTGAAGAGATGGGTTTTGGTCTGGCTATTTCATGTTCACTGTTCCTGAGGTGCTATGGCTCCCAAGCACTAGGGGAAAAGAAAAGGGATGGGATTTGATATACCATTTTCTGTAGTTATAATCAAAATTTACATATTAGATGATGGTACTTATTTTGTATCTGGGGCCAGCTTGCTCAGGGTCACAGGAGCAGCAGTAGGAATTGAACCTGATTCCCAGGCCACTGCAGTAACCCTGGATTGCCAGGGTTCAGAACAGAGCTGCTGAGAGACAAAGCCGGGCCCAAGGCAAACAATCTTAAGGCCCCCCCCCCCGGCAAACAAGGGCCCACCGACCCCACACCTCTGATCCCGACTGCTTCAGTGCTTAATCCTCAGTGTCTCGCGTCTGCACTCTGCAGTATTCCTTTGGTTGATGGTCACCTGTCTTCGTGTGTGCAGGCCACATTATTTCCTCTGCTGCCTCAGATCCTTCCTACCATTTCCCCTCCCGCAGTGGAAACAGGAAGTACATTAGGAGGAGGCAGGAAGAAGGACATGTGACAGCAGAGAACCCTTAATGCATTAACAAGCTAAACCAGGTCACCACAGGCACACATGAGTAGGAGAGGAGACCAATGCAGTCTGAGCCACCTTCTTTCTGGCCTGCCACCGGAAGCTTTGCTGATACAGAGGTGGTGCCGGGCCACCCTTTGAGACCAGGCCCGGGAAATCTTGCCCCCCTCCCCTCGGCAACCTTGGTTCAGAAAGACCTAGGCCTTAGAAAAAACCCCCAGAGCCTATGAGACTGATATTAAGGAGTTTAAGGTCTTTGCTATGGATTGACTGGTCTAGAACAGGAATGGAATATTAAAGTATTGTATTATCAGATGTTCATGTCAACATCTTCCTACTATAGAAAAGATCTGCGAGTCCAGCTAAATTGCCAAGTGCATGATTTTTCTATTTTCTCTACTGTGAGGCCCATGTGTTGAAGAGTACCAGTAAAATCAATTGATTAAATTTATGTCTCACCTATCATACAATTGCTAAGAAAGTTAAAATAAAACACATAAAAATGACAGTATATCTTACAGTTACAGAAGACTGACTTATTTTGCCAAAGAATTCAACAAGTAAAATCAATTGTCTTTTTTTAACAACCAAACTGGAGTTCACTGAGCAGAACTGTTGTATCTGGGGGGAGGGTTTCAGCAGCAAAACTACAGTTCCAAGGGGGCTGTGTCTGATAATGGGAGAGAAAGTTACTATCTTGTAATGTAACCTTTAACTTCCTAGTACTGTATATACAGACAACCTGCTGCCTAGCTGACCCTTCACTACTTAATCCTAGTGTTCACTGTGCCATTTCTTTGTTAATTGATGAAGGAAACGTAGGTCTCCGAAGCCAGTCACAGATACACTGATTTAGTCTAGTAAAGAGGTATTGCCTACAACTTGTTTGTTGACCCTCATTTCTACATATTCAAATAGACTAACCGCAACCACAGTATCTTGGCACAGTAGTTAGAACCTATGATGGTAAACACATTCTCTGCCTCCCGACCTGTTTGCTATCAAGATGGACCACTGTACCTAGTTCGATTCATTCTCAGTCAAACTTATCAAGCTGAAATATCTTCTGAAAAGCTCTATAAAAATCTTTGGTCTTGGTCACTTTCAGTGGTAGGACAAGAGGGAAAGATGCATTATCTTGATTAGATACCAACACAGATGACAACACAGGCTAAACCATGATACACATACATTCTTCTTACCACAGGAACCTTTGCATAGTTGTGTGTATAGATGGAATCTGCATAAGATGGATTAGTTATAATTTGGGAGGGCTTGCAATGGCATTTCCCTGGAGACCCTGGGTTCCCTTGCTCTCCCTTTGGTCCAGTCGTTAAGCGCCCTAAAAACAAAATATCAACCTGTGATGTTACTTCTATAAATCCAGCTAATACCATGCAACACAAAACAATTGCATAAGACAATATGAGACCATATGAACAGTATTTGCCTATCTAGATTTGCAATTGACGAAACAGCTATTTCTAGTCCTTATCTTAAATTAGGTAATAAATAGAACTAAAACAAAACATAGACAAGAAAATAAGATGAAACCTTTTTTATTGGACTAACTTAATACAATTTTTGATTAGCTTTTGAAGGTAACCCTTCTTCAGATCAGAAATAAGCAAATGTTGATATATTCCTAAATTAAAAATGGCATTGCTGTGGCTTGTGACCACATTTTTTTGACACTTGCAATTTAGTTGCAGCACACAACATTTTACTCTGTTGGAATTTGCATTACCAAGGACACTGTTTTTTTTTTTCAGTTTTATTCACACACCTTGAAAAGTGTCTGCATGAATTTGTATACACTGATCTCAACACCCATCTGGATTGATTTGTTGACTACAGGTTCGTGTTCAGTCTGACTAATAAAACTGTTTTTACCCTTGAGTTGGAATTGTATTGCTCGTCTCCTACTTTCATTTTTGCTCTACACCTTGATTTGTAGGGGTTTTGTTCTTTTTTGTTTTTGTCTTTTCAAAGAAGGACATGGTCAGAAAGTAAGACAGTTTGATGTATCTCAGAAAAGTTTCTTTGTAGCATAATTTCATGAGCCCTTTTACTAAAGTGCAATTACCGAGCATTAGATGGAAAAATTACCATGTGGTAAGTGAAAGCCTGTGTGTTAACTGTCAGGTGCATTCCCAGCATGTTCCTATAGAGTCACTAGACTGAAACATATTTTACCATGTGGCAAATGGTAGGAGAGGCAAGTGCATCTGTTTTATCTACACCAGTGACAGTATATGGTAACGTACTGCGTGCTAACCACAATGAGCAGTCCATGCCCACTCCCTGCCCATAATCCACCCAGTACCCATCCCACAACATGACAGGCAGTATGCAAATTATGTGCTGTCGTGCCAATTTAGTAATGGTTACTATTAGTGTATGCTGTTACCGCACATTAAGTTGCACATTAACCCCCGGATTCTATATAGGGCGCCTAGAGTTCCAAGCATAAATCTAGGCGTATTTTATAATTACACATGTAGATTAATTGTTTTAACAAGCTCTTAAGCGTTGTTAACAGCTCTTAACAAGCAATAAGGAGCACTAATGGGCAAAAATTAGAATTTATGCACATATATTGCTAATAGTATTCTGAAATATACTGCGCCTAAATTCTAATGCGCACAGGCAAAAAGGGGCATGCTTAGGGGCATGGAAATGGGCATTTTGTGGGCGTTCCAAAATCTATGCTCGCTGTTATAAAATATGGGCCAGTGCATGTAAATTTACATGCAGGGTTTACACCAGCTTTTCGTTGGCGTAAATGGACACGCATAGATTCAGTCGCATGAACTATGCCTAAGTGTATTCTAAGTACTGTGCATAAATGTATGTGCGGTATATAGAATATGCTTTGGCGTAATTGCCTAGTGCGTGTTTTAGGCACCATATATAGAATCGGGCCCTAATTGCTTAGTACATTTTAGTGAAAGGTTCCCTTAATAACAAAATCTAAGAGAGAAATACAGTTAGAAGTATTGCCATGTCATTTGAAGATCAAGATACTGCATTATGTGCTAGATTCTATATACGGCATCAGATAATTCCATGCGGAAAGAAAATATGCCTAGGTGTATTCTCTAAGGCATGTAACAGATAGGGGAGGGGGTGGACCTGGGTCCACCTGACTGAAGTGCACTGCATCCACTAAAACTGCTCCAGGGACCTGCATACTGCTGTCATGGAGCTGGGTAAATGTTTTTTTAATTTTTTGAAGTTTGGTCCTGAAAATAAATGGACCAAGTGAAGGCGGCGAAGTGCTCATCAGAGCCGGCCTTCTTTTTTCCATTATTGTCCGAAGCCGGCCATCTCGTAACCATGCCCCTGTCCCGCCTTCCATACCCTGCCGAAACGCCCCCTTGAAGTTTGGCCGGCCCTGCGACGGAAAGCAGTTGAAGCCGGTTTCAGGAGGTGGCCGGCCATCTCCCGATTTGTGTCGGAAGATGGCCGGCCTTCTCGTTCGAAAATAAGCAGGATAGCTTTTAAAGCACAGATACATAAAGTTAACCAGAACTCAGCAGCTCCTAGTCCTGAAGAGGTGTTGAGAGAGGACCTGCTGAAGGGAGGAAAATTCACTGGTGTATCTTACCTGCTGGAAATTGTATTCAAACTTAGGGCTGAATAGATAATTTTATTGTCTTTTTCTAGTTAAATTACACTGCTTATTTAGCAAAGTCAGTCTAGACAATAGTGTAGCCTTTTAAGTCTGTGTTAGGGTTTTATATAAATAGTATTTTAGAGTCTAATTTAGTATTTTAGGTTGCATTTTAGAGCTTGGCATAACATCAGTTTAGAGCCCAGATACCAGTTGAGGGAAACCTGTTCAGTGTCTACTTTCCATTAGAGAATACTAGCATAGCAGGTGAGATCCATGTGTATAACTTAGATACGGGGATTTACAACAGAACTAGAGCTGGCGATATATGCGCAACATATAGTATTCTCTACGTTCCGTGCATAATTTTGTTCCCTCCCATGCTTTGCCCAGACTTTGCTGATGTGTATGCTCAACTGTCAAATATTCACTATGAACTAGAGTCAGTAAATGGAGCCCAAATTCAGGGGCCAATAAAATGAACACTGAGTGCTATTTTATAAACGGCGCTCTGAGTTATACACCGTGCACAGTACAGTGCATAGCGCTGGGATCTGCGCCCAACTTTGAGCATGAGGATTCACACCAACTGAACCCCGGTTTAAATCCTTGCACCTAAATTAGTCATGGCTCCCATATTCTCTATACTGTGCTCATGCCCTTGACCTGCCCATGCTCCTTCCATGGCCACACCCCCTTTTCAGTTGTGCACATCTGTATAGAATAGCACCTAGCAAGATGCATGTGTATATTCAAATGGCTGCCAATTATTATTATTTATTTAGATTTTACTCACACCTTTTTTAGTAGTAGTTCAAGGTGAGTTACATTCAGTTACTCAGTCCCAGGAGGGCTCACAATCTAAGCTTGTACCTGACGCAATGGAGGGTTAAGTGACTTTCCAAGATCACAAGGAGCACCAGTGGGATTTGAAGTGGGCACCTCTGGATGTCAAGACCAGTGCTCTAACCACTAGGCCACTCCTCCACATTAGTGCCAACCATGAATTGTTAGAGCCAAATTATTGGCACTAATTGGCTCATTATTCAAACTGCACGCATGATCGCAGTTTTGAGTGCCATTTCTAGAAAGTGCTTAGCTGCAAATCTAGCATATATGCACACACTTGCACACATACATGCATAATGTGTACACATTATGCATAACATGCACATATTCATAAAATGCACACATATTCTAAACATTTACATGCATAATGTGTGCATGTTAATGCCTATTTTATTGAATTACTTCTTAAGGTGTCTTAGTAAATAGGCCCCTATGTTGGGGGGGGAGGGGGGAGAATGCTGGAATTAAATTGGGGCAGGGAAGAGAGAGCGCTGGGAGTGCCAAGGAAGTGTGTTGGGTTTAGGCTTGGGATGGGAAGGAAATTAGACTGGGAAGGTGATGAAAGAATAATAGGGCTGGGTACAAGGGGCCAGAATATGCTAGGTCAGTCTAGGGAGTTGTGGGGAAACTGCTGGGCTTGGCCTGGCCAAAAGTGGGATACAGTGCTGGGGACAGGTTGGAGTATTGGGCCAAATGTTCTCCACTGAGCTTTTGACTAGTCAGAAAGAATAGCCCGAGCCATAGGAATTCTCATACCAGAAATTCTGTGATATTTTTTAATCCAACAGTAAGAATGCAAAGACAAAATAGGTTTCCCCCTTCCTTTCATCCTATGTGGGTGGGCCCTGACCCACCCCAGCCCACCTGTGGCTACACCACTGCAAAGCCCCATGTAGCTTGAGCCTTCATGCATTCCTGCTATCCAATAAAGCAAACAAAGAATGTTCATTTTCTAACCAAAAATTTAAAAAAAATCAGTTTGGAAGCCAGTGAATATAACAAATATCAGTTTTGATACATCTCAGACAGCTTGGAAGGGACGAGGGCACTTTAGACATCGTAAAGCAACCTGATAATTAAAGAGTGGTCCTCCCCTACCTGATCCTGAAGAACCAGGTGGTCCAGGCCGACCAGGAGGCCCCATAGGTCCACGGGCACCAGAGTCACCTTTTTCTCCCTATGAAAAAGATACATTAATTGGTAAAAAATGGCAAAAATAGCATTATTTATAACAGTCAGAGAATGTTCTCTGCTCGCACACATACATCAACCCCTAATTCTATAAAGGGTGGTTTGAGAAATGTGCGCATAAATTTGGGCACGTGCATCTTCCTATATAATAATTCTCACCTCCAACGTTCGAATGTGCCTGGGACCGTGCCTCCCTCGGAGGTGGTCTGCTAGGCAGGCACGCACTGACGTCAGTGACAGCTGATACCAAAGCAAGGGGAGGAGTAGGGAAACACGCGGAGCATGTTTCCCTACTCCTCCCCCTGCCTGGGAATCAGCTGTCATTGCACCGCTCCCTGCCACTTCAGAGCAAGTGGCAGGGAGCGGGACAACACAGACCCCCCCCCCTCGCCCACCGAGTTCCACACTCCGCCCTCCCTCCGATTACAACAACCCCCCCCCCGCGTTACGGCCCACTGGACCCCCCTTCCGCGACACTGTCAACCCCCCTTCTCGGCGAAAACCGTCCCCCACTGCCATCCAGTACCAGGGGACCCCAACCCCCGTCAGCCGAAGTCCTGTGCTGGCCTTCGCGGTGTTGCTTCTTCAATGATCTTCCGTTCAAGTTCCTCTGCGTGCATCTGACGTCAGACACACGCAGAGGAACTTGAACACAAAATCATTCAAGAAGCAATGCCGCGAAGGCCAGCACAGAACTTCGGCTGACGGGGGTTGGGGTCCCCCGTCAGCACAGGTACTGGACGGTGGCGGGGGACAGTTTTCACCGAGAAGGGGGGGTCGACAGGGTCGTGGAAGGGGGGGGTGAAAACGGAGGGAGGGCAGAGTCTGGAACAGCGAGGGAGGGTGGGGGATGGCCTTGCTAGCGCCCGTTTCCTTCCCTTTAGAAACGGGCATTTTTTACTAGTAATTGAATAATTAGCCAATTAGTGTCAATAATTTACTTTTTAACAAGCTACTATTGGCGCTAATTGGAATTAATTAAGATGCACGTGGGTACATTTAGGCACGTGATCCGAGCCTAAATTTTACGTGCATCCTGAAAAAGGGGGAGTGGAAATGGGAGGGTCATGGGCGCATTGGGGCAGACTGTGGACGTGGTTTTTGGATAAACTCACAATTATAGAATAAGGGGGCTTCCGCCTAAATTTAGACGCAGGCATTTGAACCACATTTTCATTAGTGCAAATGGACATGCCAACATTTAAGCCCGACCCCCCCAAGACTTAGCACTATTCTATACACCATGGAGTATTTTGGGGCACCATTAATAGAATCTAGCCCTAAGTGTGCTTTCAAATATTATACACTTAAATAACTTGTGCTTGTTTATAAAAAAAAAAATAGCAAGACTCTGTGTGCTACAGGTACATCTGTTTAACACTAGCCACTCCTGCTATAATTAATCCATACTTTATTATTAACATGTCTTTTTATTAATAGAATAAAAATCAGTTCAGTACAGCATAAAAGAGATAAACATCCCCCACCAACCACCCCATCCCCAAAACCTCCCACAACACTGAAATCTCCAAGACAATCTCAATAAGGTCCCATTTAGGTTTAAGGTCTGGACTCATGACCTCAAACCCCCAAGGTTCCTTCAAAACCCAAAGATCCCACCCCTGAACAGTCCCCCCCCTCCAACCACCCACATGTGCTATGACATTATCAAGGGGTAATCCCTAAATGTGTTCAAAACTTGGCTGCGTGCAGGTGAAGAGATCTTTGTGAGATAAGGGTCCAAGACAAGCAGAAAGGATTTTTGTCGCTTCGGATGACTATGAGCACCATAAGATTCCTATAAGTACATAAGTAATGCCATACTGGGAAAAGACCAAAGGTCCATCGAGACCAGCATCCTGTCCATGACAGCGGCCAATCCATGTCAAGGGCACCTGGCAAGCTACCTAAACGTACAAATATTTTATACATGTTATTCCCGAAATTGTGAATTTTTCCCAAGTCCATTTAGCAGCGGTCTATGGACTTGTCCTTTAGGAAACCGTCTAACCCCCCTTTTTTTTTTTTAATATATTATTTATTAATTTCAAAATAAACAACAAGAAATTTCTTGTACAGAAAGAGTAATGTCACCATCTTAAAGAAATAGTTATTAAGTAAATATATCTATCCATGACAATTACATCTCAAGTCCACAATTCGGGCAAGGCACAATTCAAGGATTTATCATTAAGCATTTATATAAAGGAAAAAAAAAAACCACTTTAAAAATATATCATCAAACAATAATTCAATAGTTTCAGGATAATTAGTAGGAGTATAAACCGAGCTTGTTTCTCTTACAGAGTAGATGTTACAGGGATTACTAACGATGGGGTAGTGGCCAAAACCTGTTTAGAGTCCAGGAAATTCTGCAAATGCTCACTTTCATAAAAAACATATTTAACTGAAGAAAGTTTTATCACACATTTACATGGAAAATTGAGCCAAAAGATTCCTCCTAATTGGAGGACTCGGGGACGGAGTTTCAAAAATGCCTGGCGCCTTTTCTGTGTTTGCCTAGAAATATCAGGAAATATTTTTACTTTACAATTCAGAAAAATTTCCTCTCTATGAGAAAAAAAAGTTTTTAAGATCCAATCCCGATCTGGTTGCAACACAAAGTCCACTATCAGAGTAGCTGGTTGTACACCCAACAGCTCATTTTCTATTGTCTGAGAAAGATTTACATTTAACTCCTCATATGATGTTTCCAAGTTTGTCGTTAATGCTTGACCAGTGGGTTTCTTACTATAAGGTAACAAGTAGTAAATTCTTGAGACCGGCGGGTACAATTGTTCTGATATTTTTAATACTTCTGAGAGATATCTCTTAAAAGTTAACAAAGGTGCTACAGATGGCACTTTAGGAAAATTTATGAGTCTCAAAGTTTTCATTCGCTGCTGATTCTCAAGATTTTCTACTTTTCTTTGTAGTAATAAATTTTCTTTTATTAATGCTGCTTGGCAGCCTTTAATCTTGTCATTCTCTGCCTTGATAGTTTGTTCAAACACTCTGGTTTGTTGCAATTGTTCTTCCATCTCTAACATTTTACCTGGGAGTGTTTGAGTAGCTACCAAGGTCGAGGAAATTTTCTGAATAAAGGAATTTTCTAGACTCACCAAGGCATCCCATATTGTCCCCAGGGTAATAGTTTCTGGTTTCTCCGTCGATAGTACTTTAAACTGTAACTGGCTCATTTTCTGGAATTCTCCATTAGGCTTGGCCGTCACCTCTTCCGTTACCTCTCCTGCTCCTCCTGTGGAACTCACAGCGACGCTTTCCTGCATCGCTGGAATCGGCACTCCACTGCTCATGTCTGCCCCTGCTCTCGGGCTGGCTTCCCCCGTTCCGGGTCTAGGCAGTCCACGACATCCATCTTGCAGCTTTGCCGGCATCACAGGAGGACTCCGCGTTTCAGGGCTCAAAGTGATATCCCCTTCTAGCGGGGAGAGCGGTTCACCTCTCACCGCTTCTCCCAGCAGCGAAGTGTTTTGCCCTGCTATTCCTCCTCGGGTAGCGAAACGATCCATCGGACCCAGCTGAGGTCGTACAGGGGGAGCTGGGGTTACCCTCTGTCTACCCCGTCTTTTAGGCATGAAAATTATTTTTCAAAGACTCAGAAACTCATAAAAACAAGGTGAGTTAACGGAGCTGTTTCGCCAACTTCCTACTCGGACGCCATCTTGCCCCCTCCCTAGGAGGGATTACTGCGTGGGAGGGTCTAACCCCTTTTTAAACTCTGCCAAGCTAACCGCCTTCACTACGTTCTCCGGCAACGAATTCCAGAGTTTAATTACGCTTTGGGTGAAGAAAAAGTTTCTCTTATTTGTTTTAAATTTACTACACTGTAGTTTCATCGCATGCCCCCTAGTCCTAGTATTTTTGGAAAGCATGAACAGACGCTTCACATCCACCTGTTCCACTCCACTCATTATTTTATATACCTCTATTATGTCTCCCCTCAGCCGTCTCGTCTCCAAACTGAAAAGCCCTAGCCTCCTTAGTCTTTCTTCATAGGGAAGTCGTCCCATCTCCGCTATCATTTTCGTCACTCTTCGCTGCACCTTTTCCAGTTCTACTATATCTTTCTTGAGATGCGGCGATCAGAATTGAACACAATACTCAAGGTGCGGTTGCACCATAGAGAGATACAACGGCATTATAACATCCTCACACCTGTTCTCCATACCTTTCCTAATAATACCCAACATTCTATTCGCTTTCCTAGCCGCAGCAGCACACTGAGCAGAAGGTTTCAGCGTATTATCAACGATGACACCCAGATCTCTTGTTTGGTCTGTAACTCCTAACGGGAACCTTGCTTGGCGTAGCTATAATTCGGGTTCTTTTTTCCCACATGCATCACATTGCACTTCTTCACATTAAACGCCATCTGCCATTTGCCCGCCTAGTCTCCCAGTCTCGTAAGGTCCTTCTGTAATTTTTCACAATCTTCTCGCGAGTTAATGACTTTGAATAACTTTGTGTCATCAGCAAATTTAATTACCTCGGTGGTTACGCCCATCTCTAAATCATTTATAAGTATATTAAAAAGCAGCGGTCCTAGCACTGACCCCTGAGGAGCCCCACTAACTACCCTTCTCCATTGTGAATACTGCCCATTTAACCCCACTCTCTGTTTCCTATCCTTCAACCAGTTTTTAATCCACTATAGGACATTTCCTCATATCCCATGACCCTCCAATTTCCTCTGTAGCCTTTCATGAGGTACCTTATCAAACGCCTTTTGAAAATCCAGATACACAATATCAACCGGCTCCCCTTTGTCCACATGTTTGTTTACTCCTTCAAAGAATTGAAGTAAATTGGTCAGGCAAGATTTCCCCACACTAAAGCCGTGCTGACTTGGTCTCAGTAATCCATGTCCTTGGATGTGCTCTGTAATTTTGTTTTTAATAATAGCCTCTACCATTTTCCCCGGCACCGATGTCAGACTCACCGGTCTATAATTTCCCGGATCTCCTCTGGAACCTTTTAAAAAAATCGGTGTTACATTGGCCACCCTCCAATCTTCCGGTACCACGCTCGATTTTAAGGATAAATTGCATATCACTAATAGTAGCTCCGCAAGCTCATTTTTCAGTTCTATCAGTACTCTAGGATGTATACCATCCAGTCCTGGAGATTTGCTACTCTTCAGTTTGCTGAACTGCCCCATTACGTCCTCCAGGTTTACTGTGAATTCAGTAAGTTTTTCTGAATCGTCCGCTTGAAATACCAATTCCGACACCGGTATCCCACCCAAATCTTCCTCGGTGAAGACCGAAGCAAAGAATTCATTCAATCTTTCCACTACGTCTTTGACATCATTGATCGCCCCTTTTACCCCTCGGTCGTCCAGCGGCCCAACCGATTCTCTTGCCGGCTTCCTGCTTTTAATATATCGAAAAAAATTTTACTATGTTTTTTTGCCTCTAATGCTATCTTTTTTTCGTAATCCCTCTTGGCCTTCTTTATCTGCGCCTTGCATTTGCTTTGACACTGCTTATGTTGCTTCTTGTTATTTTCAGACATCAGCACGTGTAACTTATTCCTCCAATACCAAAAAGTGGGAGGTGCCTCCTGTGTCCAATGATTGAGTATACATTTCTTACCCAAAATGAAAGCTTTACCCAGAAAAGAACAAATCCCTTTACCTTGAATACTCATCAAAGCTAGCCTATTAAATAAAATTCCCACCGTAGACAAAGAAAGGGAATGCCCCAATAGACACTGTAAATACGTGAGAAGAGCCACCCCAAATGCCCTGATCCTCCTACAAGACCATAGTCCATCAGCTAATGTATTTTCATGCTCATTGCATTTTAAGCAGCAAATGGAATCCACATATTCTGCCCAGAAGGCTCTGCTCTGAGAAAAATAAGCCCTATGTATCACTCGATAGTGACACTCCTGTAGATCGGCTTGATATACCACAATTGGGGTGGTAGAAATGATATGAGTCCCAATTACAAATCCCAAGGGCCGACCAAGATGTCTAGTCCTTGCATCTTGTTGAGAAGTATAAACAATATATGACTGACATTTGTTCAACAGCTTATAGAACTAGGAGATGGAGACTTGCCCCTCATCACCTTCAAGAAACTCCCACAACTGGGATCCAAACCGAAAGGTTAAACTATCGGATGTCAGGCTATGAAAAAATGAGCAAATTGGGTGTATGCAAACATGTCTGATGACGTAGTGGAGAAATTCTGCATAAGACAACACGGAACCATCAGAATGCATTAAATGCTCCATAGAGATGATGCCTTTAGTTTTCCAACACCGAAAGACCATGTTATCTGATCTCGGTTGAAATGCAATTACCCATCAGAGGCAAGAGAACACTATTATTAGGATTCTGGTTCCAAAGAGGGAGTATTTCCCGCCATAGGTGCCACAAAGGCCATAACAGCAAACTACTCCGAAGCCGCGGAGGAATGTAAGTCAAATGAGTGTGGAGAAGAACAATGGGACACCAAGGGTGGAAATAAGCTAATTCATAAGAAAGATCCATGTACCGAGAGGACTCCAAAATCCAATCCTGCAGGTGATGTAGCAGATACGCTTGATTATAGAGTTTAATATCTAGGATACCTAGACCTCCACGACTCCAGTGGCCGATCATATACTGCCATCTCATCTTCGGCTTCCTTCCCAACCAGAAAAAGGTAATCAGCAATTTCTGCAATGCTTTAATATACCGCCGAAGTACGCGCAAAGGCAGGCTTTGCAAAATGTACAACCAGCGTGGAAAAATAATCATGCGATATTGTTGCATTCTTCCCATTAATGAAAGAGGCAGGTGAGCCCATACAGTCATAGCTGTTGAGTATCCAAAAGAAGCTTATCATTATTCAATTGATACCATCGAGAAGGGTCCATAGCCAAACAAACACCCAGATAGTGAAAGGAATCCTGTGCCCACTTAAGTGGGAAAGACTCCCCCTTTCTTCACATCTTCCGTCCCCACAAGGGCTTCTGATTTATTCAAGTTTCAATGAAACCCCGCAAAGTCTCCATATTCACAAAAGCTCTCTAATAACCTCAGTTATGATGTCTGGGGTTCTTGCAAGTAAACCAAGAGGTCTCGGCAAAGGCCGCTACTTTAAAAGTATTAGTTCCCATTTGGAGACCCACAATCTCCAGGTTGGTCTTAATCTCCCAGATTAAAGGATCGACGGGCAAATTGAACAACAATGGGGACAGTGCACAGCCCTATTGATTGCTTCGCTGAACATCAAAGGCCTCCGAGAAAAGTCCATTTACCCAGACTTGAGCCTGGGGTTGACTATGCAACGCTGAAATAGCCTCCACAAAAAGACCATGAATCCCATAAACTGAGTGTGTCCTATGTCAAAGCTGATGAGCATCAATGACGTTCCACTACTCCTCGCCTTCTCTAATACCGTTATAATTTTACAAATGTTTTTGGAAACCATTCTCCCATGAAAAACCCCCACCTGTGAAGCATTTGCCAATGAGGTTAGCACCCGCACCAATCTGCTAGCTAAGATTTTTGCAAACAGTTTTGCTTCAAAATTTAGAAGTGAGATGGGGCGATAAGATTCAGGCCTCTCAGGATGGCTTCCCGGCTTCAAAAGAAGTATAATGTGAGCCTTGCGGAGGAATTCCGGAATGGAACCCGAATCGAGAATGGCAGTAAATACTGAAGTCAGAACTGGTACAATATGGTCTATAAGCAATTTATAAAATTCCCCCGAAACCTATCGGGACCTGGTGCCTTATATAGTGGGGACTGATGACTAGCCCACTCCACCTCTTCTGGTTGAATCCGTGTATTAAGATGAGCAAGATCAACATCTGACATCTGCGGAAGATCCAAAGTAGAGAGATAGACCCCACTATCTAAATGTGCCTCCTCTGAAATGGAGTATAAGTTCTAAAAAAAGGATCAAAAAAGTGTATTAATGCCGTGATCCATATGAACCAAAGACCCATGCTCATCCCTCACCGCTAATATTTTAGATAGACCTCTGAGCGCGTCACCAGTTTAGCCAGAAGGCGACCACTCTTATTGGCATATTTATACAAACTATATTTTTAATATGCAAAAGATTTCTAGGCCAATTGATATAATAATGAATTTAAAGCTTGTTATGCCTCCAGATGTAATTGCTTATTCTTCATGGAACGGTGTTGCCCATACAATTTACGTAGTTTGGTGATTCGTCTCTCTAAACGCAAAACTTCTCAATCCCGAGCTTTTTTTTTTATACTTGTGTCACGGTTAGTCTCTCATATGAGAATTGATTGTATTACTCAGCCTGATTATATCCTGTATCCTTGCTTGATAAGTGAAATAAATAATTATTCTCATATATCCGTAGCCTTATGAATCTTTTTGTCTCCTCACTTAGTGAGTGATAAGTACATTATTGCCTGGAGTGGTGGACACTCCAGGTCATGGGTAATTAGAAGTTTATTACTTGGGGAGGGCAAAAAGACTTTACAGTGAATAGTGGAGTGCCGCAGGGATCTGTACTGGGACCGGTGCAGTTTAACATATTTATAAATGATCTGGAAATCGGAACAATAAGTGAGGTGATTAAATTTGCAGATGACACAAAACTATTCAAAGTTGTTAAAACACATTCAGACTGTGACAAATTGCAGGAAGACCTTAGGAAATTGGAAGACTGAGCATCCAAAGGGCAGATATAGATAAATGCAAAGCGATGCACATTGGGAAGAATAATCCAAACCATAGTAACCTGATGATAAGGTCCACCTTAGGAGTCAGCACCCAAGAAAAAGATCTAGGTGTCCTTGTAGACAATATGCTTACATTTTCTGCTCAGTGTGCAGCAGAGGCCAAAAAAGCAAACAGGATGTTAGGAATTATTAGGAAAGGGATGGAAAATAAGATCAAGGATTTTATAATGTCTCCGTATCACTCCATGGTGCGACCTCACCTTGAGTACTTTGTTCAATTTTGGTTGCCGTATTTCAAAAAAAGATATAGCAGAATAAGAAAAAGGTTCACAGGAGAGGACCAAAATGGTAAAGGGAGTGGAACGCCTCCCATATGAGGAAAGGAAAGGCAGCTTAGAAAAGAGATGGCTGAGGGGGGATATGAATGAGGTCTACAAACCAGTGGCATAGCCAGACCTGACATTTTGGGTGGATGTATAAAGGTATGAGTATTGTTTCTTGGGATGCTACAAAAAATGCCTTAGAATGCAGTTGATGATGGATGTCAAAGTTGTCTGCCCAACAGCTGCCCTGCATCAACATAAATCATATACTTACTTAATAGCAAACCCAACATTTTTATAGTTGCATTATCCCATATCTTAAACTTGACCAGAAGTAAGTCTACTATAATGGCAAACATCTCAACACACATTACAGGATCCTGCAATATAATTACAGCAATGGCATATATCCTTCAAACTTTGCATTATTAAAATGTAAATGCCTGATTAAGCTATATTCATAAAACAGGAAAATACTGTCATCAAGATTTTTTTCCACCTACTGTAGAATCTGTAGCATACAGACCATAGTAATGTGTCCTTTTACAGCTTTGCATAGGAAACAAGTATTCTAATTCTGATAGCACCTCAATAATAGCAACACAAAATCACTTCACTGCCAGGTACTTTGTGAAGTAACACTAAATCCTGCAAAGAAACTTCTTAGAGCCTATGTTGCAACCCTTAACACCAATTCTAATACCAATAACAGTACCTTTAAAAATGCAGCAGCAAATATACATAACAGCAATATGCATCCTGAGAGAGTGCAAGATTTGCATAGTGATGCTGGCCCTGTTCCTTAGCTAGAGCAGTGTGGACAGAGACAACTGGGCAGACTGTACAGATCCAATTTGCCCTTATCTGTTGTCACCTACAACATTACCATTTATGAAACATGATTACCTCTGTTGCTCTCTCTGTCTTGTACATGATTAATTTTTGTGAGCTCAACTCTGATTCTACAAGCAGCACGGAATGAAGCCCTCGTGATGAGATAGTAACAAAGTAACATAGTAAATGACGGCAGAAAAAGACCTGCATGGTCCATCCAGTCTGCCCAACAAGACAAACTCATATGTGCTACTTTTTGTGTATACCCTACTTTGATTTGTACCTGTCCTCTTCAGGGCATAGACCATATAAGTCCACCCAGCACTATCCCCGCCTCCCAACCACCAGCCCCACCTCCCACCACTGGCTCTAGCACAGCCCGTTTAAGTCTGCCCAGCACTATCCTTGCCTCCCACCACTGGCTGGCTCTGCCACCCAATCTCGGCTAAGCTCCTTAGAATCCATTCCTTCTGAACAGGATTCCTTTATGTTTATCCCACGCGTGTTTGAAATGGGGGGGGGGGAGGCCGACAGTCGCTCAAAAGCGCATGGTTCGGGAAAAGGTATCTTGCAAAGATACCTCACAAACAGGGAAGATAGGGTTTCTGGATAGTGAGGTTGCACAACAGACCGTGGTAGACCAGGTGCCCTTAAATACAACTAAAGATCAGACAAAAGATGTCAAATCAATAGTGTCAGGTACTAAGCATCATGCAAATAAGAACAACAAACATACTCTGAAATGTCTATATGCAAATGCTAGGAGTCTAAAAATAAGATGGGAGAGTTGGAATATATTGCACTAAATGAAAAATTGGATATAATAGGCATTACTGAGCCAGTCCTGTCAGTTCATTTGAATAAATCACTCCTAACCCTACATACAGCAGGTGTAAATTTGTGCAAGAGAATCTGTGTGTTACGGGGGATCGGTGTAGGAACTTATTTTAAAGGCACATAGACATAATAAGCACTTTTTAGGACTTTCCACACAGGTGTTCTGTTAGGAAATTATCCCCGACTTGAATGCTAGGGATGTGCAGGACAAAAATATTTGTTTTGTTGTTTCTTTCATTTCCCCCTTTTTTGTTACTTTTTTAATTTCATTTTGTTTTGTTTTCTTATGCATATATATGATTTTTATTCATACAGATTGTGATTTTTATGCACATAAAATGGATTCATTTGACTATTTATACAAATTAACAGTTCTTTCTGGAGGGGAGAGAGGAGCAGGCTCCCCTGCAGTAACCCTGCGCCAGAAGGGCTTACTAGCAGCACCCTCCCATGGTGGCAACTTCGGCCATAAACCTGGAAGAGAACTGGCTGCTGCGAGGACGAGGTGACAGAATGCAGAGGACAGACATTTAAAGCACCATGGAGCCAGCTGAAATCGGTTGTGGGGGCCACAGAAAGAGAAAGAGGGAGACCGAAGCACAGCAGCAGAGGAGGAAAGAGCAGCTGCAACAAGGAAAGCTGCATGGGAGTCACACCAGAATGAAGCCCCGCCCTCCATATGATTCTTAAAGGGTTCATGACCCCAAGAGCAGAGAGCAGTACCAGGATTACCCCCTTCCCACAACTACAGCCCTGGAGCAGCCCAAGACTGAAGGTTCCCTAGCACTCAATGCAACAGCCAGAAGGCAGAGAATTTTAACCCCCCCCCCCCCCCCCCGACTGCTGCTGACAGAAACAGCCTTCCCCCCCCCCCCCCCCAACACACACACAAACACAAAGAAACATAGGATAAGAAGCAGGGGCTGGAGAGGAAGTGACCTCAGAAGAGCAAGAAGACTCCCCACAAAAAGAGAATAGAGAGCACATTGCGGCAAATGCTGCACTCCTCAAAACAGAGGAGAAAGAAAGACTGAGAAGAAAACAGAACAGCACAGTAAAGGAAGATACAGCTTCAGTGAAAAGCAGAAAGAATGCAAAAGGAGACAGGAGAGCCCAAAGGAAACAGCCAAAGAGAAAGACTAAGGGGTTAGAGGCCAATGCACAATGCTTATCATGCTTGCAACGTTTGCTTTAGACTGGTTGTAGCTAGTGTAAAGCAAATAATTATTTAGTGTCTAATACACAAAGGTGTTCTCCATCCCTTTTACCATTTGCCTAGCAGCTACTGATAACCCTATGCAAATATTTTACAACAAGCTCATTAAAATAAGCATTAAAATATTAAAATAAGCATTCCATGCAATGCACAAAGAGCAGCACCTACCTTTAACATGCTAAACTGTTTGGCAGGTCAGGAGCTACATAACTACATAAGTATTGCCACACTGGGACAGACCAAAGGTCCATCAAGCCCAGCATCCTGTTTCCAACAGTGGTCAATCATCCCAAAAAAGATCAACACATTTTATGCTGCTAATCCCAGAAATAAGCAGTGGATTTCCCCCAAGTTAATTTAATAATGGTCTATGGACTTTTCCTTTAGGAAGCCATCCAGACCCTTTTTAAAACCCCACTAAGCTAACCGCCTTTACTACATTCTCTGGCAACGAATTCCAGAGTTGTTGAGTGAAGAAGCATTTTCTCCGATTCGTATTAAATTTATTACTTTGTAGCTTCATCGCATGCCCCCTAGTCCTAGTATTTTTGGAAACAGTAAACAAATGATTCACGTCTACCCGTTCCACTGCACTCATTATTTTATAGACCTCTATCATATCTCCCCTCAGCCGTCTCTTCACCAAGCTGAAGAGCCCTAGACGCTTCAGCCTTTCCTCTTAGGGAAGTCATCCCATCCCCTTTATCATTTTCATCGCCCTTCTCTGTAGCTTTTCTAATTCCACTATATCTTTTTTGAGATGCAGTGACCAGAATTGAACACAATATTCGAGGTGCAGTCGCACCATGAACCGATACAAAGGCATTATAATGTCCTCACTGAGAGAAGCCCTCCTCATTAACACTGGCAACTCTGGGGCTGACCCCCCTGTCCAGTTCCCTTCAGCTTCTACCTCCCGATGACCCCTGGCCTAGTGCAGGGACCCCTCCCCTCCTTCTGGTGCTCTGCTGAGGCTCTGCTGACCTTTATTTCTCTACACATACAAAAGGAGGAAAGAGAAGGGACAGCCCAGTTTTTGCTGCAATCTCTCCGGCTCCCGCACGTTTCACCTCACTCCTGGTTCCCCTTCTCCATTGCAAGGATCCCTTGCATGCCCACAGCTACAGCAGAGAGATCTTCCTCAGAGAGGGGCATGGGGGAGATTACCGCTGGCCCTATTTCTGACTGTCTCCTTCCTGCTCAGCCCATAAACTGACGTTAAAGGAGAAAACAAAGTCTGTTGCATTCGCCTAGAAGCCATCAGGATGGTGCATATGCTGAGGTGGGAGTCAACAGCTGATGTACAGCATTGCGTACGTATAGTAGCGCTATAGAAATGATAAGTAGTAGTAGTAGTGGTGGCTACAGATGAAAAACAAAAAAAATGGCTTCAAAGCAAAATATTGTACATTTTGTTTTCTTATGCCAGTGATATCGTTTCATTGATGTCTGATCCTGGAAACATGACAGCTTAGGATCCTGTTCTGCACCTGTGCTAAGCACTTTTCCTCGCAGAATTTCCGCGCATCTCATTTGCATGGGATTGCCTTTGTGCATCAGTCGCTGTTTATAAATCGGTAAATTCACCCATGGCTGCCATAATTAACGGCAGCCTTTGTGCATAGGCCACTAAGAGCAAAGGCTGCTGAAGGGAAAGAACAGAAGACTGAGTGAAAGCAGGCTGAAGAAAAACAGCAAATGGGAGAAAAGAGGTCAGCCTAGCAGAAAAGGGCATGTGTAACCGCAACTGAAGGCGTAGCCTTAGGAGGAGTCTGGAGAGAAGAGTGTGTCTGTGTAAAATGAAGCCAAGTGCATATGGATATTGCAGAGTGGAAGGGCCACCATTCCTCCATACTTGCAGTACATCCTTGGGAACACTGATAGCTTAACTCTTTCTGGTCCACAATGCAGTTTTATGTCATCTTTAAGCATCCAACGTCACCGATGTGCCAGTAATGTCTTCAAATACAGAAAATGCGGGAAGCGGAGTTCGGAACGTAGGAAAAGCTTGAGCTTTGGAATACAGAAAAATTAAGGACAAAGTCTCAGTTCAGAGCGAAGCTGGAAACACAGAAATGGGCAGAGGTAAGGCAGGGAGAGTGGGAATAGAAAGGGGAAGAGCTGTGAGAAACAGACCTTAGAGCCAGTCAATACAGCTACAGAGCAGGGGTGAAGAGGGGCTTGTCAGTAGGGAAGCTGCAGTCTGCCCTGCAAGCCTAAGTAAACAGTAGCAGTGTGAGTGTCTGGGAGCCCTGGCGAACTGTAGAGCCCCTGACATTATGAAGGACAGTGGCCATCAGCTTTGTAAATCCTCCTACTTGGTTAGGGCCTTAAGTAAGAGTCAGGGCACTTGAATTCTGCATTGTTTTAAGTTTAGAGAAGAGTACAGTTCAGAGGTAGTAAATACACCAAAGTTAGAGCTACTCTTTGGTGAGAGCCTAGAGAGAGTTATTTTGTAATTTTTTGTAGCTAGTTAGGCAGATGGAGGGACAAGAGGGCATTTTGGTCCACAGTGAGGGCTGATCATCATTGGACCCTGAGACATCCAACTAGGGCTTCCACCAAAGCCTGCATCGATACACAGACAAGCTTTTACTGTCACAGCGTTCTGCAGCACAGAATTTACAACAATTTACGGAAGCCATACAGCTATACTGCTCTTGGTTAAACTATCAGCCACAACACAAGAGATTCAATAAGACCCCTGATGCAGGCATTGTTGCTGAAACACGGCCGTGTCGTGTTGTTACTTAGCTGTTGTTATTAAAGACGTCCTGATTTCCTCTTTTAGCTGTCCTCACTTTTTTTTCCATTGCCAATACACAACTGGCCAGAACATTAGATGAACTGACCTCAACTAACACCAGAGGGTTACACTTGACTGGGGTGCCTTAGGGTTAGGGAGACACACTGATGAAGGAAAAAGTACACATATATATTTGGGATGAATCATTTGCAGCACTTTCCAGTTAATCTTCTCCTGAAAGAGCTGGAAGGGGTTATTTACAAGGGACACAGGGAGATAGACATTTGAAAGGTTGAGTTAGTTGTGGCGATACACCAAGTATACAGTGTTTAAGAAGCAAACACCTGTTTTGCCTGGTGAGCATCAGGGTAGGTTACTCTGAGTAATTTTAGGACTGTTTTGTAAGAACAAACAAAACAAAAAGAAGTGTCCCCCTAACTACAAATCACACAATATACAGAAAAAAGTAGTAGTAGGGGGTAGACAAGATATATATCCAAACAGCAGGTTTATTCTCACAGCCTGCGTTTCAGCAATTGCCAATGTCAATTGTCTCAGCCACTGATGGTAATATGCTCATATTAGTCCTCTCCTCAAGTCACTTCACTGGCTTCCTATCCGTTTCCGCATACAGTTCAAACTCCTCTTATTGACCTATATGTGCATTCACTCTGCAGCTCCTCAGTATCTCTCCACTCTCATCTCTCCCTACATTCCTCCCCAGGAACTCCGTTCACTGGTAAATCTCTCTTATCTGCACCCTTCTCCTCCACTGCTAACTCCAGACTCCGTTCCTTTTATCTTGCTGCACCATATGCCTGGAATAGACTTCCTGAGCCGGTACGTCAAGCTCCATCTCTGGCCGTCTTCAAATCTAAGCTAAAAGCCCACCTTTTTGATGCAGCTTTTAACTCCTAACCCTTATTCACTTGTTCAGAACCCTTATTTTATCATCCTCACTTTAATATTCCCTTATCTCTTGTTTGTCCTGTTTGTCTGTCCTAATTAGATTGTAAGCTCTGTCGAGCAGGGACTGTCTCTTCATGTTCAAGTGTACAGCGCTACGTTTGTCTAGTAGCGCTTTAGAAATAATAAGTAGTAGTAGTAAATGGACATGAGAATTCAATAATACAGAATTCGATGAAGACACAGAAGAGTATCATCACAGTAACAAATCCAAGGTAAAATGCGTGTGACATTTATCGTTTTGCTTTCCTGTGTTTAACAAGAGTTTGATGTACCAGCATTTTATACTCCTTTCTTGTCCATAAAGAATTTGATTATGACCTATGGGGCAGGTGGGTTGAACTGCCGAAACACAGACTATGTAGAGTCCCTCAATTGATCCCGAGAATAACCTGTATTTAAGCAACAATTCCTATGGTGGATCGTTTATCGGCCAGCCTCTACTTTCTCTTGCTTGGACAACTTTCAAAGCCATTTCCATGGGTAAAATAAGGATCTTTAAAAAGAACAAAAGTGTGTCCATTTCCTAAACATGTGAATACAATTGCGGGAAAGACTAGTCCTGGAGAAATTCGGAAAGACCCAAACATTTTGTACTCTGCTCTACTTGGAATGTCCCCACACATTTTCAGTAAAGCTTCTAGAGGGGCCTTAACTTATTTTTTTGTTTTACACCTTCCAGTTAGAAAAATGTATACCCCTGGATTCTATAAATGGTGCCCAAATTAGGGCGCAATCCTGAGATCTGCGCTTAAATAGTTAACAAACCATTTACAATCAATAAGTGGCTGCTAACAATCGATTATTGATGTTAATTGGCACAAATCTGGATTTGTGCGTGGATCTGGCTGCACATGATTCCATAACAATCTGCACTCAAATTCTCTTGTGCACAATCCAACTGTGCATGGCCATGGGAGGGGCATGTGTGGGTCCACTGAATTACGCACAGTGTTATAGAGTTTTGGGGATGCATGCCCCAGGATTTACACCAGGTCTCAGTTGCTGAGACTTTTTATTAGTCGTCAATATTCTCATATAGAGTTCATTGCAACTTACATCAAGAAATGGGATACATTTTTTGGAAGTTATGGAGTGAAATTTACAACAGATAGAGACAGATCTTAAGTATCATCTGACAGGTTAAGTGTTGGTGGAGGAACGTGGGAAGTGGGCCAATGACTCAAGAGACCAGGACAACAAATAAAATTCACGGTGGTTTATTGTAGACTTGACACAGATCTGTGTTTTGGCCACAGGCCTGCCTCAGGATTCTGGAAAAATATTCAAATAACATAATCAATAAGTAAGACATGAAAATGTATGTAAAAATGTATACATAAAAGAATATAAAAACACATACATAAGAGAATATCAAAATGACAATTGTTCATTCTCACTCTTGTTTATATATTTTTCCAGACTCCTGAGGCAGGCCTGTGGTCGAAACACAGATCTGTGTTGAGTCTACAATAAATCACAGTGAATTTTATTTATTGTCCTGGCCTCTTGAGTCATTGGCCCACTTCCCATTTTCCTTCACATTTGTTGTCTTCTCGTGGGTTTTTGGCGTTCGTCCACTTTGGTGGACTGTTTCACCTTATCCTAGGTTAAGTGTTGGCCCATATTAGTTATTGTGTGTTTTGTAAGACAAGTTTTCAAATAGGTAGGCTTTCAAGCATTTTGCGGAATGTTCTGTAGTGAGACAAAGTCCTTATCTGATTTGGTAAGTCATTCCAACATTTTGCAGATAGATATGGTAGAGTTAATGCATGTAGTGATTTGAATCCAATATCCTTGGGAGAAGGGAATGATAGGTCCAAGAGGTTGCCTGCTCGCCTCCTATTCCTGAGTTTGGGTAGAATTATCCAATGGTTTACATATTCTGGTAAAGCTCCATGTAGAGTCAGATAAATCATTGTACAGAGTTTGAAGATCCCTCTTGCCTCCTCTGGAAGCCAGAGCAGTGTGATATATAGCGGGATGACTCTCTTAAATTTGGACTTGGATAAGATCAATTTTGCTGATTTTTCTCGATGCCTACTTTTCAGCACCATTTACTGAACCCAGCCCATAGTGATATATCAGAGGTGTACAAGTTCAGTCCTTCAGTTTTCAGGATATCCCTAATGAACATTGCATTCAATGGAGGAAGTACACATGCAGATCTCTCTCATGCATATTCATCAGGGATATCCTGAAAATTTGACCTATTTGTACTCCTTGAGGACTGAACTTGTGCACCCCTGCCATACATGAACAATAAGTATTTTTATATATAATGGAAAGTTCTGTTATAGTACAATCTATCAGCTCAAAGGTCAATTAAATAATACGGAGGGCTCCTTATGATATATTATGCAGCAACACAGAAAAAACACACTGGTTTGCAGTGTTCTGACTAATGCAAAATAAATAGAAATTAATCCTAGACAGGCATGAGCTGATTAAATCATGGCATTGATTTACACTAAAACATCTGCTCATTTTATTCTGGCCTCCCTTTACTACTTGTGCAGGTTTATCTCACAAGGAATAAAAACAGTATCCCTGCAGAGAAGGGACCGGGCCTCTTAAATGGGCCACTTTTCCAAGTCACACTGTCCCATCCTGACTATGACTAATGAACCTCCATCTTGTCAACATGTTAATCAGGGATGAGCTACTGAACATCCATTTCCACTATCAAAATTTCAAGAAACAGGTATGAGGCTGTGAATCTCAATCATCTATCCACACAAGAGTCTCCACAGCCAGAGGAACAGTAAAGGGCCGAAGAGACGTAGGATGAGGACATCAAGATAGGCCTTAAAATGGAAGTGAATGTAACACCTTCATAATTTAGCTGCTGTGCTGAGGCTTTCAGGTGTACCCTGGGTCTCAATGACCAGCTCAGCTCTCCGACCAACCCAGGCCACAAAAATAAATCCAACTCTTTTTCCGTTCTCACCACTCATTCTCTACACCTCATCTAATCTTTCTCATTCGAGCTCGGTCGCAGGCCGTGGCCAGATTAAGATCCAGAAGGCTGTAGGATATTAAGCTGGGCTTCAGTCTGAGTGTCCTTTAACAGTCTGGGAGTAAGTTCTTCACTCTCTCTCTCTCAAGTAATATTTGCCACGCCAAGGATGTAACTTTTATGCAAAACTTTACTGAACTCTGCAACAGACAAAACTCCAAAAACTGGTGGGGAAGTGACGTCACCGGAAAGCATGGCTGCCTAACTTCTGTGCTCCCGAGTACCCGAGGTGAAAATAGCGTTATTCGGCACTTACAATAAGCAAGGAGGGCAAAGAAAACGACGCCACTTAAGAACGTGGAGCGGAGGAGACCAGAGAAGTCCATGCAAAGGCGATCAACGCCGCTAAACTTGTCTAAATTCGCGTACAAGAAAGGCGCGACAAAATCCAACATGGCGGCCCAAGCGAACGAAGAAATGGCGGAGCGAACGGATGCGGAATTGCAACCATCGGGAGACATGTTCGCATCGCAGACCCAGGGAGAGCCTGAGGGGGCCGGACTGCCGGAGCTATGCGCTTGGATCCAGGAAATCCGATCAGATCTAAAGGCCATGAGGTCAGAGCTGGCGACGCTGGGGGCTGACTTGAGAGGGGAGATAGCTGAGCTCGGACACCGGGTGGAGGAGGCGGAAGGCCGAATAGATGACCACTCAGAGTCCCTGGGCTCCCTTGAGAGGCAGATCGCGGATGAGCGAATAGGTCAGCAGCTTCTTTCTGAAAAACTGGAGGACCTAGAAAATAGGAGCAGGCGCCATAACATCCGCATTCGGGGCTTACCGGAGGTTTTAAAGTATCAAAATAGCGAGCAAGTGGTCCAGCAAATCGCCAGCGATATTCTAGCGAGCACGGAGGATCCGATTCCACCAGAAAAAATAAACTTGGATAGAGCACATCGGGCCCTGGGGGCTAATAGAAAGAACTTACCAAAAGATATTATAGCATGCTTCCAGGACTTCAAAGTGAAAGAGCGTGTCATGACAGCGGCAAGACAAATAAAGGAATATAAATGGGACACCAATAGGGTGGAAATATACCAGGACTTGGCGGCTGCCACCCTGAAGAGGTGGGCTGATTTGAAGCCGGTAACGGCAAAGCTTCGAGAACTGGATATTCGCTATAGCTGGAGATATCCGTTTGGACTAGCATTCTACAAGGATGGGAAACAGCACATGGTCAAAACCCTGGCAGAGGCACAGAGAATACTGCAGGGAGACTATCAGATGGATATACCCTCTGCAGCGGAGCGCCCATCGATGACAGCGGATCCCAGGACCCACCCCAGATGGCAAAGAGTGGGTCAGAGTCGACTTCAGCGCCAGAAGTCAGCGGGACGCCTCACCTGACTTTGCATGGCAACAATGGGAGATAAGATCCCACTTGTTTAACAGGATGCGCCCTTGCGGCGAGTATACCAGGTGTCATGGACTTGGAGAGCAGTAAGATGGCCTGGTCGAAAGTTTTTGTTGGTTATAAGGTGCAGTAGGGTAATACAGAACTTTGGTTTAAACAGGGAGTAGGATAAGAGTTAAGTTAAAGATATTAATAGCTAAAAATGTGAAGGGGTACTAGTGAGTTACAACACCTCCGTGTTGCACCATCCAGAATATGGTAAAGGTGCTAAGGTTTTGGGGAAGGGGAGGAGGGAGGATGGGGGAGACTAGGGGGGGAGGGGGAAGGAAAGGAGCGGAGGAGGGAAGGGGTGGGGGAGGGAAGAAGGTTGGGAGGGATGGGTGGCTAATATTGAGATATGTTATAATGATGCTTATAACTGGAAACGCTGTCTGCCTATACAATGCTTAAATGTGTGACTATAAATGTGCGGGGCTTGAATACTCCACAAAAACGGAAGCAGGTATTTAGGGAAATGCAACGCCAGCAAGCCGATGTAATGTTTCTCCAGGAGACCCACCTTAGAAAAGTCCATGAATACTTAATGAATAATAAGCAGTACCCATATACTGTATAAGATGTGCATCAGCTACAGAGATTCAGAAAAAGAGGGGAGTTTTGATAGCTCTATCCCGGTCCCTACCCTGGCAGGTGCATACAACGGTCAGGGATAAAGCGGGTAGATATATATTGATGGTGGTCTCCCTTGATAAGGAATATTACACACTGGTATGTGCATATGCACCCAATGAGAACCAGAGGATATTTATGCAGGAACTGGAGAGGATTTTACAAAAGCATGCTAAAGGCCATTTGGTGGTAGGGGGCGACATGAACTTGACACTGGACCCGAAGCTAGATAACTCTGGGGGGGTGGCAAAATACGCACAGGGAGATAGAGTAGCCTTCCAGTCCTGGCTGGCAAGGTGGGGGCTGACTGACTTATGGAGAGACACGCATGGGACTGAAAAAGATTTTACCCATTATGCCCCCCTCCACAAAACATACTCGAGAATTGACTATTGGCTGGGCGATGCAATGGTGAGGAGGCAGGTTGAAAGGGTGACTATTGAGCCCTGTAGCTGGTCGGATCACTCTTTGGTGGTGCTAACGCTGAGGATGGGAAGAAGGCCTATAGGCCGTCCCCATTGGAGGTTAAACGAAGCCTTACTCCTAGAGCCACAGAATATAGCTGAATTAGAAAAGTACATAAAGGAATATATAGAGCTTAATGATAATGAAGAAGCACATCCGACCAGTATTTGGGAGGGAATGAAAGCGGTATTAAGGGGTCAGATTATAGCATGGCAGGCACACATCGTCAGGGATCGTAGGGGGAAGGAGGACACAGTTAGAAATAACATGGAGGCCAGTGAAAGAAAGCATAAAGAGGATCCATCCGACACGCAAAAATTGCAGGAAGTGCAGCAACTCCGAGCACAGCTTAATGATCTCCAGATGACGGAGATAGCAGGGCAGCTTCAGCGGGTTCGGCAGGAGCATTTTGAATTTGGAAATAGGGCTGGCCGGCTATTAGCAAATAAATTGAAAAAGCAAACCCAAGGAAATTATATTGCAGGGATATATAATGCATCAGGACAGTTAGTAAACCGCACAGAAGAGATACAGGAAGTGTTTCGGGATTATTATGGCCAACTTTATAAATCGGACCTGAGGGGCACGAGGGAAGAGATTGCACAATACCTACAGGGGATACAAATGCCAGGCCTTTCGGAAAAGGAGGTGGAGGAGTTGTCCTCCCCCATAACTCTTGAGGAGATAGAAAGGGCAATCGCGAGTTTGCCTAACAATAAGGCGCCTGGGCCTGACGGGTTCCCAGCGAGCTTCTATAAGCAGTTCTCCAAGTGGATAGCACCATTGCTGTTAAAGGCAATCACAGCATTTGACAACATGGGGGAAATGCCTTACTCGTGGAGGGTGGCAGAGGTAGTCTTGATACAGAAGCCGGACAAGGATCCCCTATGTTGTGGATCATATAGACCAAACAAAAAAAACAGCACCACGGGCCTTTAAAAATGGAACACAGTTCTTTAATGAATGAGCCTTGACAAAAAGACCCGACACGGGCCGTGTTTCGGTGACTAGCACCTGCGTCAGGGGTCACAGTGATGACGTGGAAAACTTGGGGAATAACTCGAATATATTCCTCTACAATATATTATTCCTTACCCCACGTCTCATGTAGTAAAAGCTACAAAGCACCAAGGCACTTTGTGAGATAAACGTCCATCTCCCGATTTAGGTCGGAACTTGGGCGTTTTTTTCGTTCAATTATAAGCAGGACAATCTCCCTACTTCTACAACCTTACCAATTACATTTAAGCACCATTTGCACGTTACGATGATAGAATTCTAGCACTGACATGTATGAATGTAACATTCACGTATGTACTGCAAGGTGCATGCTGAGCAGTATTCTATAATAGGCTCACAAAAGTCGCATAGGCATAAATTCTATATATGGTGCAGATACAATTTTGCACAAAGTGTATTCTAGAAATGGCACTCAGAATTGGGTGCAGGGATCTGTGCTCAATTTTAGACATGAGAATTTACACCAGTAAAACCTGGTGCAAAGTTTTGCACCTAAATCACATATGGATCTTCATTATTGTATAAAACTGCGCGGAAATTTCAGGGATGCCCCCAATTGGTCCATGGCTCTCTCATGGTTGTGCCCCCTTTTTGGATCCACACAGTTCCCAGTGCCTAAAAATGTGTGCACCAATTTCAATGTCAATTAGCACATAGCGCCCAATTATCAGTGTTATTTTTTAACCATCACATAGGTGAAAAGGATGCATGATCAGAGATGCCTGTGATCAAATAGGCTCGATTGAGTACCACGTGTAAATGGGCTTTTGTTGTGGTCACCTCTGGCCTTTGGAATAAGATCCCTATACATCTGAAGGCAGAACATAAAAAGCATATCTGTTCCTGCAGGCTTTCCTTGGTTGTTAATCTGGGAGTGGAACTGATTTGTCATAGTTTTTTTCTGGAAGTGTGTGTCTTGAGTTGGCATGCCCCGGGTTGAGTTCTGTGGGCTTTCCTATACTATTCTAGTTCTTTTCCTGTGCTTTTGTCTTTTTATATATTCTTATTGTAAACCATTTTGATATAGTATTATGTAATGTGGCATATTAAATTCAATAAACTGTAACTATAACTGTAACTTTGTGGAAACTCACAGATATGAAAGCGAAAAGTAAACGTATGTTTTTGTGTACAAGTGTATTTTTGCTTTGCTCTCCCAAAATTTATCTCTACCCAAGAGGCGTTTTATTTACATGTCAACTTTGGTGGTTAGGAAAACGATTTTACAATTTTGGACATCTGAGGAGCCTGTACCATTTGATCGTTGGGCGATGTGGATGTGTGATATGGTTTGCTGCAAGTATTTGCCCTATTCACGCTCTTTCAAAGTGGATAACAGGAAATATGCCCTTCTCTGACAACGCTTTACTACTACTACTACTATTTAGCATTTCTATAGCGCTACAGGCATACGCAGCGCTGTACAAACATAGAAGAAAGACAGTCCCTGCTCAAAGAGCTTACAATCTAATAGACAAAAAATAAATAAAGTAAGCAAATCAAATCAATTAATGTGAACGGGAAGGAAGAGAGGAGGGGGTAGGTGGAGGCGAGTGGTTACAAGTGGTTACGAGTCAAAAGCAATGTCAAAGAGGTGGGTTTTCAGTCTAGATTTAAAGGTGGCCAAGGATGGGGCAAGACGTAGGGGCTCAGGAAGTTTATTCCAGGCGTAGGGTGCAGCGAGACAGAAGGCGCGAAGTCTGGAGTTGGCAGTAGTGGAGAAGGGAACAGATAAGAAGGATTTATCCATGGAGCGGAGTGCACGGGAAGGGGTGTAGGGAAGGACGAGTGTGGAGAGATACTGGGGAGCAGCAGAGTGAGTACATTTATAGGTTAGTAGAAGAAGTTTGAACAGGATGCGAAAACGGATAGGGAGCCAGTGAAGGGTCTTGAGGAGAGGGGTAGTATGAGTAAAGCGACCCTGGCGGAAGATGAGACGGGCAGCAGAGTTTTGAACTGACTGGAGAGGGGAGAGGTGACTAAGTGGGAGGCCAGCAAGAAGCAGATTGCAGTAGTCTAAACGAGAGGTGACAAGGGTGTGGATGAGGGTTTTGGTAGAGTGCTCGGAAAGAAAGGGGCGGATTTTACGGATGTTGTAAAGAAAGAAACGACAGGTCTTGGCGGTCTGCTGGATATGAGCAGAGAAGGAGAGAGAAGAGTCAAAGATGACCCCAAGGTTTCGAGCTGAGGAGACAGGGAGAATGAGAGAGCCATCAACAGAAATAGAAAATGGGGGGAGCGGGGAGGTGGGTTTGGGGGGGAAAATGAGAAGCTCGGTTTTGGTCATATTTAATTTCAGGTGGCGTTGAGACATCCAGGCAGCAATGTCAGACAAGCACGCTGAAACTTTGGTTTGGATGCAAGGTGAGATATCAGGGGTAGAAAGGTAGATTTGGGAGTCATCAGCATAGAGGTGGTAGGAAAAGCCATGGGATGAGATTAATGAACCAAGGGAAGAAGTGTAGATAGAAAAGAGGAGGGGACCAAGAACAGAACCCTGGGGTACGCCGACAGGCAGAGGGATAGAAGTAGAAGAGGATCCACCAGAGTGAACACTAAAGGTGCGGAGGGAGAGGTAGGAAGAGAACCAGGAAAGGACAGAGCCCTGGAATCCAAGTGAGGACAGGGTATCGAGAAGTATGCTGTGATCGACAGTGTCAAAAGCAGCGGAAAGATCAAGAAGAATGAGGATGGAATATTGACCTCTGGATTTAGCCAGTAATAGGTCATTGGAGACTTTAGTAAGCGCAGTTTCGGTTGAGTGGAGAGGGCAAAAACCAGATTGTAATGGGTCAAGAATAGCATGTGAGGAGAGAAAATCAAGGCAGCGGCGGTGAACAGCACGCTCAAGTAATTTGGAGAGAAAAGGAAGGAGGGAGATGGGTCGGTAATTAGAGGGACAAGTAGGGTCAAGTGAAGGCTTCTTAAGGAGAGGTGTGACCACAGCATGTTTAAAGGCAGCAGGGACAGTCGCAGTGGAAAGTGAGAGGTTGAGAATGTGACAGATAAAAGGAATAAGAGTAGGAGAGATGGCATTAAGAAGGTGGGTGGGAATGGGATCAGAGGAACAGGTGGTACATTTTGAGGAAGAAAGGAGAAGTGTAGTTTCCTCAATAGTAACTTCAGGAAAGGAGGAAAGGGAATGAGGGGAAGGAGAGAGAGGGGAACGGACTAGTGGAGGGAGAGCTGGTGAGGTAGAGAAAGCAAGGTTTATCTTTTGAACCTTGTTGTGAAAGAATTCAGCAAGGGTCTGAGGAGATAGTGAAGGGGGAGTTGGGGGAGGGGGCACCTTGAGGAGAGAGTTCAATGTGGTGAAGAGAAGTCGAGGATTAGAGCCAAGAGAGTTGGTCAGTTGGATATAATAATCCTGTTTGGCACGTAAAAGAGCAGATTGGAAGGAGGTCAGCATGAACTTAAAGTGTAAGAAATCAGCAAGGGCCCGAGATTTCCGCCAGAGGCGTTCGGCGGAGCGGGTACAGGAACGTAGGTAGCGGATATTAGAAGTCAGCCAAGGTTGGGGTTTTGTACGCCTTACAGGGCGGGTCATCAAAGGTGCAAGAGTGTCTAAGGCAGAGGATAGAGTATTGTTGTAAGAAGAAACAGCCTCGTTGACAGACGTGGATGGTGCCACAGTAGAGAGGAGGTTTGAAACATGGGAGGATAGAGATGAAGGGTCAATGTCGTGAAGATTCCTAGATAAATTAGATAGGATAGGACGGGACTGGGAGGGAGGAGATTTAAGTGTGAAAGTTATAAGATGGTGATCAGAGAGGGGAAGATCGGAGGCAAGGAAACTAGAGGGTGAACAGTTGGAGGAGAAGATGAGATCAAGACAGTGACCATTTTGATGAGTGGGGGAGGTGGAGCATAGTTGGAGATTAAAGGACGACGTTAAAGCGAGTAACTTGGAAATATAAGAGTTGGAAGGATCATTAGCAGGAATATTAAAGTCACCAAGGATGAGAGAGGGGGAGGAAGGATCATGGAAGAAGGCAAGCCAGGCATCAAAGTCACTGAGAAAGGATGAAAGGGACTTATCAGGGGGACGATAAATGACCGCTATTCGAAGAGGCAGAGGAGAGAAAAGGCGGATAGAGTGGACTTCAAAGGAGGAAAAACAGTGAGATTGAGGTGGAAGAAGGGGTTGAAATCTGGAGGAGGGAGAGAGAAGTAGTCCAACACCGCCCCCACGGCCAGCAGGGCGAGGAGTATGTGAAAATAGATAACCGCCATGGCACAGGGCTGCGACTGAAGCAGAGTCATCAGGGCAGAGCCAGGTTTCTGTTATGGCGAGCAGATGGAGGTGACGCGAGATAAAGAGGTCCTGGATATAGGGGAGTTTGTTACAGATAGAGCGGGCATTCCATAGGGCGCAAGAGAAGGGCAGAGAAGAGGAGGGGAGTAGAGGAATAGAGATGAGGTTAGAGAGGTCACGGTGAGATCTGTAGAGTTTGGATAATAGTTGGTGAGGAGGGCCAGGATTGGGATTGATGTCACCAGCTGAGAGTAAGAGAAGGAGTAAAAGAGAGCGGAGGAGAGTAGGAGAGGTGTGGCCACGAAGGCGTCGAAGGCGAGAGGTATTTAGGTGGAATGGGGAAGGCAAAATGGAGGGAAGAAAGAGACGGAGATTAAAAGCCAAAAAGGAGGAAGAGGGTAGGAGAGAAGGTGAGGTGATGAAGTCAATGGATGGGAAGTGAGTTCCTGTAGCGGAGAGAGGTAGGGGGTGAGGGAAAAGATTAGGAAGGGACAGAGCTAGGAAGAGAATGTGAATAGGGGCCATAAACGATTAAGGTACTTTAGCAACTGGAAAAAGATTAGATACAAAGAGAAAAATGCCCCGCGCGCCGTTAGGCGCGCGGCACCTAGAGCGGAGGCCCTGAGTGGATCGGGGTGGACCTGGGTGTCACCCCGGAGAAGGCTGTAAGGATATGCAGATGAGCTGCAAGTCCTCCACAGCACCTGAAAGGCAGCCGGTGGTAGAGGTGGGTACCTCTCAGCTGAGGAAAGGCTTACCAGGGGTTAGGCCGAAGCCAGCATTCCTCCCCCTGAGGGTCGCCTGATCCTAGCCAAAAAGCACCTGGGAACTCTGGGCACTTGGAGAGAAGGCCCTGGGAAGGTCGGGGTGGAACTGGAGTCACCCCGGATACAGCTTTCAGGACTGTTTGGACTCTTCAGACTTCAGGGTGCCACAGGCAGGATGCTGTTGGGGAGAGTGCATGGGGGAAGGTGTGTTGTGACAGGGTATGCACATTTGTAGTTTTCATATATGATTGTTTGGAATGTTAGTGCGTTAAAGCGTTTTTTCCCATCAACAAACAGGATTGATTCAGGCACACAAGTGGGTGATGTTATTGCAAGTCGCCAGGACAGAACACTCTCCCAGAGCTCAGAATTTAGACTACAATTCTGAGCATGTGTGGACTTTCCCGGCTTCAGCTCCTCAGGTTTTTTTCTGCTTCGCCAATTGCAAGCCTCTGATTTGCCAAATGGATGCCAAAACATAGCTCTCCCATCTATCTGAGAGATTTTTGCTTCTGCATTTTTCCAATATTGTTCTTTGTCATTTTCTCTGTTATTTAATTTCTTGAAAAGAGAAAAAATGTCAACAGACTCTGTGGGTCATTCCTGCCCACAGTGTGAAAGAAAACTTAGAATAGAGACCATTACCCTGTCTGCTCACTCGGCCTGGGCAACTGCAATATATCACCATGCTCCTTCACTTTTGTTGACACAGTCTTGTTCATCTCTGAAGATACTGAGATAAACCTAGGGATATATTCACAGATTGCTGACATCTAGAAGGAAGTACTTTTGCTTAAAGGTTGGATGACTCAGCTCTGAGCTGACCTTCCTCTTCCTGGACCATCCACACACCTTCCTGTGCAGTGTCCCATGAAGTGCAGACACACAGGAGCATAATTTCAGCAGTAACCAAGCTCCTTAGATGCTCCCAGGTAAGAATCACAATAGCATGGACTACACATCGCAGGCTCTGTACTGAGGCATTAAATCTTTTTCCTCACTTCACTAACGCCAACTTGAGTCTTCATCATTGCAGAGGACACATAGCATGGTATGCACTAAGGTTTCTGGACAACCCCCTCCCTGAACAGAAAGCCAGTTTGGGGCCTTTTCAACACAGACTACCAATACCAAAACTGAGGTCTGTATGCAACTTCTTTCCTTTGTAACCAACCGTTCATCTTCACAGGGCAGTGATGTTGTACTTTTCTCAGAGCACAGGGCTGATTGCAGGGAGAGGTTCATCCCACACTTTTTGCATAAACCACTTCTGCTTTTACTGGTTGTCACACATCTTGTTTTCTTGCTGCTTTTCCTAATATGAGCTTTGCACCTCAAAGCTCCTGGTATTCTGATCATCCTGACTTCTAACACTGGCTCCTTTCCAACAAATGGATTGACCCCCACCTGTTCTTACAGAGCATACTTGAGCGGTGTGATAACCCTAAGTCCTGGGTTCTTCCAGCCCTCTGGGCAGTTGCTCTACACTCCCAGCCTTGCATTTTCCACAACTTCAGGTCAGGGCCATAAAGTGATCTGCTCTGGGGTTTCCCCCTTTATTCTAGCCAGCAAGTGTTCCAATAATTGCAGCAAACAAAAGAAAGTAAAAACAAAATGCACAGTCCTAAAATCCAACATCAATCTCAGAGTCCTTGGTGCTCCGTGCAGGCCCCACCCTCCTTCAAGGGGTAACCAGTTCAAACATTCCAGGGTTCAAACACTCTACTCTCAGCAGTCTGCCCTTCCATTAGAGAGAGCTGGCAGCCTACCTCCCACTCCACAGTACTAGTCTGGCTATGGCCTCCCACAGCTGCCTTTTCAGGATCAGGAATTGTCCTTCTTCAGGAGGCTTCCCATTCCATGTCACCTCCTTCGTCTCCCCCTGGTAGGGTTAGGAGTGCCCTCCTCTCTGTAATCGATAAGTTCCATACTTTAAGCTGGTCTGTCTTCAGCTGGGCTGAAAGGTACTCCTCCCCTTCCCTTGAGGCATCACATATTGTTTCTTTACCCAGGGAAACTGGGTTTCATCCTTGCCCCCCACCCCACCCTAGTGACAACCAGGGACATGTTCAGCTCTACTCCAGAAGGAGTTACCCTGTTCCTTTCTCTCTGAGGGCATCCCGGGTCTTCCTTCCCTCCCTTGTATCTCTTGCCCAGAGCCCTTTCCCTGGAGATAGGTTTCTTAGGAACTCTCTCCCTAGAGAGAACCACTAAGCTTGCCTCATCACAGACTCCGCCCCCAAGCTATTGCGACTTTCTGATTCACTCTTTTCCTCCTCAGAAGAGTCCACAATACGCAAGAGGGCATTGGCGTTGCTATGTAATTTACCTGCCCGATGTATTTGGAAAGAAAAGGTCTGTAGGGCCAAATACCATCTGGTGAGGAAGGCATTGTGGCTTTTCATTCCCTGTAGCCATTTCAGACAGGCGTGATCTGTTATTAGGGTGAAAGTGCGGCCCAGTACGTAATACTTTCCACCACCCACTTTATAGCCAGGCATTCCTTCTCACGAGGCAAACATTTTCTGCTTAGGAATAAGACTGGGTACTCCTCCCCTTCAAACTCCTGTGATAACATGCATCTGTTTGCAATAGGAGGGGTTTGCTAAAATCTACTCCTTTCAGTATAGGTTCCTTACAGAAATAATCCTGGAGCTTCCTAAAGGATTGCTTCTCTTTTCCTCTCCATACCAACTAGTTTGAGTTTGTTTGTTTTTTTTTAGCATACCTGAAACGGGGCTGCAGTTTTCTGCAAACCTGGGGATAAATCTCCTGTAATATTCTATCAACCCAAGGAAGCTCATAATTTGTTTTTTCGTTTGGGGCAGAGGGAATTTTTGAATGTTGTGGATTTTATCCAGCAATAGCTTTATCATGTCTCCCCCTATCAAATAGCCCAGGTACTTAATTTCCCTGTTTGCAAAAACACATTTTCGGGGGTTGTGTCACTTGCCTTCTGTAAAGACCGTAACAAGGCTCGTAGCCGAGGTAGATGGGATTCATAACAATATCATCCATGTAGGCCGCAGCACATTCTTGGTGCTGCCTAAGGATATGATCGGCCAATCTCTGGCAGCACGCAGCAGCCCCATTTAAGCTGAAGGGCATTCTTTTAAATTGGAACAAACCTATGAGGGTGCTAAAGGTGGTTTTCGGCTCAGCCTTCTTGGTTAGAGGAATTTTGCCAGTACCCCTTTGTAAGGTCGAGCGTAGTAAGGTATTGGGCCTGCCCAAGTTTATCTAACAACTCATCTATTCAGGGCATGGGTTAGGCATCAAATATAGAAATAGCAATAACCCTCCTGAAATCTATACAGAATCTTTGAGATCTGTCTGGTTTGGACACCAGGACCACTGGACTGGACCAGGGGCTACAAAATTCTTCAATGATTCTCATCTCCTCCACCTAGACAATAATTTCTCGTCTGCAGGCCTCAGGTAACCTATAGGGTCCTTGATGTACTATTCTTTCTGGCTCCTTGGGTATGTTGTGGGTAATGAAATGGGTCTCCCCAGGGACTAGATTAGAAACACCCTGAAACTCTATTAACAGGACTTCTACTTCTCCATTTTGCTTAGGAATTAAGGTTGAACCAATAACTGGAGCCCCCTTTTCGTACATATCACTCAGTTGGCGTTCCCAATCTTCCTCTGCTGGAGCTATCAGTGCCTCCTGCTCTTGCCAGGGTCTGATTATGTTAATGTGGTAGATTTGCCGTCTAACCCTGTTGTTTATAACTTCATAGGATCACGGACCTGCCTTCCGTTTTACAGTTAAAGGGCCCTTCCAGTGGGATGTAAATTTATGGAGAGATGAGGGTATCATAACTTTATTTATTTGTTTAGATATCATTTGATTTTTGGTGACCCACTCATAATACGAGTACAACACATTAAAAAAGTAAAACAAAAACAACAAAGTAGGACAATGGACTGGAGACAAAATTTTGCACACCATCCCGAGGGTTAAAAAGGCAGATTCCAAACAACAAGATAAGCAATATAGTGAAAATATAAATACTACCACTAAAAACAAACATTAGACTCAGAATACAGAAGAATCAAAACAACTCACCGTTATAAGAACTCCAGGTAGCAATACAACCGGCGAAGTGCAGGAAGTAAGGTGAACACCATGCCTGCACTGGGAACTCTTAAAAAGCTGGTGCTCACTTCCCATGCTTTGTTCTGCTTGTCACCTCTCTGGTATGCCAGAGGGGTACAAAGTTTATTAAGGTGGTTTGTAATAACAATTGATAGATAAATAAATAAATAAATGTATTAAATATTTGATATCCCCTAATACATTAAAGAATACTTTGCGATGAACCAAATAAAAATGATATTTTGTCTAATTAATATTGCATATATTTCTATTTCCAGAAATTTGGAGAGTAATTCTAAAACTGGGTACCTAAGATAAGGGGATAGGTAGGTATGTATTTCAAGCCTGTTCTCGAAGGAAAAGTAGACACCTACATTTCTTTACAGAATAGTAGCATAACCGGCTGGAAATGGACATACATTTAGGTGTGACCATTTACACAGCTCCTCTTGCTGGTGGAAATGCCTACACCAAGATATTAGCCAGAGCATGCAGAATTATAATTTACATTCAAATTTGCATCCTGTGCCCATGCTCTTCCCATCTACCCATGCACACACCCACCAGCAAAGTACACAGCATCGGAAATTTGGTGTGTACGTTTCCAGTCATTTACTTGTGTAGATAACTAGAATATCACCATTTACATGCATTGTATGTAAACCATCTTGACTCATGCTCGAAAGAGGAGGTATATCAAATTAATAAATGATAAATGATTCCGGACCCTAAAATTATCTCCGTGGCCGGAAATTCTATGAAGAGGTACCTATATTTAGGCAGCTACAATATGCTTATTTGTAATCTATAAATAAAAGAAGGTGCCTGCTTTTCCATATTCTAGGCATGACTACTTATCCTAGCCATAGAACCAGTGTAAATGATAGTGCCTAGATCACTACAGAACACAGGTAGATTATAGAATTCTCTAACGTGTGTGTGTGTAAATGTGTACTGAACCCAAACTACGCACCATTGCATTTAGGAGCTGTTTTACAGAATAATGGGTAGCTGAAATACTGGCATTTACAGGCGTATTTCTGCACAAATGCCTATATTCACACATGTTCTTGTCACCTAAATCTTGGTGACCAGCTCTAAATTTCAAGCCATCCACTCATGTGATGTGCCTGTCAGAGTCCTGGTGTTTAATCATCTCTGAGTGCTTTGCCGTATCTGTACCTGCACACAGGGTAAGGTCACTTTACATTTGCAGCTGTTGAAACATTTTTGTGTTTTACTCGTAATTCCAAATGTATCTGATTCTTTGTTGCTTAGCTGCTCCAAAATCACAGCTCTCTGCCAGTTCTTAACAATGTCCCAGAAAACACTCTGCTCTCCCATTACCCCCTGACAGATTTATTATGGCTGCAAACACTTGATACTCAAACAATCCCTTTGCAAACGTCATGATCTCACTTGCTATCAGCGCAGACAAATTACACAATCAAATTAACCTGCTGGCCCTACTGGCACCTCATGATTATATTCAACTCAAACTGCCAGCAGTTTTTAACCACCAGCACTGTAATTTGAAGGTAGCTGAAACCATGGTCACATCCGGGCCGATATTCAGCTGCGGGAGGCAGGCCTGCGATCAGTGCTGAGCCCAAATATTCAATGCCAGGCCGTTTCCACAGACCGGCATTGAATATCCTTTTTTTTTTTTGCCAGCTTAAACTTAACTGGCCAAGTTTATATTCAACTTTGGCTGGTTATGTTTATAGTGGCCAAAGATAGGACTGCTATTTAGACGGTCCGCTTTGGCTGCTAAACGTAGCCAACGAAGCACTGAATATTTGCAGCTAACCAGTTACATCACGTGATATAAGCGCTAATATTTAGTGGCAATAACTGCCTATCTTGCACTGAATATTAGTGCATAGCCGGTTAAGTGCTATTTAACTAGCCAGGAGCCGTTCCTGGCTGGTTAAATAGTGCTGAATATAGGCCCGATCAGTATTTAAACCCCACGTTTAGCGCACACTGGCCAAAGCATTCAAATACATTATGTACATTCAGCACTGTTATGTGCAGAAATGATGAAGCTAAATAAATGCAAAATCGCCAACTGTTGATATTTAGCTGCTATCCAAATAGTAAGCAGTTTAAATTAGGACAGTCTTTTTACTATCCTAATTTTAACCAATCCCTCGATTCCTGCCCATCAAAGACAGTGCAGCAGTCAAACAGGGCCCTCATGGAAGGGGCCACAGATATCATGAACTCCTCTTTCTAGTGGGCAACTACTAACTGTATTAAAAAAGGGCAGCAGTGAAGAACAACTGTGATCAGGACAAGTTCGAAAGTAATTTAACATCTCATTTCTAGGAAAACTTACAGAACAGTCTGAGTTCAACTCAATGATTGTCTAGAAGAGTGAAACTGGCTGGTTCCATATCAATCTGGATTCAGACCTGGTTATGGAATGGAGACGGTCCTCATATCCCTACTAGATGATCGTCTCAGAAACTGAGACAGGGGATTTGCCTTGGTGTTAGTACTGCTGGATTTTTTAGCAACCTTTGACACTGTGGACCACAATATCATGCTAGCATGAACGGTAGAAACTGGTCTCAGTGGCATAGTACGTGCTTGGTTCAAATCCTATCTACTAGATATGCAATAGCCATACTGTTCAGCAGCATCTCATCACTACTCAGATTTGAAAAAGGTTACAGCGATAAAAGATCAGATTTAAACATTCGGACTGTTCAGGTTGACATTAAATGTGTTGGAAACTCTAACTTTTGGGTAGTGTTATTAAAATTTGACATCTCACTAACGTTAAGGTGGATTTCTATGAAACCGCATAATATTGTTTGAAATAGGTGTCACTTTGGGGCTCGTTTTCGAAACAGAAAAACATCCAAAAAAGTGTCATAAAGCAGCATTTAGAAGAATTCTTCTCAAAACATCCAACTCAATATTTTCAAAACCTGTTTTGCATACGTCTATCTATGCAATTTGTCTGCAGTGCATCTAAATCACAAGGTGGTGTGTCGGGGGCATTTCGTGGGTGGGCTCAGGGCGTTCCTAGCACTTGGACATTTTACAGCCATAATGGAACAAAACAAAAACATCTAGGGCTAAAACTTCAATGTTTTGATCTAGACCTGTTTTAGAATGAATAAGGCACGAAAAGGTACCCTAAATCACCAGATGACCCTCCCTTACTCCCCCAGTGATCACTGACCCCTTCCCACACTCCAAAAATGTGAATAAAACTAGTACTAATCAGCTTCTATGACATCCTCAGATGTTACAGTCAGGTCTATTAGAGCAGCATGTAGGTCCCTGGAGTAGTGTAGTGGTCGGTGCAGTGCACTGCAGACAGGTGGACCTTGGTCCATACTTCCCCCTACCTGTTACACTTGTGGTGGAAACTGTGAGCCCTCCAAAACTTACCAGAAACCTATTATACCCACATAAGGGCTACTGTTGGGGGTAGTGGGTTTTGGATAGCTTAGCAGGCAAGATTAAGGGAGCAACAGTGAGATGTGTACGTGGGAGCATTTATATGAAGTTCACAGTAGTGCCTCCTACTCTCCTGGGATGTCTGGGGGACCAGTCTACTGAGAATGCTGGCCCCTCCTACATCTCAATGACTTGATTTTCTACAATGTTCACCTGTACATTTTTTTTCCCGAAAACGGCCTGAAAAGATAAACGCACGCAGCACAAAAACTTGTTACAAAAAGTATTTTTGAAAAAATAAGATGGGTGTTTTGTGGTTTTGAAAATGGCCATGGTTTCTAATTGGATTTGGGATGTTTAGCGTGAAACGTCCAAAGTCCGACTTGGACATCATTTCGAAAATGCCCCACTTTGTGCATGTAAAATTTTAATTAATTCAGCTCAGGTTTGTGGTTGTTATTGCCAAATTTTAGGGGGTTCACTTTTTTCTGGACCCAGTGAAGATCCCCAGGAATGCCCACGCATAGTCTGCATAAAAGGACACATGATCTTTTCACACATATATACAGCAATATATACAGCACACAAGTTTATAAAAGGCCTTTCCCACAAGTACATCAGGCTTTACTGCATGCACAGTAAGGAGACTGCAATTTAGTGGTCTTATAAAAATAGTATGTTACTCTTTAAAATTCAGGCAGCATACATGCTAAAACTTTAAAATACATTTTAGTTCACAGACTTAGCTCTGCATTACCTCTCCTCTCTCCTTTCTCCCTCAGGGCTAGTGCAAGCATATTAGGTGCCCTAGACAAATCTTCAGCCTTGCACCTCTCCAGTTTATTTTTAGGCCTGTAGGCTCCTTTCCAACATCCCCGAGATTTCGATCATTAAATTGAACAATTATAATCACCTGAATGCCATCACTCCTAAAAAATTCTGTAAAAATGGATAAAAGCTGCAGGTATATTAAAAGCAGGAAGCCGGCAAAAGAAACGGTTGAACCGCTAGATGACCGAGGAGTAAAAGGGGTAATCAGGGAAAACAATACAATACAAGAAAATATTAAGGAAAAGAAAGCAGTAAACAGTACCATCTCTTACGAGGCATCTTTTCCCGTATTTATAGGAGATGAGATAGCTATCGGCCTAAGGGACATCCTAGCATCTAGAAAACTTTGCAGATGTGAAGGTTCCATAAACATAAAATTCTGAGACTGAAATTTAACAAAATGTTTAAAAGTTAACTATAGGAAAAACATAGCTCCTAGGGTTAACACTTGATGATGTTTAGCCAGAAATGTTTTTCATCTAGCTGGTGCTGCCCTAGCAAACCAGGAAATATCATCACATTACAATCACAAAAAGAAAACGATTTAAAATGAAAATACAATAGTTGTATCCAATTTCTATCTGGCTCTAGTGCAAATGTTACTATTAAGAGTCAATTTCACAGACAAATAGGCTGAAAAATTTCTAAAAAAGCTCTTAAATCCATGGATCCGTTTTTTTTTTCTGATGATACCTTCAAATTTTGATCTTCCCGTAGGGACATAAAAAGCCCTAGTTAAAGCTGGTAACATTTCCTTGGTAATCTGAAGGACCTCCTGAAAATGTTTCTTTATCATATCCATAATATTAAGGGAGATTTTAAAAAATTAATGAATCACTTTTACATCTTAATCCCTTATTATCCTATTCATAACCATGTAGTTTTAAACCATTCCCATAATAAATGAAACTATCTAATATCTTATTGGGCCTGTTTTCAGTTTCAAATAGATCATAAGCTGTGTGGAGCAGCAACTGTCTCTTTTGTGTGTTAAGTACAGGGCTGCATACATTTAGTAGCACTGTGAGAATCCTGAAAGGTAACTTTAAAACCATACAAGAACGTAAGACCTTTGAAGTCAGAATGATTGAATATTTTAACACCCAACAGAAAGGACTTAACAAGGATTTGGGGTTCCTAGCCCATTATAAACCATAAAGCTGTATGTCTCTGTTGATCACCCCACCCCTCACCTATCCACACCCATCCTGTTAGAATATCAATGATATGCTTTGATGTCCCCATGCATACCTCCTACCCACCCCCATCCTCCCACCCTGTCAGACAGTCATAGTAATGCTTGAATGTTTTCACTTATATATACTGTCAGCTAGCACATTTGCTTATTTCCGATCTGACGAAGAAGGGCAACCTTCGAAAGCTAATCAAGAAATGTATTAAGTTATGTCCAATAAAAAAGGTATCATCTTATTTTCTTTTCCATGTTTTATTTTGTTTGATTTCTATTGATAACCTTAAGAGTGGACTAACACGGCTACCACACTCCTCTACTTAAGTAACACTGTGGAAATGACCAGAAGGAATAGCAGTAGCCCTTATTGAAATGTAATGCTGCGCTGTGACTGGATCTGGTCATGTGACTCTGTTTTTTGGGCTGCTGTTACTGTATGAGGCATCTATGCCAGGCTCACTTTCCAACTAATTACATACATCACAAAGTCAGAGTCAGCCCCAATAATCTACCAGTAGTGTTATACCTTGTCATACGGAAGACCTGGCTTCAGTCGGTGGATCCAGATGCTGCTCAGTGGTCGCTGGGGCAGCTGAGGAAAGAATGTTTATGGCTCATGGCAATAGCAAGAAGGGGAATCTCAGCTTCCAAAGATGAGTGATGCTTATGGGTGAGATTCAGGGTGCGTGAGAACAGGGTTCTAAAGGGACTGTCACTATGTTAGACGGGTTATAGAGGGAGGAGGATGGAAGAATAAATTGAAAATGAAGTCAAACTTTGAGTCGCTGTCAAAAGTCATATAGCACTGTAGCTTCTGTAGGGCATGTTCCAGCTTAGCTGGAAGCCCAAAGGACTAGGATGAAAGCGTGTACCCTTGTGACCTTCAAAATACAGTGAAACCTCGGTTTTCGTTGACTTCGGTTATCGTTGATTTTTTCAATGAAAACTTTGTCTCGGATTTCATTGGTTGCCTCAGTTTTCACTGCTAATTTTGCGAAAACAAAGGGTGACCCACGCGTTCTCCTGCTCATTGTGGCATTGTTTCTCGTTGTGTGAGCATCACCCCGCACGTCTAACGCAATGCACGCAAGATAAAATCACATGTGCTCAAATCTCATTTTCCCTGTTAAGTGTTTCCCTTGCTAATAAGTTAACCCTTTCCCTTTAGCTCCATCATAGGACTATATTTATTCTCTATAAAATGTCTTTTTGGTATGTTATTCTCTATAAAATGTGTATTTTGGAGTGTCTAGAACAAATTAATTGGATTTACATTGATTCTTATGGAAATAATTGCCTCGGCTTTCGTCTGTTTCGGTTTTCATTGTTTTCGGACGGATTATCAACGAAAACCGAAGTATCACTGTATCACATTTATTCATTTACTTTTAAATTTTATAACCCGCTCAATCTAAAATTCTAGGCACGGTATGAAAAACATACACAATAAAATCAAACAAACAATAAAAACAAAACATCACCAAACATGAAAATACTTGTGAAGGTTTGAGAAAAGGGAGAATGTAAGAAAATCAGCAAGTCTGTCTGTGGTCAGAAATGTATGAACAGGGTAACATAGATGAAATACAGAAGATGGTTAAATACTAACTGGTCGCTATTCAAAATGATTTAACTATCCACTGACTGGCTAAATCACTTGTTCGGGGCTCTCCACTAATTTTCAGTGGCATTTAATTGGTTATCGCTGCTGAAAACCGGCTATTTTGGGGGTGTTCCAGGGGCAGAGTTAGCAGATGGCCGGTTAAGTGCCAAAACGCTCATCACTGCCAGTTGAACATTTAGCCCTAAGAAAGCATGCATTTGCTACACTGCATCAAACAGGGCAAAGGTTGATGACCGTTCTCATGGGAGATACAGTATTTTTCTGCACTTGGCACGCTGCAGTAACTAATTGAATGAAATGACATCTCCATTTGCTAAACACAATGAAGCCTAATATTGGAAATGGGAAGGCTTAATTTAGGAGAAAGTGGAAAGAGTAGCACTAGCAAGGGAGAAAGAAGCAAGGCACAGCTCGTGATCATCCTCCTGTACTTACATGCCCAGGTCTAATTAAGGTTAGGTGAAAGGACATGAATTATGTTAAAGGTGCTTAGCAAATTTCAACATTTCCATCTGGGATTCAATAAAATAAAGAGGAAGTAGAGAGAAAAAAGGGAACGGGATTGAGATTTAATATACCACCTTTCTGTGGTACAAACAAAATGGTTTACATAGATTATATGTAGGTACTTTCTCTGTCCCTAGTGGGTTTATAGTCTACGTTTTTGTACCTGGGTCAGTGGAGGGTTAAGTGACTTGCCCAGGGGCACAAGGAACCACAGTGGAAATTGAACCCACTTACTCTTGGTCCTCAGGCCACCGCACTAAGCATTAGATCACTCATCTACTAACATAACTCACAAGACAACAGTATTCTTAGCTTTTGGTTTCAGGGATTATAACGCATTATTTCACCTTCTGAGAGAACTCAGTGGAAATTTGACCTTAACCTCTCCCACTGCCCCCACTATAACATCTATCTATGGTTTTCATGAAATCAGATAGGAATTAACACAAACCAAAGTCAACCTGAATACAAACCAGTTACAGTCAGTTACTTCCATGGCCTCACCTGTTTTGGAATGACTTCAGAGTGAAAAGTCTGAACACACTCGTCTTACCTGTTTGCCGCGTTTGCCTGGCCTTCCAGTGGGCCCTCTGTTTCCCGGGATCCCAGGCTCTCCCTTTGGACCCATTTCCCCCTTAAAAGGGAAAAAGATGAGCAGCAGAGTGAGCATCTCTATTTATAACCAGGTTAATATGACTTATAGGGCTGTTCATACAGATGCTTTACTGCAGGAAGTAAGAAAATACAAACTATGGACATAAACAAATTAGCAAGTGGCAGTTAAAAAGAATTCAAAAAAGAAAGTGAGGAAAACCTTCTGAAAGTGTCAGAAGTGAAATGGATACTTCTAATGCTATTTGATTATTGTGTAGCTGAAATCCAAGACCACAACACATTACATGTGTCTTTAGGGTTAAAATTAAGTTAGAGTCATTGCGTCATCTGTCTCAATTTATGTATGGTCAAATTACTGAGGATGACTTTACCTTCTGCCCCAGCATTCCAGGAAGGCCCATAAATCCCTGCAAAATGAAAGGAAGACAGTAGGAACGTGCACAGGAACCTCATGCAGAAGGCTTTCAGTTCACAGCATTGGGCAGTATCTTTTTACGGAACACATGTTAATATTGTAATCTGTGTGTCAGTGAATTGTCACTCGCTCTGGGCAATTAATCAAACTGAAATGAGCAGACTAAACTGTAATGTACCCAAGTAGAGGGCCATAGCCTGACTGGAGCCCTGACAGGGATATAGAAAGGTAGCCCTGGATTTTTGGAGGGTAATTGCATGAGGAGCCATTTAGAATAAGCTCTTCTCAAATGCCTAGTTTAAATATATTTTTTTAAAGCCAAGTAGATAAGTTTATGTTTTTCTTAAATACTAGTGTAAGTGGCACAAATCACATCTATAATTGCTTACTATGCATGTAAATTAGCATATTTTATAATCTATGTGTATATTTGCCCTCGTTCTGCCCAAACATATTGGCAAAATGCACACCATCAGGTAATCATGTGGACTTTTACACCGGTCGATATTTTATAACTTACCACATATGCGTTAAAATATCTTCATAAAATTACTCCTTTGGCGGTGGTTTGATGATTAACCCTGCTAGGATCACACCTAAGATCTGTGTACCACAGCGCTAAGGGGGAAAGTTATCAATGTGGGCTACATTTAAGATATGATATTTTACTGTTAACCTCAGTTATTACTAACTAAAGAGGGGAGAAATGTTATCAACATGGGCTTCTGTTAAGATGTGTTATTTTACTATTAACCCCTGTTATTAGTAACCTACATGGGAATTCTATAAATTGTGCAATTTAAATAAGTAATGAGCCTGTTAGTGCCAATAATTGGGCACTGACAATCAATTATTGGCACTAATTTGGATCAATTTGGATTTACGCAAGCTTGCTAAGCGCTATTCTATGAAGACATGTACATAAATTGATTCATGTTGTTTTTATATTACTAGTCTTTTTACCACTTCCCCAAATTAGTACTCACCAACCACCCGCAATTTAGAGAGAGAAAAGACTAGGAAGGCCACACATATGAGAAAAGCAATTCTTTAATTTCTTACCAAGAGAAAGTTACAATTACAAATGCTAGTTTCTCATATGGAGAGCAGGGGACACAAACATGTGGTCTGCCACTGCCTCTCCAACATAATGCTCTGGTTCAATTGTTTATATACCTTTTGTGTTAAGCAATGCTTCACATTACTTCAGCACTTATCTTCCTGAGAGATCATTCTGTTCTCTGTTCTCACCATATATTTTCCCTTAAGTTGCTAAATCACATTTTTCTGTCCATCCATAATTGCACCTTTCCCACGCCAGCTTGCCCGTAAGGGTATCATAATAGATCATAAATTCCGGAGTTTACACAGGCTCAGGTTCTTTAATAAATTACAGGCTTCTCAATCTCTGATAGATTCCAGAGTCACACTGGCTTGTTAGCCTCTGCCCTTTTTAACTTGTGCTGGGGTGCTGACCTGTGCTCATGATTCTACATCTCCCCTCTTGAAGGTCTTGAAAAGGGCTTCACTGCCTTGAACCTTCGTATCGGGCTCCCTCAAGGTTCTGTTAGTGCCCCAGCCACAGGCTGTCTTAGGTTGCAGGCTGTCCTATCTTACCCGTCATTACCATATTACCTCATGAGCACTAATGGATGATCTCTCATTTTTCCGTTTAACGGATAGCCCCTCATAGGTTCCCGTCAATTCAGGTAGGGAGAATGTAGGTGTGAGTCATAATGTCAAACCCTTTTTAAAGTGTGCAACGGAAAGGGGCGTGGTCATGGGAGGGGCATGGGCAGGTTAGAGGCAGACTGTAAAGATGTGCACAGTATTATAGAATTTGGGGGATCAGCACCTCATTTAGACACAGGGAATTACACTAGTGTTCAGTTAGTGAAAATCCTCATACCTAAAGGCTGGCACAGATCCCAGCCTATTCTATAAATGGCACCCAACTCAGAGCGCTATAAGATGAGATTGTTGGCAGATGCTTTCTGGAAGGAAGAAAGGGAAGGGAATTGATGAACTTCTCTGGGGTGGGAGGTAGACTCAGGACAGGAAGCAATCAATTCCGTGCCTGTGGCCTGGTTATTAGGGTGGGCACCCAAAACATTTTTTTGTTCTTGTTGTTATCAAATGAATGTTGTTACAAGTGTGCATTATGCACACATTCCCCCAGATTCTATGTATGGTCCCAGATTTTGGTGCCCAAATTTTGGCACAATCCTGAGATACGTGCACAACTTAATTGGCTGATGAGCCGTTAAAGAGCACTAACTGGCCGTTATCAACCAATTATTGGCATTAATTAGTACCAAATAAAATTTACACATGCATCTAGCTGTATGCTATTCTGTAATGCTTGGTGCTCAAATCTCATAGCACACAACTCAAAAGGGGGCATGGCCATGGGTGCGTCAGGGCGTTCTGAAAAGTTGCACACGTTGTTATAGAATTCTGCGTCTCCGGCCCAACTTGAGCATCAGCATTTACACCAGGTTTCAGCATGTGCCTTTTATAGAATCGTGCTTAGTATCGATCTTTTCTGCTGCCCATTTTAAGCGCTATTTTTAGAATGCAACCCACAGCACACACTTTTCTTTAAGACAGCACATTATTTGCACATACTACATACTGTTTCCTGGGGGTGGGGGGTGCATGTAAACTAGTTTGTGCATGCATGCATTGCCCCTCTCCCCGAAAAAGTATGCATTATGTGAAAATAGTGTGTACTCTTTAAAAAACATGCACAATCTTAACTATGAAAGATATTCATTTTAATTGACTGCCTATCCCTGCTGGTTACAGGGCCCTTTTACAAAACTGTGCTAAAAAATGGCCATCACCGTGTAAGCCCTTACCGCCACCTATTTTGTAGATGGTAAGGGCTCATGCGCTAACCCCATGCTAATTGGCAGAACACATCGATTTGCCAATTAGCACAGGGAACACCTACTCTCCGCTCCAAATGAGCCCCCCCCCCCAATGTTTATATTTTTTAGCATGGGATTGGTGCGCGCCCATCCCAGAACTACCGTGGGATGCCAGAGTATGTCCCATGGTACTGTCTTTTTAGTGTGCAGGAAGCATACATTAGTGCTTACTGTCGCTTTGTAAAAGGGCCCCTTGGTATCTTCTTTGTGAGCTGCTATACATCGAACCTCTCTATTTAAAGCTTATAAAAATTGCAAATAGTCACTTTTGTCTTCTACTGGCACGCACAAAATTTTAACATGAGAGAAAGAACGCTTTGCTATAGTCAAAAAATGTTTGAAAATACAAACTGAAGCCTAAGCCTACAACCTCACGCAAGCATAAATCGATACCATGGTTCAACGATGAACTGAAAAAACTAAAAACACACACCAGGAAGCTCGAATGAGCATGGAGAAAAACAAAAGATGAACATACACTAAACATATGGAAACAAATACAAAGAAAATACAAATTCGCAATAAGACAGACCAAAAGGTCATTCTACAAAACTAAAATAGGGACAGATTACAAAGACACAAAGAAACTATACCAACTGGTGAACAAGCTCCTAGACATCAACCTGGTCACTACAACGAATACAGACATCCCATCCGCTGATGACCTTGCTAAGTATTTCAATGAAAAAATTGCAAACCTACACAAAAAGCTACCTCAGGACACCACTGACATCGAAAACTTCCTTAATGAGCTGGACCCAACCACTGGAGAATACCCGGCTGACCGGACTTGGTCAAACTTAAGCCTCCTTACCATCAAAACAGGCGATCAGCAGGTTCTCCAACACACACTGTAAACTAGATATCTGTCCCAGCTACCTACTGAAATCCGCCCCCGACCGCTTCATAGGAGATCTCACATCCTACCTAAACTACATGCTCCAGCAAGGTCTCTTCCCTAAGGAAAATGGCAATATCCTACTCACACCGATACCAAAAGATACCAAGAAAAAAACAAATGAAATCACAAACTACTATCCAGTAGCATCGATCCCGTTGGCAGTCAAACTGATGGAAAGCATGGTAACCAAACAACTTATAGAGTACATAAACAAACACTCTATACTACATCAATCACAGTCAGGCTTTCGACCCCTCCACAGTACTGAAACAGTACTAATCACTCTCCTAGCCAAGTTCAAACAGGAAATAGCAATAGGCAAAAACATCCTTCTCATCCAATTTAGATATGTCCAGCGCATTCGACATGGTAAACCATAATATATTAATAAGATTACTAGATAAATTCGGGATTGGTGGAAACATACTTAGCTGGGTCAAGGGCTTCCTAACCACAAGTACATACCAAGTAAAATCAAACTCAAGCATATCACCACCGTGGAAAGCAGACTGTGGAGTACCGCAAAGATCACCGCTATCACCAATACTCTTCAACCTAATGATGACACCACTAGCCAAGTCCTTATCCAGCCAAGGCCTTAACCCTTCCATATATGCAGACGATGTCATAATATACATTCCATATAATACCAAACTGACTGAAATCACCAACAAAATCAAGCTCAGCTTGAACATCATGGACTCATGGGCAAATGCATTTCAACTAAAACTCAATAAAGAAAAAACTCATCCTCTCATCCCAACACAGCGCGGACAACCCCACAAGTACCAGCACCCCAGACCACACCCTTCCTATATCAGACAGCCTGAAAATGCTCGGCGTTACAATAGCGCAACTTAACATTACAGAGTCAAGCAGCATCCACAAAAAAAAAAAATGTTCCACTCAATGTGGAAACTCAAACGCCTAAAACAATTCTTCCCGAGGGAAACATTTTGCAACCTGATACAATCAATGGTGCTAAGCCACGTAGACTACTGCATTAAAAACACTAGCGGATTGCACGGGACTGGTCAGGGGACCTGGGTTGCACATTTACACAGGAAGAATGTAGATCATATTTGAAAGCTATGTATAAGCAGCGACTTTCCATACCCCAAAGAGAGAGGTTATATAGATGGCTGTTGAGAACACACATATCTCCTCGCAGAGCACTAAGAGCGGGGTTTGATACTACAGGAACCTGCCCCAAGTGTAACCAGGGAGCGGCCTCACTGGGGCATATGTTTTGGGGTTGTCCACTGGCGGGAAAGTTCTGGAGGCAAATCATAGCGGGAATAGACCAATTATGGAACTGCACTCTCATATATGATCCCTTAATTTTATTTAACCGCTTTAAGCTAACTGCAGAGGCTCCAGAGGGCTTTAAGGCATTTGCCAAGATGGCTATATATTTTGGAATAACCACCATACTGCAATTCTGGAGGGCAAAAGAAATACCCCCCTTACAGGCATGGCGTGCACAAATGGTGCGACAAATGAGAATAGACAGGTGTGGGGTGCCTGATCTGGAAAGCCCCGCAGGTCTCAAGTTTAAGGCTCAATGGGAAATGCTTTGGATTACCCTTCCGGTTAAGGCACAAAGCCTATTGCTGAAATTTTAAAGCCTAAGCAAGGTCTCCCAGGTTTATGAATAAACAGAGGGGCTATGGATTACGGTAAAGGTGGTCCAGTACCTACCGAAAGTTGGGTACGCAATGTACAAGGAGAGATGCCACTTCCTTAGATGCTGACTTCTTGTGTGTACTAAACTACAAACACAGTTGATTTTGTAATGGAGCAAAGGGAGGGGGGGAGGGGGGTGGGAAAGGGCAAAGGGAGGGAGGGAGAGGGCAGGGGGGTTGGGTAGGATACTCCTTAAGATTAATATAGCCAAATAACTCATATAATGTCGAAGCTGAACAACAGAGTTTATTCTGAAGTAATTTAGCCAGATGTTTGTCAATTGTTGGAGGTTTTCTGTTACATTTGTAATACTAGAATGTGATAAGATATAGGGAGTGCTGGGGTTGGGAGGAGGGGGAGGGAAGGGAGAAAATGCAAATACTATACTGTAATAAGATAAGCTGTTTCAGCCTGTGGGTTGACAATTTATGTATAATTTTCATTTTTCGGCAAAGAAAGGTTTTAATTGTCTGTTACAATCAATAAAAATGATTTAAACATAAAAACACTAGCGGGTCTTTGTAAAAGGGGCCCTAAGGGTGCCAAGGGCACTAGTATTCTGTAAACACTGACACACAATTTGCACCTTAGTTTAGACGCACCTTATAAAATTGCCCTTAAAACCTTTAAGAACACCTCCTAAAGTGCAGTTCAAGTGTGGCATCAATGGTAGCATCAAGACAAATTTTTGAATTAATGCAAATCACGCTACACAGTTTACTCAGCTTGTTTGAATATTACTGTAGCAAATCTCTTTTATGAGGGGATAAAAACTCCAAAACCTCACATTACCAGCAAAGTCCATTGATCAAATACCATTTTATTAAGCTTAATAGTCAGTGCCGTAGCAAGGCCGGCTGAAACCCAGGGCGGGTTGCCGCTGCGCAACCCCCCTCCCCCCCGGGTGCAGCACGGCATGCACCCCCCCTCCACGATGCCCCCCCCTCTACGGCGCATTCTTACTTGCGGACTTGCGGGGGACGGGCGGAGGGCCGATCCACCCCGAGTGCACGTTGCCTGGAGCTGCGTCGGCCCCGCTGGTTCCCTGCTCTCTCTGCCCCGGAACAGGAAGACAGGAAGTAACCTGTTCCGGGGCAGAGGGAGCAGGGAATCAGCGGGGCCGACACCCCCCCCCCCCCCAGCACGTGCACCCGGGGTGGACCGCCCCTCCCGCCCCCTCTTCCTACGCCACTGTTAATAGTAACATATTGCCAGAAAGGATGGAGCTAGCTTTTGCTTCTTCCTCTCCTTATTCTCCAAACAAAGGGTACTTAAAATGATTTCATGGTATGCCAATAAGATTGGGAAAACATTATCAGCTGTGTACTGCAGATCTTTTGGAACTCTTTTAATGCATGCTAAACTCTATTAGAAATAAATCTGAGCAAACACTGAAATGCAGCATCTACACATCAGGAGGAACTCAAATATAGCAATTTCTTTCTGAACATGTGAAACACACAGATTTATGAAAAACTTGAAAAAGAAATTACCTGGTCTCCTTTCAGGCCTAAGTCACCCCTTTCTCCTTTGAGTCCCTGGTTAAAAAGAGAGTAAAATTGTAAAGAATTATTGCTCCAATAGGAGCCTGAAGCAATCACTTTTATAAACAGTTAACTCTGGGGGCGGTGCCTGAGCAGGAAATAATATTACATGTATAATACAAAATTAAAAAAACAAATTATATCAACAAAAATACTTGCAAAGCAACATAAATGCATACTACTATCTTCAAAATATACAGGCCTCACAGACCAAGGATAGTCATGGGTTAATGGCTCATCAGAGGTTACAAGCTTGTTGAAATAGTCCCGCTTTCAGCTTTTTCCTAAATTTAAACTATGGTTGATACCTTGATGCTTTATTGTCACGTGTATAGCCTACAAGGTTATGCAGCATTTTACACAGATGGGTAGAGGGAAATTTTATAGCAGGCCACCTAGGTTGAGAAACCAAAAGGTGCCTATTTTCAGGCAATTTTATAAAGACACCTATGTGTCTTTATAAAACTGCCTCACAAACCTGCTGATACAGCCAAGATGCAGCCATATATATTATAGCAGCTCATGCAAAGGTGTTAATGTACACTGAAGTACAGACATATGCACATATTTTATAACCTATGTGTGTACAGAGAAGGACGACAAGGGGATGAGATGATTTTCCTATGAGGAAAGGCTAAAGTGGCTAGGGCTCTTCAGCTTGGAGAAAAGACGGCTGAGGGGGAGATATGAGAGAGATCTATAAAATGAGTGGAGTGGAACAGGTAGACATGAATTGCTTGTTTACTCTTTCCAAAAATACTAGGACTAGGGGGCACACAATGAAGCTACAAAGTAGTAAATTTGAAACAAATTGGAGAAAACATTTCATCACTCAAATTGTAATTGAACTCTGGAATTCATTGCCAAAAAATGTGGTTAAAAGCAGTTAGTAGGGTTTTAAAAAGGTTTGTGTAGCTTCCTAGAAGAAAAGTCCATAAGCCATTATTAAGATGGACTTGTGGAGAATCTACTGCTTATTTCTAGGATAAGCAGCATAAAATGTATTGTACTGTTTGGGGATCTTGCCAGGTACTTGTGACCTGGGTTGGCCATTGTTGGAAACAGGATGCTACGCTTGATGGACCTTCGGTCTGTCCCATTATGGCAATGCTTATGTTCTTATGTTCATTCTCTGTCCAAACTATGCTTGAGAACACATCTACACATGCTATGTTAATTTCCAAATCCTGGGATGGCTCCTGGAGATGATGAAGAACACGATCCTCTGAATAACTCAGAACATTGTCCGAATTCTTGAAGGTCATCCATCACTTGTACACAATCCAGCAGCAAAGGAGAGGGTCAAAGAGCACACAGGAATGAAGAAAAAAAGCAGCAAGGGCCATCAAGTATGGGACAATGAAAAGTCCTTTATTAGTAGACCCGGCACGGGCTGTGTTTTGGCATGGATATGCCTGCATCAGGGGTCTGATTTAAAAAAAAACCCATATGAACATGAATACACAAACCTAAATTTGAACACTCACTTATGAGCTCTGAGAACTACAAAATGCAAGAACCTCTGATAAGGAGGCCAAATTGGGATGTGAAAGTAGGACTCTTTTAAGTCTAGAGACTTCACTAGGCTGAACAGAGACTATTAGTGAAGGAAGGGTTTTCATTTGGAAGTGAGAGATTCTGACAGCATGATTTATAGACTTGAGATCCAGAACAGGATAAAAGGAGTCCTCTATCTTGGGTACCACGAAATGGATGGAATACCTTTTGCAGACCCCCACAGGCCCTTGGTACTGGCTTTACTGCACCTAGAGCAAGCAAGATCTGTAAGGAGGAACTTACTGCTTGCTGCTTTGAAAGAGTTTTGCAGGGGATGCCAAGAAAAAATCTGCAAGCGGTCAAGAAAATTCCAGCTTGCAACCATCTCTGATGACTTCCAGAACCCAATGCTTTGTAGTTATTCTGGTCCACTTGTCAAGAAATGCGGACAGATGCTCACTGATCAAGGTCCCAGATGAGTGGACCTGGACCCCATCATTGCAAAGAGCAGGCAGGTTTAGAGGCATGAGGGGTCTGCCCTGTTCCTCTCTTGTCTCTCCAAAAGGACGACTGTTTTTGCTGAAAGTGAGGGCACTAGAACGAAGTAGAATGGTCTGGACTATAACACTTTGTGTCCCAAAACTGTGTCCTGCTTTGCACAGAACAATAAGAAGACCAAGATTTGTCCTCAAGTAAACGTTGATTTTTGGAGCCGCTCAAGTCCTTAAATTATTTTTCCAGGTCTTCTTCAATTAGAAACTTACCCTTGAAGGGTAGCTTAGTAAGCCTAGATTTGGAAATTGCATCTGCAGCCAAATTTCTGTGCCAATAATGTTGTTATTCAGTCCACTAACTGGCTAAGTAAGCTCATAAAGTTTGGAGCAGACGTCCTAATTTTATGCCCTGAATTAACTGGACATATCCAGATATTCAATGCTGGAAGCCACACATGCCCTGGCGTTGAATATCCTTGATTAGGTCCACCTACGCCTGGAAGAAGCTTGCAAGCTACTTACTGCTACAGGCTATATACTACCCCATATATGTTCAGCAAAGTAATTCAGACACTGATCATATAACTTACATGCTCAGGTGGCGACACACAAACAGCAGGTATGTCTTTAGCCATTTAACCTAAGCATTTGAAGTCTTATATGAATTTTTAAAGTTGACACTTCTATGAACATACATCTTTAAACATATTTAGATACAGATAGAGAGTGAGTTTAAAGATAAATGGTGACTATCTAGCTTATTTTCGAAAGGGAAGGACGCCCATCTTCCGACACAAATTGGGAGATGGGCGTCCTTCTCTCAGGGTCGCCCAAATCGGCAGGATCAAAAGCCTCCCTTGAAATTTGGTCGTTCCTGTGGTGGTGGGGGGGGGGCAGTATGCAGGTCCCTGGGGGGGGAGGTATGTGTGTGTCAGCAGAGGCATAACAAGGGCTTGGACGTTCTTCTTTCAAACATTTTGGACGTCATCAACTGCCCCCCCCCCCCCACAGGGATGGCCAAATTTCAAGGGAGTGGAGGAGTGGCCTAGTGGTTAGAGCAATGGTTTTGCAATCCAGAGGTGGCTGGTTCAAATCCTACTGTTGCTACTTGTGATCCAAAATCCAAATAAATCAAGGGGGTGTCAGAGGCATAGCAGACATGGACATCCTTCTCACAGAAACATCCAGGCATGGAAGTCCTTCTCACAAACATCCACATTTTGGACGTCTTCAACTGCAGGGGGACAGAGGTATATCAAAGGACATCCTGAACTGCTGTTGCAGGCACAGAGGCATAGAAATATCCAGTGTACCTGAATGTAACTCACCTTGAGCTACTACTGAAAAAGGGGTGAGCAAAATCTAAATAAATAAATAGCAAAGGACGTCCTCAACTGCCGTCATGGAGGCATAGCGAAGGACATCCTTCACCCATACTCTAAAAAAAAAAGACAAGAGTTTTTAAAGTTGTTTTTTTCGGGGTGGGAGGTGGTTAGTGACCACTGCATGCCTTTTTCCATTCAGTTAGTGCATCAGTTAGTCCACTGCAGTGCCCCCTAGGGTGCCCGGTTGGTGTCCTGGCATGTCAAGGGGACCAGTGCACTACGAAGTCTGGCTCCTCCCATGACCAAATGACTTGGATTTGGTCATTTTTGAGATGGGCATCCTCGGTTTCCATTATCACCGAAAGCAGGGGATGACCATCTCGAAGGTCGACCTAAATGTTGAGATTTGGGCGTCCCTGAACGTATTATCGAAACGAAAGATGGACGGCCATCTTGTTTTGATAATACGGGTTTCCCCGCCCCTTCACCGAGACGCCCTTAGAGATGGTCGTCCCCGTTCAATTATGCCCCTCCATGTCATTGAATATTGATCTCAACAATTTTTATGCTTTAGCACAAATGGAATGTTATAAAGAATTATGCAATAGAAATCAACGTCCCTTTGTCTGTCAATCCATCTGTAAGCTCAATTAATTCCAATAAAAGGACAGAAATTCACCATATTTGGCATACAGAGGAAAATATGAATATCTCAGATGAGTTTGAAAACTAGAAACACAAGGGTCAGTCCTGAAAAATTAAAATCCCCATTGTTTTCTAAGGCAAGCTATTAGAAGCTCTGCTGACCATTCCAAAAGGTTCCCCCCTCCACCTCCCATTACTCCTCCACAGCAATAGAGGCCTATAACAATAACAGAAGAGGCTGGCAAAGGAAGGTGTCAAAAGGGTCTTTCAAAGGCATCTCACAAACACACACATAATAACCCACCTAACCCGCCTCCACCTACATCCAAACCACAACATATGCACCCTCACTGAGCCACACACTCACACATACCTCAAATATCAAGGACTTCTGCCACAGATGCAGAACAGAAGAACATTCTTGATAAACCAGGCCATTCCTGCATTGTGACTGATGGAGCTGTGAAGTGTCAAACAGTCTACAGGAATGCTCCTTGTACATGCAAAGACATTGTTAATCCAATGGACTACTTACCTTTTCTCCTTTAGCTCCGGGAAATCCCTAAAAAATATTGAACAGATTATGTATCTGTAATAAGAATATTACATATTTTATAGAAGAAAGCGAAACACTTCACAACCACTAAAACATATTTGGGAACTGCAATACAGTTGGAATCTATAGAAACAGGAGGCATACAGCTGATGAATGTGAATCTTACAAAAGGCATCTAACCTAGGCACCAGGTCTGTGCACCCCTCACATTCTCTCTTTTACTCCGCTGACTCAGGGCTTAGAGCTCCATGGTGCAGGGCCACAGCAGAGGGCAGGAATGATGTGTTTCTGCTGACCTGCTACTCCTCTCCCCTGTCTCTGCAGCCTATTGGCTGGCTAAGGAATGCAAGGGAAGAAGGGAGCAGGTTTCCTACCTTTTAAAAATGTATTCCTCACTTTTCCAGAAGGGAGAAGTTGCAGGGGAGCTTTTCTTGCTGCATGTAGGTGATCTAGTTCTGATGATTTCTTTGTGTGTGTGCTTAAAGCAGGGAACTTATATGATCTCAAAAGATCATGCTAAAAAAAACCCAGTCAGAATCTGACAATTGTCCAGGTTTCGCTTTTCTAAAATTTCCTTTAATGCAGTACATTTTGCTCTTATAGAGTTTTCAAGTGTTCGCATGTAAGTTTCTGTACTTTATCACACTGACTGTGGTTGAAAGACAATAGAACAGAGTGCAGCTACTGAAGACTACACTGGTCACATGAACAGCAGCTGTCAAACAGCATTAGACAGAAATCAATGTACAGAAATCTAACACCTGGATTAACAAACCTTGGGGCCCATTGGTCCTCTTGCACCTGGCAATCCCATCAATCCGAATTCTCCTTGTTCACCCTGCAAAGATGAAAACATACACCAATAGTGGGTTATTAAAAATGTCCACAATTAGCAGTTAACTTTCACCATGAAATGAAATAACTTCTATTTATACACAAGAAGCCATAAAGGTCCATTTTACATAAATGTTGAGTTGGGAATTGAACATCCTGGTTAGGACATGCTCCATTCCACCAGTATTATACAAGAAACTCTCCTAAACACAGACAGGTTGATACTGAAAGTGATTGAAGTGGGTAGGAGCCTCTCCTGCCCTCTTAAATCGCTTCCCATCACCTAAGTGGGGATAGTCAGTGGCACTTAATAGTGCTGGCACCTGCATAGCTAAACGGATTAATTTAGGACAGCTCCTAATTTAGAATAGTGCTGGCACCCACATAATTTAAAAAAAAACCCAAAACAAACAAACAAACAAACCCCAGAGCCCCCTCCTTCTCCTAGCCCTCACTAGTAAGAAGCCCCCTGAAATGCCCCAGCCACCAGCTAAATTATCCCCCGATATTCAGTGCTGGGTCATGTCTGGACACTGGCACTGAATATCGGAGGATCATTTTGGGCAGGCTGGGCACCAGTACTTATGCGAGCCAGGCCAATATTCAGCTGGGGCCCGTCTGAAAATTGGGCCAAACATTTTTTTTAAAGTTCCCCTGCCCCCCTACCAACAATGTCCCTCCTTCCCTCCCCAAGCCCAAAGAAAGAAGACCTCCCCTCAGGCCTACCTGTATCTCTGGTGGTCCAGCAGTGGCCAAGGGCAGGAGCGAGGGGGCTGCATTCCTGCCCCCAATGACCAGCGCTGGACCACCTTTGAGCTGGTATAAAACTCAATGGGGAATTTCTTTCCCCCCATAAATGTGTATTCCATAGTAGTAGTAAAATACTCAGTCAATTAATAAACAATCATTCATTACATTGAGAAAATTGAGGATTATACAGAAAATATTCAGTCTAGAAGCTTTCAGACTTTTGGTCCAATTCTCTCTAGACTGGACTACTACTACTACTACTACTACTACTTAACATTTCTAGAGCGCTACTAGGGTTACGCAGCGCTGTACAAAATAAACAAAGAAGGACGGTCCCTGCTCAAAGGAGCTTACAATCTAAAGAACGAAATGTCAAGTTGGGCAGTCTAGATTCCTGGGTAGAGGTGTAGAGGTTAGGTGCCGAAGGCGACATTGAAGAGGTGGGCTTTAAGCAGAGATTTGAAGATGGGCAGGGAGGGGGCCTGGCGTATGGCCTCGGGGAGTTTGTTCCACGCGTTGTTAGACTACTGCAATCTAGCGTTAGCTGTTTGCTCTAGAATCTAAATTAGTGATTCATCGTTTACAGTTGGTGCAGAATTCTGCTGTTAGACTGATTTTTGGATTATCTTGGTTTGAACCACATCAACCTTATTAATCTAAACTCTACTGGTTACTAATTCGTGAGAGAATACAGTTTAAACTAGGTATTACGGAGATCACGTGATGACCTGAGGAGAGAAGACGTGTGGAAGCTCTCCTCTCGGGCTTCCTCGCCCGCCCGGCTTCACCCGACCACGATAGAACTTTAGAAATAGCTCCAGTGGGACTACAGAAGTGGCGTTGTGTATAGATGAGTTTGTAGTGCGAATGTCAGAGGCGATGCCCGGAAAAACAGGGAAGAAAGAGCAACAAAAGTTACCGGGAGTCACTGATTCCAAGATGGCAGCGAGCCAGAATCAAGCAGCCACACTTTTTGCTCTGTCGCAATTAAAGCAATTTACAGAGGCAGTAAAAACAGCAATGGAACCCCAGTTACAGCTACTCTCGGGGCAGATTACTAGTCTGGAAGGTTTGCTGGAGGAGACCACGCGCCGGATGGGAGAGTTAGAGCAGAGAGTGTCGGTGGTGGAAGATACTGAAAAGGAAACAACCGACAAAATTAAGTGACTGCAGAAACTAATAAAAGAGAAGTCACAACACCTTGATGAATTAGAAAATTGGTCAAGAAGATCTCATCTTTGGATTGTGGGGTTACCAGAAACATTGCCAGATCAAACACTACTGGCGCTGCTGGAGAGATGGATGAAAACAGAATTCACGCTTTCCGATAGTGCGGGCCCCTTATGCCTCGAGAGAGCACACAGAATTGGCCGGTGGAAGGGACAGGGAGAGCAGCCTCGAGTAGTTATAGTAAAGGTCCATAATTTTTTCCACAAAACTGAAATACTGCGAGGCTCACGGATAAAGTGGAATAACCTGTTCTATGATGGGGCACCTATAAAGATATTTCAGGATTACTCGATTGCACTGCAAGAGCGAAGACGCCTATTTGGACCCATCTGTAAATCAGTAGCAGATGCTCAGAAAAGATTTATGCTAAACTACCCTGCACAATTGAAGATCATGCATAACGGAGTCTGGCATGCATTTGGAACCCCGGGAGAAGCGTCAACTTTCATAAATGATAATCACCTTATTTCAAGTGTCAACACCTAATTGGATAGAGACAGTTCTCCAGGCAAGAGTTCACTTTCTAGGAAAGACTGCCAACAGAGAGGAGTAGTGGATGGCAGCTATCGTAGGAAGCAGCACAGAGGTCTAGTACTGAGACACTATTTTGGTGTCAACTACAAGTTATGAACGGTAACATTGAATATAAGTGGGGAGGTTAATTTTTATTTTGTGTGTGCTTGGTGTAGGCAATGACTATAACCCGAGTAGACTCGGAGGAGTCATTGACTAAGGCAGAGATTGCCAAAGCTTTGCCTGAGATTATCTCTGCGTTGGAGTTGATAGATGGAGCCGTGGTCGAGGTTGGCATGGGCGGGGGAGGGGCCATTTCACGCAAGATCTCCAACCTCCTGCTTTACGAAGTGGGGGAGAGTTTGGGGATCAATTGGGCGGGGTTTGAGAAGGAGGTAGCAATGGGGAGAAGCGCTGGGGGGGGGGGTGGAGGAGGGGAGGGCATGTTAACTTGGGTATTGTTATGTTGTTACAGCATGGGGGAGATTTCGTACAGATGTGTTACCAAACTATGCTGAGCTTTCAAGAGTGACTAACTGTTGTCTGCAGTGCTAAACAGAAAGAAAAAGGAAAGAATCCTGGGCGGGGCTGGGCGCCCGGGGTTATGGGTAAAAGTACCGGACTTCATAAAAACAGCCCCCACGGTATAAAGAGGCATGCAGGCTAAGACTGTGGGGTTTATAACCTGGAACGTGGGAGGTATAACAACCCCTGTGAAGAGGGCAAAAATATTGTCAGCTCTACAGCGCCAGGGCAGATGTTGCCTGCTTACAGGAAACTCGCCTCTCAGAAGAAGAACACTCGAAGTTGAAGTGCAAATGGGTGGGGGAGATGTACTCTGCTTCCACTGCAGGGCGCAAAAGAGGTGTGGCGATATTGATTAGAAAAGGGATAGCGGCGAGGGCAGCGAAAGACCCCTTAGGGAGGTATGTTATGATACGTCTCTGGTTGCACAATAGAGATTATCTGGTCTTAGCCCTTTATGGGCCAAATACCTATGACCCTGAATTTTACCAAACTATAGTTAGACTCTGCTCCTCATATCAGGCACATAATTTGATAGTCCTGGGAGACTTTAACCTAGTTGCAGATCCAGCACAAGACTGTTCAGTCCCTAGAGCGGCTCCACAGGGTGGGCTCAGGGTTTGAGCGCTCCCCACTTTCATGCATACGCTGAATTTAATAGACGTTTGGTGATCCTTATATCCAAGAGAGAGAGATTTCACACACCTATCAAGGGCTCAAGGCACATATAAGCTTATAGATTATGTATTAATAGGCCACACAATGTTCTCCTGGGTGTTGGCTTCACCCATAGGTCCTGAAGAAGTTTCAGATCACGCTATGGTATGGGTGGACATAGAAGCGCCTGAGTACTACCAGGCCAGGACAGGGTGGCAGTTCCCAGCGTACTTGTACCATAATAAAGAGTTTGCTAAATACCTTTGCCAAAAATGGGACGATTATGCGTGTTTTAATGAACAGCACTGGGAGAACCCAATCCTCTTTTGGATGACAGCCAAGGCGGTCCTGAGAGGATATGTTATAGCTTATGTGCAGGCCAGGAATAGGAAGCTCTCTAAAACAATCCTGCAGTTAGAATTGAAATTACAAAAAGCAAACGCAGGAACACGGGAGCAATTGCAAGCCATTCAGATATCATCAAACTCCCACCTTCATCAGCGGGCCACTAGGTCTCTTCTCTACCAAAAATATAAGTTACAACGGTTTGAGGATAGAGCAGGGGCACTATTAGTGCGACTTGTTAAGTCCTGGGGAGCGCGTAGAACGATAACCACTATAAAAGATAATACTGGAGTAGTGTGGAATAAGAGTGAGGAGATGACCCAGGTCTTCACTCGACATTTTGCTAAGTTATATGAGAGGCACGCAGGGACGCCAACCCCCCTTTTGAGTGACTATTTAGCATGGGTGGGTCTCCCACGCCTCACTACCCAGGAAGTAGAAAACTTAAATAGCCCCATAACAGGTAAGGAGCTGCAGGAAGTGGTTAAAGGCCTAACGTTGCATTCGGCTCCGGAGCCAGATGGGTTCATGAATGAATTCTATAAATTGCTACCTGTGACCTTTTTGGGCTATCGTCAGGCATACTATGAACAAGTGATAGACGCGGGTGAGTTCCCACAACATGCAAACGTAGCTTTGATATCATTGATACCAAAACCAGGAAGGCCGGGAGATCAGGCAGACTCTTACCGTCCAATCTCTTTACTAAATGTAGACATTAAGATCCTAGCAAGAGTACTAGCGAGTCGCTTGGCTCAAATACTACCTAGATTAATTAGTAGGGAGCAGGCGGGATTTGTGCGACATCGGCAGGCTGGTGGCAACGTTCATCGTTTGTTGCTAGCTATGGCTCAATGTCAGCAGATGGATACATCAGCGCTAGTATTAGCTTAGATGCTGAAAAAGCTTTTGATAAAGTTGACTGGGAATATCTGTTTGGTATGTTACAATTCATTAGTTTTCAGGGCTGGTTTTATGGGGCAATACAAGCTTTGTATGCAGGACCTGAGGCCTCAATACTGGTCAATGGGGTGCGAAGTAGCGCTTTTCCGGTTCGCCAGGGCACTCGACAGGGGTGCCCATTATCTCCATTATTGTTTGTGCATTCGGTGGAGCCCCTGCTGAGGGCCCTGGGGTTGGAGAAGGGGGTGTTAGGGGTGGAATTGGGAGGGGAAATGGTGAAAACACTGGCATTCGCTGATGACTTATTGGTAATAACAAGAGATCCAGATAACTCAATCCCCATATTGCTGCAGACAATTGATTGTTTCAGTCAATAATCAGGCTTTAAATTAAATCTTCAAAAATCTCGAACCCTTGCAGTACTTCAAAGAGATAGTTCCCGATGGAAAGGGACCCTACCCTTGACATGGGCAGGAGAGGCCTTTAAGTACTTAGGAGTGTATATACCAAATGATTTGTCTCAATTATATAAGGTTAATATTTCTAAACTGATGTCTGAGACTTGTATACGGTTGCAGTTGTGGCAGGCCTATCCGCTCTCGCTTATGGGACGGATAGCTCTATATAACATGATGATTGTTCTACGATGGTTATACACCTTTCAAATTCTCCCATTGTACCTCTTCAATAAGGATGAGAACCAGTTGAATCGTGCACTACAAAAATTCCTCTGGTGGGGGAAGAGAGCAAGAATTGATTTGATTTGCTTACTTTATTTTTTGTCTATTAGATTGTAAGCTCTTTGAGCAGGGACTGTCTTTCTTCTATGTTTGTGCAGCGCTGCGTACGCTTTGTAGCGCTATAGAAATGCTAAATAGTAGTAGTAGTAGTAATGTCATTAACAACACTTCAAATATCGGTTCAGTATGAGGGTTTAAGGTTACTAAGCTTAAGACATTTAACAATTGCAAGTGGTATGAGACACATCAATGATTGGTATCGAGCTACACAATACTTTTCAGCCACCACACTGGAGACCCAGCTGTCGCAGGATACCCACTTTGGCTATTTGCTGCATGCGTCTGGAGGAAGAATACCACCAATGCTGCAAACTACTTGCATTTTTTCAACGGCAAGGGCTGTGTGGCGAAGGATCTGCCGACTACATCATTTCTCAGCCAAAGCCATTCCATACTTACCAATCTGTGGCAACCCAGACTTTATGTCAGGATTAATATATGGTGCTTTCCGGAGATGGAAGCGAAAGGGCCTGATTTATTTAGCGCATGCCTTGACGGAGGAGGGACAGATAAAGGCGTTTGCGGAGTTACAAAAACAATACCTGCTTTTGCCGTCAGATCTCTTTCACTATCACCAGTTAAAACATTATGTTGCCAGTTTCCCATGGGAGTTCTTAACAGAGGATGTACAAGAGGAGTTAGCAGAAGCGTTTTCACTTGGGGCACAGCAGAAGGTGCTGTTGTCATTTCACCATAGATACATTAAAGACACAACCCCAGAATTAAACTTTGCAAGGTTAGAAGAGGCATGGAGTGACGAACTGGAGTGGAGGTAACAACAGTAGTACTTAAAGAACATGTCATTGGCCTGCGAAAAAGTACCATGGTGACGGCCCATTGGGAAATCCAGTATAAATAAACGTGGTACGGGCGGTTAGCTTGACGGAGTTTAAAAAGGGGTTAGATAGATTCCTAAAGGACAAGTCCATAGACCGCTATTAAATGGACTTGGAAAAATTCCGCATTTTTAGGTATAACTTGTCTGGAATGTTTTTACGTTTGGGGAGCGTGCCAGGTGCCCTTGACCTGGATTGGCCACTGTCGGTGACAGGATGCTGGGCTAGATGGACCTTTGGTCTTTCCCAGTATGGCACTACTTATGTACTTATGTACTAATTTGTATTGCGGGCATATATTCCCCCATGACGCGCTTTTCACATGGGAATATCGCCAGATGGAGCATGTATGAAGTGTGGAGCAGAGGGAGCAAACTTGGGACACATGTTTTGGAATTGCCCAAATGTAATGGCCTTTTGGAAAAGATTATTAAAATTGGTGTCAGCAGTATGGTTGACCGGGTGGCACTATGACCCAAAGCTACTGTTTGGGCAGCTCAGGATGGGACCCCCGGGATTTCGAGACTTTGTGGTGCAAGCTATAATCATGGCCAAAAATACCATCCTGACTACTACTACTACTACTACTACTTAACATTTCTAGAGCGCTACTAGGGTTACGCAGCGCTGTACAATTTAACAAAGAGAGACAGTCCCTGCTCAAAGAGCTTACAATCTAATAGACAAGTGAACGGTCGGTCCGATAGGGGCAGTCAAATTGGGGCAGTCTGGATTCACTGAACGGTAAGGGTTAGGTGCCGAACGAAGCATCCTGACAGGGTGGCTGTCCACACATACCCCCTCAATGAAACATTGGCGTGGCATCTGATGCGACTAGAGAGACTGGAAGCCAGTGGTGTGCTGGAGCCGGCTGGCTCCGGCTCGCAAGATCCGGTTGTTAAATTTTGCCCGGACTTGCGAGCCGGTTGTTGGAAAGGGCAAGCCGGCTCTCCCTCCCTCCACCCTCTGGATCCGGTCCCTCACCGATCCTACCTTGACCATCGAATTCTTCGGGGCAGGCAGTGTTGCCTGCCCGCTGCTATCACTGACTCTCCCCCACTGCCTGTTTGTGCTTTAAAAATGGCCGCCGAGACTTCCAGAGGCGGCCTCGCGAGACTTCTGTAAGTCTCGGCGGCCATTTTGAAGCGCGATCGGGCGGCGGAGGAAAGTCAGCGATGGCAGCGGGCAGGCAACACTGCCTGCCCCGAAGAATTTGATGGCCAAGGTAGGGTCGGTGAGGGACCGGATCGGGAGGGAGGGAGGGAGGGAGGAAGCAGGAGAATTTGCGGAACAAGTCGGGAGGGGGTGGCAGGGGAGAGAAGGGAGCTGCTGGTGCATACAGGGCAGGGGAGAGGAGAGGAGGGTCACTGCTGGACATGGGTGGATGGAGGGCAGGGGAGAGAAGGGTCGCTGGCCATGGGTGGATGGAGGGCAGGGGAGAGAAGGGTCACTGCTGGACATGGGTAGATGGAGGGCAGGGGAGAGGAGTGTCACTGCTGGACATGGGTGGATAGAGGGCAGGGGAGAGAAGGGTTGCTGGTATGGGTGCATGCTGGGCAGGGGAGAGGAGGGTCACTGCTGGACATGGGTGGATGGAGGGCAGGGGAGAGGAAGGTCGCTGGCCATGGGTGGATGGAGGGCAAGGGAGAGAAGGGTCGCTGGCCATGAGTGGATGGAGGGCAGGGGGAGAGGAGGGGAGAGAGAATAAATGCTGGACATGGATGGAGGGGAGGGAAGAGTGAGGAAGGAGATGAGATAAGGGAAAAGGAAGAGAGGAGAAAAACTGCACATGGATGAAGAAAATAGGCAGAAGCTGAGGACCAGAAATGAAGGAGGAAAGGAAAGAAATAAATGGAAAGGAAGCCCTGGAAACGGAGTTAAGAGGACAGATAGCAGCAGAATCGGATACTGGGCCAGCATGATCAGAAAAACAGTCACCAGACAACAAATTTAGAAAAAATCATTTTATTTTCATTATAGTGTTTGGAATATGTTCCGTTTGAGAATCAGGTGCTCAACATTAAAAGTTTATATTTATTTACTTATTTATGGCATTTTATCCCACATTAAACATGAATTAGATTGGAACCTGGGATCATTTAATTTTTTTTTCCTGGAGAAAGTAATGCATTGCCCCCCCCCCCCCCCACCGGCTATAGCCAGCTCTGCAATTTTGGGGGGAGAAGAGGTGGACGGGGGGGGGGGGGGGGCGCAGTGGTGGACGGGGGGGGGGGGGGGGGGCGCCGAGGTGGACCGGGGAGAGATCCTGTTGTTAAAAATTTACCAGCACACCACTGCTGGAAGCAAACAACTCAACCGCCGCCAGGGCTTGGAGATTCCAACAAAGATGGGCTCCTTTTTGGGACACACTTACCCCCGCAGCAAGGGGACATTTATTAAACTTGTAATGGCAGATACAAAGAAGCACTGTTTGGTAAACTTGTGTACAGCTTTTGATGTTGGGAGGAAGGGGGGAGGTGCTATGTGTTAATGAAACTGGAGAGTTAATGTTGTTTACATATGCTCAATAAAAATGATTGAAATATAAACTAGGTATTACTACGTTTAAAATTCTTACTGAGGACACCCCTCATTACATGTTGAATTCAGTATCTTTGCTACAAGGTTCTTTTCCTAGATATAACAATTGCAACCTCCTTCATCTTAAATTTCCAATGCATAAGAACCTAAAGCCAATTTAACATCTTACTCTGTCTGTCAATTCAATATCAGCTAGCTAATATGTGGAATCAACTTCCAGTATCTTTGAAATTGTGATCTCACTATTTTCAATGTAGAAAGCTTTTTAAAACATCATTTTTGTTGGTCCTTACAAAAAGGCTTCAAATCCTGAATACCCTACTTTTTTGTGTGCATGAAGTAAATGTGCCTGTCAGGCTTTCTTTGAATAGATTTGATTTACATGCACAAAATCTGCCAGATGTCTTTGCATTTAATTACAATCAGATTTATTTTTACAGTTTATGGAAAACTGTTGCAACCAAACACTCAAACATAGGAGTGCCCAAGGCAGTATTCTTGTCCAATTTAACTGGCACTCGAGGCCCGAATCCTGAAAATGAAACCTCACCCACCAACTAGCAATTCAAATTATCTGACACTTTCCAGTCACTGCTCCATAGTGCTGATCTGTATCAGATGATCCTTTTCACACAATGTAGTCCTAAAACGTTGGCACTGGGTCTTCTAACACCTACAGAATCTACCTGGTTCTTTGCCAGGGTGGGATAAAAGTTTCCAGTGGCCCAGATTAATTTCAAACTGCTGATCCTCCCTTCCTGCCGTCTTGATACTGTTTCCCACTAGTATACATTCCCAAGCCCCGGACAGGCCTTTTTGGGACACACTTGCAGTTTGTTTCCTTCATTTCTCTCACACACCTGCACACATATCACCTCACCTCCCCTTCCAATTTATTGTACATCTCTTCACAGTTTTGAAAGCAAACATCATCACATCACCACTGCAATGGTACCTGCAATTTATCTGGGTAACGTCATCGCTAGCTCACTTTGCATTATCTTGATAAAGAGAAGAGAGCTCTTGAAAGCTAGACACATATGTATGAAGTTAATCTTATTTTGCTTAATTTACATAACTCCATTCTAGAGTCTAAGGCATGGTACATATGGAGGAGCGGAGGAGTGGCCTAGTGGTTAGAGCACCAGTCTTGAAATCCAGAGGTGGCCAGTTCAAATCCCACTGCTGCTCCTTGTGATCTTGGGCAAGTCACTTAACCCTCCATTGCCTCAGGTACAAGCTTAGATTGTGAACCCTTCTGGGACAGAGAAATATCCAGTGTACCTGAATGTAACTCACCTTGAGCTACTACTGAAAAAGGTGTGAGCAAAATCCAAATAAATAAATACAACAAACATTACAAAAATAAATTTTATCACTACCCTGTACCTTCCACCCTGACAAACCTATTCCCATGTAAACTTAGTCCATTCTTAATAAAGAAAATTAACCCCCATTAATCCAGCAATTTCAAGAGCCAAGGTGTACAGAATTCCACAATAAAAGGGCCATTTAAAGGCCCTTTTACTAAACCACATTAAGCACTTAACACTCAGTTTACGCTGCATTAACTGCTAGTGCAGAGCTGCATTATAGAGCTTTGCAGTATTTTCACCGTTAGCACACAGTAAACCATGCATTAAGTGCTTTTTGTGCCAGGAGTGTGGCATGGGCAGACAATGGGCATGGAAACTGTTTAGCAGTGAACGTGCTACATACTATGCCAGATTCTGAATAGGTCACCCAAAGCTGGGCATGCAAATCTGCACGTGGATCACAGATCCACATGTAAACGAACTAGGTAATTAGGTGCCAGGGCTGCCGAGAGGGGGGGAGGCAGAAGGTGCAAAATTTCCCGGGCCCGACGACAACAAGCTTCTTCCTGACTGCTTCTGGGTCTGTCCTCTCCTGCTCCTGAGTGCCACCCAGGACCCGGACAGGAGCAGCACAGGAGAGGACAGAGCGAGGTGCAGGGGGGGGGCGGCGGCCTGAGTGTGGGGGAGTGGGGGTGTAACGCGGCAGACCAGGTGGGAGGGGGCACGCATGTGTGGCGGTCTAGTTCTGCCCCGGGCCCGGCTGTGTCTCTTGGCAGCCCTGTTAGGTGCTAACAATCAATAATTGGTGTTAACAAGCACTTAATTGGCAGTCATTAGTAGTTATGCACAGATCTGCCCTATGCCCTATTCTATAACTTGTGCACCTAAATTTCATAATGTGCAACTCCAAAGGGGGCGTGGCCATGGGCAGGTCAGGGGCGTTCACAGAAATTAGACACCATGTTTTAGAATAACTGCATTTGTGGGCCTAATTGCCATTAGTTGGGCGTGAGTATTTACAACAGCCTTTGACAGGTATAAGGGCTCACTCCCAAAGTTAGACACAAAGGGCTAGATTCTGTATATGGTGCCTGAAAAATCTGTGTGGAAAAAAATTATGCCTAAGCGTATTCTCTAAAGTACACCCAAATTTTATAGAATAGACTTAAATTTCTGTGCGGTATATAGAATACACTGAGCGGCTCAAAACACAGCTAAGGGCCCTGTTTACTAAGTAGCGTTATAGGCGCGTTAACATTTTTAACGCGTGTTAACCATGTACATGCCTATTAGCGTGCTTAAAGTTAGGCGTAGTTTACAGAATACGCTCAAGTGCCGTTCTTGCAATTAGAATTTAGGCGCACACATTTAGACCACCTAAAACCAGGTCTAAACACCTGCACCTACGTTAGGCGCAGATCAGGTGTATTCTATAATAGGGAACATAGTTTTTTGAAATGCCCACAAGCCACCCAGTCCATTCCCATGGCCATTCTCTCTTTTTCAACAGTGTGCATTAGAATTTACGCACACCGCCTTATAGAATACACCTAGAAAGTTGTGCACATAAATTCTAATTATAGCCAATTAGTGCTAATAATTGGTTAAGTACCAATTATTGGCGCTGATTGGCTTGTTAATCAATTAAGTTGTGCGTGCAATTTGTCCATGCAGCCAAATTACTGCGTACAACTTAAGGCGCCATATATAGAATTTGGGAGATTGTGTATTAGTAATAAGGGAGGCATCAATCATCCTTGAGAGATATCACAGAATTGAACTCAAGGATCCCAGACTCTTTTTACTAAAACTTCCACCAAAGACCTGGCCAAAACGAGCATTTTTAAAAACCTTATTGGGACATATGTGTGCATTCCCTCTCTGAAATAAGCAATACAAGTATACATTTGGTTCTACCCAAAACCCACCTCCTTGCAATCTGCACATAATCAAGACTGCCGTGTAAATACTGGCTTCCTAAAATTGAATTTTACACCTCTATTGGATATACACATGTAAATGCTGGTATGTACGTGAACAAATCGATTGTAAATAGGGCTTTTAAAATAAAGGTAATTGAATATCAATTTGATGTTTATTCCTTACCTTGGGTCCTGAAGGTCCTGGCAAGACAATTGAGCCTGGCATTCCAGGGACCCCTGGTGAGCCCGATCTGCCCTTAAAAGATAATGAAAATGATATTATAGCAACCAGTTTAGTATTCAAGAATCTGACCCTCCCAATGGAGCCATAAACAGAAATATTAATTGTGCTACTTCATCTTTTATCATCCCAGGTGGAAAAGGTGAGGGTTTTTTTTTCTTTTTTCTTCAAACGCCGACACTCTCCCTGCAAGGAAAGTCAGCCAACCAGCAGTGAACCCAAGAAAAAGGGAAGGCTGCTGAAGGGAGCCAAAATAGAGCTGCTTTGCTTGTTTTGTTTTTTTCAATGCACAATCAGTGTGGCTGTCTCTCCTGGCTCTCAGGACACCCTTCCCGTGAAAGGGCTGAGACAGTGCAAATTAAACTTCAGTCACACTAAGGTAGCAGCACTAAATCAAACATTTGGGAGGACTTCTCCCCTTCCCCCCACCAAACTAGAAAGAAATGCGGCTGCCTATCCCAACCTCAGAGTCTCTTCCCCTGAAGAGTCTGAGCAGCTGCAGGACCCACACAGTGAGCCAGCCAAGAGCAGTCAGGACTGGGGGAGGGACCCGGCCGTCCGGGTGTAACACCCCCAAGGAAACCCCAGGTCCCCATGGACCACTACCTCATCTAGGTTCCCTGCAGTAGGTGCATAGAGAAAGAAGGAGTTCAAAGACATTTTCTCTCTCTCTTTTTTTTTTTTACACAGAAAGAAAAGGGAAGAAAGAAGAGAGACCTTCCACCTGCTGGAGACTAAGAATACTGGAATTTTCTGTCTGGCAAGAGCTCTTATTGGCTAGCTTAGATGAGTCAGAAGTCTCAGTCTCCACCTGCTGGAAGGCGTGCACAAACCATCAGTTAATCATTGGGCCGGTCTGGAGGGACGCTAAGGGAGCTGAGGAAGTGTGAAGAGCAAAATGTAATGAGATACCCTGCAAGTGGAACTGAGTGACAGGGGGGCATTTGTCACTTTTAGCCCAGTGCCTGTTGGCTGGGGTGGAAGTGGAGGGGGGGGTTGCAGTGGCATTCCTAGGGGGGGCGGTGGCTGCGGTCTGCTCCGGGTGCACGCCGCTGGGGGGGCTACCGCGCGCGCCTGTCCGTCGTTCGTTCCATGCTCCCTCTGCCCCGGAACAGGTTACTTCCTGTTCCGGGGCACAGCGGGAGCATGGAACAAACAAAGGACAGGTGCGCGTGGCACCCCCCAGCGGCGTGCACCGGGGGGGGGGTTCTTTCACGGGGGTGTCCTTTCGCCGGGGGGGTCGCACTGCATCCGGGGGGGCAGGGCGCATTGGCGATCCACCCCGGGTGTCAGCCCCCCTAGGAATGCCACTGGGGGGTTGATAGGGGCTATCAGTGCACCATAACCTCAGAAATGGGGCCAGCAGCCCATTTAAAGGACATACTGCCATCACTATATAAAAGAGATCTGAGAACCTTGAAAAGAAATGACACCTTACTAAGAAGGTGTAATTTTGTGTTTGTGTGTGTGTGTGTGAAAATGGACCCAAAAAGCCTTTGTCACTTGCCTGTTTTCATACAAAAGCATATTAATGAGTTGTTTGCATACATTTGCACCATAACAGCTCATTAATGTGCAATTGAAATAAACATTTGCACATAGTGGCTTACTTGTAAAAAAAAAGTTGTCTTCTATTTCTGATATTTTATCACAAAAAAGTTTTATGCCCTTTTACTAAGCTGCATTAGGCACTAATGTGTCCCTAATGCAGCAAAAAACAGACTACCATAGGGTATGCTACAGTGTCGTATGGTAATTTTTGAATATGTGCTCATTAACTGTGCGCTAAATCATTTGTTGTATTTTTAAGGGGGGCGTGTCAGGGACAGGGAGTGAGCATTCCTGTGCAAATCTAGATTCCCCTGAGCTAACTGGTTAGCATATGGATAATGCAGGAACCCTTAATGCCTACAAAACCAGAGGAGGTAAGTTCTCCCATGGTAATTTTTTTAAAGGGTTGCATGCTATTGGCACCGTTAGTGCTGGCCTTTAATGGGAAAAATAAAATCAGGGTTTTTACGGCTGAGATAAAAATGGCCTTAGCACACTAAGGCCTATTTTTACTACAGCTTATTAAAAGGACTCCCTTGTGCTTTAAAACATGCAAAATCTATGATTTTTTAAACTGTTGTACATTTGTCACCATTTTGCATTTTTTTAGCCTGCAAACTCTATATCACAGCTTACTACATCAGCTTCTTCATTTATTGGTCCAATACCTGCATGAGATCAATACAGCACCGAGGCTCACAATCATGAATGTGACTAAGCAAGTGGCACATTCACCAGATTTACACACTAACAAATCCATAGGAACAGAATAAATAGCAAATTGACAATGAGGGCGCATGATGGTACACGTTGCTTTAACTGACAATTTAATTAGCCTTCAGGAAAAGGTTTTCAGCCTTGACTGAAATCTATGGCATGCAGCATTAATAATAATGCCATTGTTGTTCTAATCATAATGATAAAATGAATAAATAGCAGCAATTTTGCTTTGAGCAGTTCCTGTTTGAACAGCACTGCAATGCACTTTGGGCCAGATTTTCAAACAACAGTTCAGCAGCTCCATCTGGCTAGTTCCAAGTTCCATGGGTAAAATCTAAGTAAGGGAGGTAGTTATTAAGGTGCAGTAAAAATTGAGCTTGTATCACAACTTAGTTTCCCGTGGGAGTGACTGACCTGTGGTATCTCAGTACCACAGATTAGTCAATCCCGTGGTACATGAAACATGCTGCTTGCAATCAACTTTGCAAGCAGCATTATTCATACTGCTAAGCCATAATGCCCCCAGGCCACATCTTAAAGGTGCCAGCCAATAACGGCTAAACTGCTTGTTTTAACTGAAACCCTCTATCACATATCTCCCCGTCCTCCCACCCTGAAGAGGCCCCCTTCACATACCTCCCTCCCAATGCTTTCCTCAACACATACCCCCCTTTGCATATAACCCCCAATAGCACCCCTTTCTACACCCACCCCCTTTGCACATAACCCCCAATAGCACCCCTTTCTACACCCACCCCCTTTGCACATAACCCCCAATAGCACCCCTTTCTACACCCCCCCCCGAAATCCTCTTCCAAAAAAACCTCATCCAAAGACCCCACTTTCTACAGCCCCCCCCCTAAAGGACCCTCTTTCCACAAAACCCCCTAAAAACCACTTTCCATAACTCCCCCAATGGCCCGTCCTTTCAACAAAAGCCCCCCCTCCAGCCCTACCTTTGTAAATCACTGAGGTCTAGTAGAGATAGCATCGCAACCCCTAGTAGTAGTACCATGAGACTACCACTACTTATCATTTCTATAGCGCTACTAGATGTACACAGTGCTGTACACTGAGCATGTAAGAGACAGGCCCTGCTCAACATAGCTAACAATCTAATCAAGACAGACAAACAGGCCAAATAAGGGATAAGAGAACAACAAGGGGAGAATGATAAAACAGACCTGGGCACTGAACAAGTGAATAGGAGTTAGGAGTTAAAAGCAGCCTCAAAAAGGTGGGCTTTTAGCCTAGATTTGAAGAAGGCCAGAGAAGGAGCTTGACGTACTGACTCAAGAATTCTAATCCAGGCATATGGTGCAGCAAGATAAAAGGAATGGAGTCCAGAGTTGGCAATGGAGGAGAAGAGTACAGAAATGAGAGATTTACCCAATGAATGCAGTTCCTGGGGAGGAGTGTAAGGAGAAATAAGAGTGGAGAGGTACTAGGAGCTGCAGAGGAGTTTGAACTCTATGCAGAAACAGATAGGGAGCCAATGAAGTGACTTGAGGAGAGGGCTAATATGAGCATCGCCACACTAACGGAATATAAGTCATGCAGCAGAATTTTGAATAGATTGAAGGGAAGAGAGATGGCTTTGTGGGAGACCTGTGAGAAGCAAGTTGCAGTACTGTAAGCGTGAGGTGATGAGAGTGTGGATAAGGGTTTTGGTGGTGCCATTTTGAAACTGGACTGACAGAGGCAGAAGTGACTGAGGATTGCCCCTGCTCTGATCCCACTAGACCTGAGGATTTGAAAAGGTGGGCCTATGCAAAAGTAGGAGGGCTTCTGTGAAAAGGAGGGGCATCAAGGGGTCTTGAGGGGGCCATCAGGGAGGCTGAGGAAAAGAGGACCATCAGAACGGGGAGTATGTGCTAGAGGGGGTTTTGGGAGGAGTATGGGGGTATTGATAGGGGCTATGTGGAGCACGGGAGATATGTGATAGGGGGCTTTGGGTCAAGGAGCAGTTCATCCATTATTGGCTGGTCCCTTTAAGATATGGCCAGGAGCATTGAACTGCGGCTTAGTGGTCCGATGCTCCCAGCCAGGAAAAGTAATGCAAGCCTTTTGCTGGCATTATTTTTCCAGGAGCAACACAGCTTACTGCAGTTGTTCAGTTTGCATAGTAATTAGATGTTTTGCATGCATTTGGGGCATAATCGAACGGGGACGACCATCTCTAAGGGTGCCCATCTCTAAGGACGTCCCGGCGAAGGGGCGGGGAAACCGCTATTATCAAAACAAGATGGGCGTCCATCTTTCATTTCGATAATACGGTCAGGGACACCCAAATCTCAACATTTAGAGATGGTCAACCTAAATGTTGAGATGGGCGACCTTAGAGATGGTCGTCCCCAATTTTCGGCGATAATGGAAACCGAGGACACCTATCCCAAAAACGACCAAATCCAAGGCATTTGGTCATGGGAGGAGCCAGCATTCGTAGTGCACTGGTCCCCCTCACATGCCAGGACACCAACCGGGCACCCTAGGGGGCACTGCAGTGGACTTCACAAATTGCTCCCAGGTGCATAGCTCCCTTACCTTGGGTGCTGAGCCCCCCGAACTCCACTCCCCACAACTGTACACCACTACCATAGCCCTAAGGGGTGAAGGGGGCACCTACATGTGGGTACAGTGGGTTTTGGATGGGTTTTGAAGGTCTCACTTACCAGCACAAGTGTAACAGGTAAGGGGGGATGGGCCTGCCTGCCTGAAGTGCACTGCACCCACTAAAACTGCTCCAGGGACTCGAATACTGCTGTACTGGAGCTGGGTATGACATTTGAGGCTAGCATAGAGTCTGGCAAAAATTTAAAAAAAATTTTGAGGTGGGAGGGGGTTGGTGACCACTGGGGGAGTAAGGGGAGGTCATCCCCGATTCCCTCCGGTGGTCATCTGGTCAGTTTGGGCACTTTTTCAAGGCTTGGTCGTGAAAAAAAATGGACCAAGTAAAGTCGACCAAATGCTCGTCAGGGATGCCCTTCTTTTTCCATTATCGGCCGAGGACATTCATCTCTTAAGCACGCCCCAGTCCCACCTTCGCTACACCTCCGACACGCCCCTGTGAACTTTGGTCGTCCCCGCGATGGACTGCAGTTGAGGACTTCCAAAATCGGCTTTCGATTATGCTGATTTGGATGACCTTGAAAGAAGGACGCCCATCTCCCGATTTGTGTTGGAAGATGGGCGCCCTTCTCTTTCGAAAATGCCCCTGATTATCTCCCAAATTCTATATATGGCGCTGAAAGATCTGTGGCAAAATCTGCACGTGGATCTCTGATACACGTGCAACTTAATTGCTTAGCTGGGTCAATTATTGGTTAATTGGTGCAATTATTAGTGTTAACAAGCACCAATTGGGAGTTACGTGCGGATCTCTGATCTGCGTGCTTCTCCACCAACCGCACAGATCTCAAAAGGGGGCATCCTGAAAAATTTCACCAATTTTTTGGAATTCTGGGGATGCGTGCTCAACTTGCCTGCCAGGATTTACACCAGAATTGAGCTGATGTAAGTCTTGGCACTCATTCTGGAGCGCCCTTTACAAAATAGCGCTCAGCACTGATTTTTCCCGGCACATAATTTTGGGCATCTTTTACTTGAAACTGGCCCTATGACCATAATGTATTTATTAGTACATAAGTATATAAGTACATAAGTAGTGCCATACTGGGAAAGACCAAAGGTCCATCTAGCCCAGCATCCTGTCACCGACAGTGGCCAATCCAGGTCAAGGGCACCTGGCACGCTCCCCAAACGTAAAAACATTCCAGACAAGTTGTACCTAAAAATGAGGAATTTTTCCAGTCCATTTAAAAGCGGTCTATGGACTTGTCCTTTAGGAATCTATCTAACCCCTTTTTAAACTCCGTCAAGCTAACCGCCCGTACCACGTTCTCCGGCAATGAATTCCAGAGTCTAATTACACGTTGGGTGAAGAAAAATTTTCTCCGATTCGTTTTAAATTTACCACACTGTAGCTTCAACTCATGCCCTCTAGTCCTAGTATTTTTGGATAGCGTGAACAGTCGCTTCACATCCACCCGATCCATTCCACTCATTATTTTATACACTTCTATCATATCTCCCCTCAGCCGTCTCTTCTCCAAGCTGAAAAGCCCTAGCCTTCTCAGCCTCTCTTCATAGGAAAGTCGTCCCATCCCCACTATCATTTTCGTCGCCCTTCGCTGTACCTTTTCCAATTCTACTATATCTTTTTTGAGATACGGAGACCAGTACTGAACACAATACTCCAGGTGCGGTCGCACCATGGAGCGATACAACGGCATTATAACATCCGCACACCTGGACTCCATACCCTTCTTAATAACACCCAACATTCTATTCGCTTTCCTAGCCGCAGCAGCACACTGAGCAGAAGGTTTCAGCGTATCATCGACGACGACACCCAGATCCCTTTCTTGATCCGTAACTCCTAACGCGGATTTATTTACCACATTTTTGAAAAACTTAAACCCAAGACAGTGAATAATTATCTTCCTTAGTCTTTTGAGAAGCACATACATGTGAGCGCCTCTACAAGGGGATAGTTTTGACAGTATATTTCATTTATAAAGTTCTAAAGGGGTGAGAGGAGAAGTAACCATTTTATGATTCGTGCTCTCCATTTATAGCTGGGTGAATGGCATGGGAGAGACGAACAGCCATGCACTTGTGGAATTATAAGTGATTAAGTTAATGTGCAAGGTGCAGAGAACTAATTCATAAATCAGGGTTATGATTCTAAAACACTGTCTAAATATCCTGGTGAAAATTAGCTGAGAATGTCCTCTTCTATGGCCAAACCTTCTGACAGACATCTGTATTTGGCAGCCACTCTGCTTTGCTATATAGAACATGCTTCTTTGTAACCTAGACATTCAAAGCAGCCAGTTATACCCCCAACAGTTCTGCAGACCTTTGAAAATGTAGCCCAAGGTGGCATGACCAAAGTCACAGAGAGGGTTGGCAGTACAGAGAATTTGGATTTGTGTCCCATTCCCTCCCTAGTGTTATTGTTGTTAATTATTTCTCCATTGCATTTTGGTCCACAACAGCTTGACATATACAGTAAGCACATAAAATCATGAGATGAAACACTGTACACAAAAAGAGGCAGTGCTTATTTTTAAGACTAACAGATGTTTATCAACCCTGGATCTTACCTGTCTACCAGGCCTGCCAATCTCTCCCTGTGAAAGGAAAGGATATTCAGTGTAAGTAAGAAGTGCAGGGCTGCACGTTACTGCCATTTAAAACAGAAGCACAGACAAGACGGCTTCACTTTGCAGCCTGGTCTGGTTTAGGTTCAGAATGAAGCAAAGGAGCAGAGGCAGCCACAGAGAGGAGGCACAGACACAGGTCCAATTGAGTAACACCTTTATTAACAAAGGGTCCTGTTTACTAAGCCACGCTGTAGGAGCACAAACATTTTAGGGCACGCTAATGATAGAGTCACCCATAGGAATATAATGGGTTTCTCTATCGTTAGTGTGCGCTAAAGGTTTGCAGGCCTACACTGCAGCTTAGTAAACAGAACCCAATACCCAACATGGCTGTGTTTTGGCAGAAATACCTGTGTCAAAGGTCAGAGCAGCCTGCGCCTAAAATATATTCAATTGCTTAAAATCTCCAGCTGCTATTCGCAAAACAGATTGTGGAAGCCACAATGCAGGAATTTCTGCCGAAACACGTCTGTGTCGGGTCATTTTGTTAATAAATATGTTTCTCAATTTGACCTGTGTCTGTGCCTCCTCTTTTTGGTTGTCTCTGCTCCTTTGTTTCTTCATGGTGTGTTCTGCAAAAATCGACTCTTGTTTTTCTCAGGTTCATAATCACATACAATACATAAGGCAGAAATGTGTGGAAAGCAGCTCAAGGAAGGGTTCTTCAGTGCCTAAGAAAAGCAGTGTGTCTCACACAGTGGACAGGAGCTGAGGTAAGCCTCTTGATCAGAAACTAACTGTAGAGCTGTGTACTGGCAGCTAAGTCATGGCTTCTACTGTGAACTTACCAAGAAAATATTCTGCACCAATGCAGTAACCTAATCCCATGCAAATTTGAAGTATGCAGAATTTGTGCACTAATCAGGAAACGGCAGCTAGAACTGCACACATGTCTGAGCAAAAGAAAGTGTCAGCATACATCTGTGAATGTGTGGGAATGTTAATCTGTGGATAAATATCAGCCTTGCAAAAATTTCTTGCACATAACTTTTTTAGAAGGCTAATATTGATGCATAAGACAATATTATGGTATATGGACAAATAATAGTTTTTCTGCTCAGACCTGTGCAAAGAGCTGTCACCTCCCTTTCCGTCTTTAAAGTTGCAAGCACTTGTTTTGCTCCCAGAAAAGAAGAAAACTGGCATTAAATCCTCCCAACGAACCCTTCTACACCTCCTCAGACCTGGAAGTAAATTTTTGATGTTCTGCTCTTGCAGTGGAATAACTAATAGCCTCAGTACCATTCATTTTAATATGCTGTGCACTGATGTCAACCGTGTGGACTAACGTCTGCATTAAACCCCTTTTTGCGTCATGCACCTGAAATTTGCACATAGACCTTTTGATAATCACACATGCCTGCCTGCGGTAGCTTTCTCAACCAGCTCCTGAGAGAGTGTGTGCAGTTTTGAAGGGGTTCGTCATAAATACGAACAAGGAGTCAGTCCTAAGACTCAGTGGCAGTGATGGAGCAACCTAGTGGTTAGTGCAGCAGACTTTGATCCTGAGGAACTGGGTTTGATTCCCACTGCAGCTCCTTGTGACTCTGGGCAAGTCACTTAACCCTCCATTGGCCCAGGTACAAATAAGTACCTGTATATATTATGCAAACCGCTTTGAATGTAGTTCTAAAAACCACAGAAAGCTGGTATATCAAGTCCCATTTCCCTTCCTTTCCCATATAAAAGGTTGCCAGTTGAATCCCTGGGTTTAGTGGGGGCTGGGCAGTGTTCACAGCTTCTGGGGGAGTAAGCTATTGTCCCTGCTCAAGGGTGACATTTCAGCCCATGATTGCTGAAGGTGGGGTTGCTATAATGAGTAGAATAAATATCTTGTGTGTGGGGGGGGGGGGGGGGGGGGAGGAGTATAAAAATAGGGGAAAATGTTGGGTAGCGGAAGATGATGGCTCATGGAACAGACCCAGCCCTAGTTCTGAAAGTACAAAGGAGAGAGAGGAAACTGACAGCTGAAAAAAGAAACAAATCACTTGGAATGGAGCTTGTAAGGGCACCACGGAATAGGGACTGCGACCTCACCTGTGACTTCTGTGGAGCTATCAGCACCTTTCTTTATACTAGTAGTAACATCTAATACATATTAACAGTGATTTAAGAAAGCATGGTGATGCATTTACAGCATACAAGACCAGGGGATACACAGATGGTAATTCTCTGCAGGTGCTAAGCATGAATTCTATATCGGTAATTACACAGGTAATTGCTGTTATAGAATTACTAGCATAAGTCCGCAGTTACACCATGTCAACGACTGAGGTAAATCTTACAGTTGCTCACATAACTGTCGGTATTCTATAACCTTTAGCACGTAAGTTCTAGGCACACCCAGCCCTCCTCCATCCACACCCGCTTGCAGTTACATAGTGTAGAATTTGCATGCTGAGGTTATACAATACCGACTAAGCACAGTTATGTGTGTAACTGCAAATATGGCCAATTGACACCAGTTATAACCAATAATTGGTCGTTAGTGCCAATTAGCTAAGTTGTCAATTAAGTTATGCAAATTAACTGTAGATGTAAGCACAAGTTAATAGAATGAGGGGGATGGTGTTCATAAAGAAGTGCAGTGAACATGGAAACTGGGGGATTAATAGCTAAAATGCAGGTCCCATGTTGCTGGAAAAATGCGCATTCCACTAAAAAGAAAGGAGATGAAAATGGCACTTACTTTTTCACCCTTTGGTCCCATTATACCTGGAAATCCTGGTGGGCCCTAGGCAGAAAATGAAAGCAAGCAATTGAAAGAGATAATCTTTTCAAATCCAGGCATACAAATATTTCATCTTCCAGTCCATAACAAATATTGATTGATTGTTTGTCAGTATTGGGTGAGTTATAAAAGCCCAACAGACTTTGGGAAGCCCTATCTATTTGAAAAAAAAAAATTTCACTTAGCACCAAAGGCTGGTGCTGTGGTGGGATGAGTATGACTTCATGAAGAGAGGCTGCTAGGGTCATGAAGTTCTCATTCCCCACATGAATGGGTGGGTGTGAGCAGGCAGGTTTCCAAAGATGACCTAAGCCAGTAGTCTTCACTAATATTTGAGTCAGGGCCACTCTGGATCCAAATGAGGGGAAAGACAACCACCAAATATCTTCCCATGCAGGTCTGTGACACTGCTGATCAGTGTGTCAATTACATCTATTCCTACCAGGCCAACTTCAAACTTTTAATTGGGGGTATCCTCAAGGAGGTGGGCATTTCCAAATGCGTTCCCTTCTTCTATTCAGAAAAGAAATGTCATGTCCTTCGAGCATGCAGCTCTTTCTCACCCCCACTCCCACCCGCATCCACTTCCTGCTTTCTGTCATGAGCTTGAGAAGAGAGGCAGAGAGTAGTGAGGAAAAAACAGGATGATCAGAGGTCTCCAGAGGTCACCATTGGCCCCTGGGCCTTGCATTGAAGAACACTGACCTAGGCACTCCAATAAGACCACAGAAAAATAAGATGCTCTTCTGCTAACAGCGTGTGCTAATGCTGTTAACATACGTTATTGACTTCAGGGCCCATTAGCAGGTGCTCTTAGGATATGGCCCCTAAGAACAGCATGCTCCACTGTGCAAAAGCTGTAAGCATTTGATCTTTAACGGTTCAAAACAGCACATCTTTGCTCTGCATCCTCTAGAAGGGAAACTACTCCACAGAAAATACAAATAAATTAATCTAGAAGCTCTGCGGCCTTAATTCTTTGAAAAAAAATGGACAAAGTAAAAATATAGGGGTTGATATTCAAAGTGATTTAACCGGGGCTACCTGCTGATACTCAGCGGCACTAATCGGTTATCAGCACTAACAGTTAAAGGCGTAGCCGGTGATTTTGTGGGAGGTTCGGGCATGACCCAGCATTGAGTATCTGAGCATAACGCCAGTGGTGGCCAAAAAAGATGCTGACCATCACCAGCTGAATATTTACCCTATAAGCTATTACAGGCCCTGTATTCAGCGACACTTACCAAATAGTGGGACCTGTTTACTAAGGTGCACTAGCATTTTTAGCAAATGCTAAAAATTAGCGCAGGCTAAACGTGTGAACGCCCATAGGAATACGTATTATGGATGTCTATACAGTTAGCGCACGCTAAAAATGCTGATGCGCCTCTAACGTGGCTTAGTAAACAGGGCCTAGTGACTCCTACCTGGATAACTGTCACTCACCAGGGCCATACTCCTTTGTTCAGTGCCATCCCACTAGTAATGCTGAAAATCTTCTCTGGGAGCTCTGACATTATCCAGGTAGTGACAGAGTGATCAGAGGCGGAGCCAAGGAGATTCCGGAAGTTATCTGGGTACCACCCATATTCAGAACCAGTACCCAGATAATTATCCGGTCATGTGGCATCAGCCTGGTCAGCATTTTACTTTAAGGACACCCCCACTCCCTTACCCCAGGATGTACTAGAAACAGAAACAAAATTTCTCATTAATGTGTCCAAATTATTAATCATTTTTTAGATGTATGTGTAAAGAACTAAATGTACTGGGGGCCAGATGCACTAAACTTAACGAGCCAGCAACGAGGTTTTTAAACCAGTTCTAGCCAGTCTAGTGAGCAAGTAGTAAAACAAGACATTCACAAAAGGGTTCTCCGAGCCATTTTCCTGTCACGGTAGCAGCTAACGAAAACAGAATGCAAATGATCTACAGGTTATTATAATGAGCTAATTAGTATTATAATGCGCCTGCAAGGCAGATTTCCGACCACATGCACTGTGGAAAACCTAACGGGAGGTCTGCACCTCTCGTTGGGGATACTGTGAGCGGGACCCATGCAGAGGAGGACGCCCATCACAAAAATCGGAAGAAAAAAAAACGTCCAAGGACATCCCTGACGAGCACTTGGACGTTTTTCCCTTCTCTTGGACGTGTTTTTCTTACGTGCCCAAAATGACGACCACCGGAGAGACTCGGGGATCGGGACGTGCGAGGATGCCCAAATCAAAACTATTTGGACGTCCCTTTCAATTATGCTCCTCCAGGTCTCTCTCAGCCAATCACAGCGCGTTTAGCTGACACCTGGCCCCACGGACAGATGCACTAACTCCACGAAAAGAGGCCTTCCCCTACCTATCCCTTAGAGAATCGGTAAAAAACAAGCATGCATGAAGGAAATCGCATGCAAATGAGCTGCTCCCTGTTAGCTCATTTGCACGTGATTTCCTTCCTAAGGAGGGGAAGCCAGTCGGCCAGCTGAGCATGCACAGAGCAGCCAAGCGTTATGCTGGCTGCACTGCGCATGCCAAAGACGGCTTCATACACGTCCTTCACTCAAAAAAAAAAGGACGTCCCTGACGAGCACTTTGACGTTTTTTTCTTCAGATTTTGTGATGGGCGTCCTTCTCTTGGACGTGTTTATCTTACATGCCCGAAATGACCATGCCGGAGAGAATCGGGGATCGGGACGTGCGAGGACATCCAAATCAAAACTATTTGGATGTCCCTTTCGATCATTCCCCTCCAGGTCTCTCTCAGCCAGGTGTCAGCTAAACGCACTGTGATTGGCTGAGAGAGACCTGGAGGAACATAATCGAAAGGGACGTCCAAATAGTTTTGATTTGGGCATCTTTTCGTGGAGTTAGTGCATCTGTTCGTGGGTCCTGTTACTACAATCATTCTCAGTGACAGATATACTAAAGATTTCTTTCCCACTTTGTATCTGGGAAAAATGCTTAGTAGATCTGGCCTTTAATCTTTTAATTACACCAAAGCACTCTTTAATACAGGACGCCAATTGCTGTGTCAAATTGTTGTTTTATTCCTCAGAAAATTCATTTGGCAAATGAGACTGAGGGTGAGCCAGATACATTGATTTCAGCTGGAAGCCTGGATTTAACAAGCTTCCTGGAAAGCTCATCTGAGTTATTTGTATGAGGGCTATGCACTTGGTCACTTTTGATAAAAGATAAGATGATGGTTATAAAAAATTATTTTAAAAAGAAAGATCTTATGCTCTGTGCAGAAAAGGTTCAAAATTTTCTGAATGTATCTTGTACTACTCAGTTGTGTTCTTGCCCTGAAGTCTACAGTTCTTGCTGTAGGGAGAAGCTTTTTTTTCTTTGAGGTTCCTGCAAATGCCTGTTAACTTATTAGGTGAAAAATGTTCTTATTGATAAATATATGTTACTTCAATTGCTGTGAGGAAATTAAAAGCTGAATGATTACTTTAAGCCTGAAATATTTCGGTGGTTAATAGGATAATTCTTTTCTCCTTATTTTGTCTAGTGTTTAAATTTTGTTTTTAGTTCCTTCTGTCCCCTAGAAATGGGCTTGGTTGGCATTATTGCATGAGGCTTCACTGAATTATTATTTGTGACCATCTCAGGGAAAAAGTGACTAAAGTAGCAGATTCAATGCAAATGTTGAAAATGGCTGATTTTTCATGTCATAGATCCATAAACATAGTAACATAGAGGGGCATAATCGAACAGGGGCGCCCATCTCTAATGACGGCCCCGTAAAGCGGCGTACCCAACCATATTATCGAAACAAGATGGGCGGCCATCTTTCGTTTCGATAATACGGTCGGCGCCGGCCAAATCTCAACATTTGGGCCCCCCTTAGAGATTGCTACCATTAGAGATGGCCGACATTGGTTTTCGCCGATAATGGAAACTAATGGTGGCCATCTCAAAACCGGCCAAATCCAAGCCATTTGGTCGTGGGAGTGCTGGCTCTTCCCCCTCACATGCCAGGACACCAACTGGTCCCCCTCACATGCGAGGACACCAACCGGTCACCAAATTTACCCCTTCAAATGTTTATAGCCTTTATCTCTGTTATTTATAAGCCCACTTTTGAAATCTTTTTGCTCAGTGTATCACTTATGTTTTGCATGCAGAAAATTGCTTCCGTACTGGTGGACAAATGGTAGCAGACATAAAAATGGTTTGAGTTCACAAAAATTTGAAACTTGAGAGCAGTAGGCCAAATTGTCTTGGCTGTAGTCAGTGGTGTGCTGGAGCCAGCTCGCACCGGCTCGCAAGAGCCAGTTGTTAAATTTTGTACCAACTTGCGAGCCAGTTGTTCCCTAGTGTGAGCCGGCTCTCCTCCCTCCCGATCGATCACGTCACCGATTTGACTTCTAATTCTTTGGGGCAGGCAGTCTTGCCTGCCCGCTACCAGCACTGACTCTCCCCTGGGTCTGCGTTTAGAGGAGGGGAAGAGAGAGGCTGCCCCCTTCGAATAGGCAGGAGAGCACGTGACGGCTGCCTTCCATTGGTCAGAAGTTTGCAGCAGGGTGGAGCTTGCGCTGCTCTCCTTGCGGTCCCGAGAATCACAAGGCAATGCAGGGAAGCGCCGAGGTGGCCGGCAGCACCCGCACCCTGCAATCGCCCCTCCACCGAGGTGCTCACCCCTCCCCATTTTCCGCATTTTGTTTTGTTTACCCCTTCCCCTCCCCCCCCCCCGAAGATGTGGATTTGAAGGTATGCTCCTCTCCACCCCCACCCATCTCCCTGCGCACCCCCCCCCCCCACCTTGGATGGCTAGGTGGAAGAGAGTTACTGCTGTTGCACTTGTAGGTAGAACTTCTGTCGCTGCTGCTTCTTCTGCAGAAAATGATCCTGTGAGTGACTGAAAATCGAACAGAAGGAGAAAAACTTATTATGTAACTCGCGGGACAAATTGAAGGTAAGCTGTGTGGGGGCTAGTCGAGTTGTGTGTGGGGATCGGCGAATGCCAGGGCGTTAGTGGAATCGGGCGCCTTTAGGAGCCGGAGCCCGGCACAGCCTCGCTCCCTGTGCCTGGAACCGGCCGGGCGGGAGGTGAGTTGCTATACAAACATCTCTCATGGTACAAATGCTAGAAACACCAGCAGAGCGCATGCAGTACTAAAGATCGTGGAAGCTTCACCACATGCTAGTATTCATAAAAATCTTCCTGAGTGTGTTTTTTTCCCACTATAATGTTCTGCTAAGGGCAGTGAAATTATTTTACCAATAAGCTGCCCAACATAAGAGGTTATAGTTCTTGGTTGAACCAAGTGGTCTTGATTTTATCTGCAGTCAAAAGTGTCTCCAACCCTGGCAAGTTGTATCGCTGCTGAGCATAAAGCAAGATCAGGAGAACATCAGGTTTATATAATTTCAGCTAATAATAACATTATTACAATATATGCGCGTTCAACCGCTTAATACATGTGTTTTTTTTTAGTTGCGACTAAAACGTGAGTATTAAAAATACAAAATGCGTAAGAAGTGGCCCGCTTCTTTTTCAAAGTTGATTGGAAGTGCAGGGCAGGGGGAGAGAAGGGTCGCTGGACATGGGTGGATGGAGGGCAGGGGAGAGGAGGGGAGAGAGAAGAAATGCTGGACATGGATGGAGGGGAGGGAAGAGTGAGGAAGGAGATGAGATGAGGGAAAAGGAAGAGAGGAGAAAAACTGCACATGGATGAAGAAAATAGGCAGAAGCTGAGGACCAGAAATGAAGAAGAAAGGAGGAAAGGAAAGAAATAAATGGAAAGGAAGCCCTGGAAACGGAGTTAAGAGGACAGATAGCAGCAGAATCAGTTACTGGGACAGCATGATCAGAAAAATAGTCACCAGACAACAAAGGTAGAAAAAAAATCATTTTATTTTCATTATAGTGTTTGGAATATGTTCACTTTGAGAATCAGGTGCTCAACATTAAAAGTTTATATTTATTTACTTATTTATGGCATTTTATCCCACATTAAACATGAATTAGATTGGAACCTGGGATCATTTAATTTTTTTTTCTGGAGTAATGCATTGCCACCCCCCCCCAGGCTCTCGCCCTGGCTATAGCCAGCTCTGCAATTTGGGGGGGGGGCGCAGAGGGAGACGGGGGGGCACAGAGGGGGACAGGGGGCGCAGAGGGAGACCGGGGAGAGAGCCTGTTGTTAAACATTTACCAGCACACCACTGGCTGTAGTGTTTATGAGTGGTGCAATTGCTCATAGGTTTCAAACTTGTGCTCAATTCTAGTCCTAAACTACAGTTGAAAGGATGCTCTTAAGAAGTATTCATGTAATAGCAGTTTTAATAAATAAAGTCCACTGAACAGATTACAGTTTGGAGTATAGCTTACAGAATTATTAGTAATTCAGGTACAATAAATAACTACCCCAAAGATATTATAATCTAAATGGATACCCAAGACAATTGAAGAGATTTGGCCAAGATCTACAAGGAATTTCAATGGCAGAACTGGGAATTCAACTCTGATTTCCCTCACTTTCAGGGGACATTTCTCTTTAACTTATGCACAAATATTATAACTCAAACATGCAACATAAGAACTACAGTTAAACCTATGCAAAGCAAAACATGGATTGCGCATCTTTTCAACTACCTGATGACTTTAGAAAAGGCTAATGGAATTTGAATAGCCAATAGCATAGCAATGATAAATGTACTCACCTGAGGACCTGGAGGCCCGGCTGGACCCGGTGGACCTGCTACACATAAATGTATTGTTGTTGGCTTGAACTCTAGATACAGATGCTTTAAATCTAGGTCTTCCAGCTTCAAGATAAAACAACATATATATAACATATTAATAACATTCCTCAGAAAAGATCTGTGGATGCTACATGAAGATTCCATAGTGGTCACTACAGTGTTGCCTTCTGCCCAATGGAGTAAGTTTATGAGTCACTGTTTTTTTAAGCTGCATCTACTTTGCAGAATGTGGGATTTACTGTTTTTTTGAGAATTTTCATACAATTTTGCAGTTTTGTTCTTCCACATTTTGAGTGCTGCAATTCATTGCATACTGACCTTTCATCATGTAGTCTGAAAACTTTACAGATTGCCCAAAACTCTGTTGCACTTTTAATTTCTCAAGCAGAATAGAAGTCTTTTAAATAAATAAACGTACAAGTATAAACACATAGAACTCGTTATAATGCTTTTCAAAAGTACAATTATAGTAATAAACCAGCATGAGTATTATTCTAAGCTAAGCTTTCTATCAACAGTTCAGCATTACAGTTTCCCAAATGTCCTCCTTTGTGTAATACTAAGATCAAAATTAAAATATTTGTGAACTGGGTGAAAGCTCAAGTTAGATGGGAATAAGGTTCTCCAGACTCAGGTGAGTCTAGGATTTACGGAACCAAGATGGCACACTACCAGAGCCTAACACTAACCTCAGAAATGTAAGTTTAATTTTACTCCACCTCTGGCCCAAGCTCATTTTCAAAGCAACAGCCACCACACAACTTGAAACAGAAAAAATGTCTGTTTAAAGTTATGTGGATTGTCAGTGATCCTATCTGTACAAGTAGGATCGCTATAAATCTATGTATAAATAGTCAACTTACTGTTTAAAGTTATACTTGCTATTTGACTGGTCCAACTTGGATGAAAAAGTTATCCATACAATGACCGAACATTGTCATTTAGATGGATAATTTTTCGTCATGCCCTGGAATGTTTCTAACCCAACCTCTTCCTAAACAGAAGTTATCCTTTCTATGATTTGAATGGATACAATTTATCCATTTAAATGCCAATATTATTTAGAGGAAGGGATTGTGTGATTAGCCCCTGCTGTTGACTAAGTCCTTTAGAATATCAGGTGCCAGTAAAAGAAACATCAGTTAAGCCTTCAGGACCTTAAAACCTGAAGGCTTAACTGAGAGAGACAGTTAATCCTTTCACTTGAGGTGCACACATTTTACTCTTGTTTTAATATACCTTTTCTGTGAATTACAAGCTTCATTAAATTGTATGTAAATTTTAACTCACAAAAAGGTAACTAAGCTTAGTATATCTTATTACATTAGTCACTATATAAAATTATTAGAACTTTCCATTATCCCTGAGGATTGGTGGGTGGCCAATGTAATGTCACTTTTTAGAAAGGGTTCCAGGGAGATCCATACAACTAACAATCAGTAAGCCTGATGTCAGTGCTGGGCAAAATGGTGCAAGATACTCAGAAGAACAGAATTACTGGGCACATGAATGACCGAGATTTACTGGAGAAGAGCCAACACAACAAAGCCAGCAAAAGGAAGTCTTGTCTTACCAATCTATTGAAATTCTTTGATAGTGTGAATAAGGTGATAGATAAAAGAACTCAGTTAATATAGTGTATCTTCATTTTTAGAACATGCTTAATATTTCTCTTTAGGGGAGACTGCTGAGGAAATGTAAAAGTCATGAGATAGGTGATAGTGTCTTATTGAGGACTGAAAACTGGCTAAAGGATAGGAAACAAAAGGTTAGTTTTTTCAGTGGAGAGAGGTGAGTCATGAAGTGCCTTACAAATCTGTACTGGGCCCAGTGTTGTGTAAAACAGGTTTATGTTTATTGTAAAACTGGACTTACAGAGCAAGGTGGTTTACAAAGATAAAATTAAAATGCATTATTAGAAAAGAACACCAGAGGAATTAATAGGAAAGATAAAACCAAACATACAAACAGGGAGAACAATAAAAGTGTGACTCTCTATGTGGGCCCTCAGTCACCGACAGCATTGCTATACCACCGAAGGCCATGCTAAAAAAATGGGGGTTGAGGGCATTTCTAAAGTTTGGAAATGATTGCTCTAATTGAATCTGTTGTTTGGGGGGGTGGTTGCTCCACAGTTTTGGGGCCAAAAAATAAAAAATCAGAGGTTTTGGTTGATTTGTAATAAGCTTGTCTAGGATTAGGGAGGACTAAGTGGTGGGATTCTAATTTTCTAAGAGCCCAGGAAGGGGTACAGAGAACAGTGAGAGTAGCCAAATATGATACTTGTCTTATGTCATAAGCCTTATGGGTTAGACAAAGGATTTTAAAAGGGATACAGTACTGAACTGGTAACCAATATAGACAAATGAACAGAGGTGTGAGTCAGTCGAATCTACTAGTATGGAAGAAAAGTCTAATAGCAGAATTCTAGAGTGTTTGAAGACATTTTAGTGGTTAGGAGAAATGCCTGCATATATTGAATTACAAAAGTCCTGTTGAGATATTAGAAGGGCATGGATGAGAGTGTGGAAAGAATCAAAATTGAGAAAACTACATAGATGACATAGTTCATGCAAAGCAAAAAGCCAAATTTAAGCACATGGCAAATGTGAGGTTGAAAAGATAGTTTAGAATCTAGGTTGACTTCCAGTTAACGGAAGGAGGTCATTGTAGGAATTGGGAGATTAAAGAAAACTGGGATAATAGATGGTTGAGGTAGGAGACCAGTCACCCAACAAGCTATTGTTTTGTTGGGGTTAAGAACAAGTCTGCGCATTTTCAGCCAAGAGGCAAGAGAGCTGAAACAGGCTTGTAGAGGAGCAAGATTGATGTGAATTGGTAAATAGTAGAAAATTAACAAAATATCACCATAAATGAAGGATTTAACGATATGGGAGTGAATGAGGGTGGTCAGGGGACTGAGATAGATATTAAAAAGGTTGGGAGAGAGGAAGGAACCCTGTGGAACCCCACAGGTAATGGGATGTAATGGTAAGTCAGCAGACTGGAAGATAACAGTAAAGACATGATCATGCAAGAAAGAAGTGAACCAACATAGGACTGGTCCCTGACAGCCCAAACTGAGAAAAGTGAGATAACAGAAGTGAGTGGTCAACCAGGTCAAAAGTGGCCAATAGATCAAGGGAGACAACTAGGGCAATATCACCAGAGCCAAGAATAGCTCTATCATCTGGGCGAAAACCAGCCTGTCTAGGATGAAGGACTAATAACTATTCAATATGGGCTGAGAGTTGTTCAAAAACCATCTTTTCTAATAATTTGGATAGAAAACAGAGATTAGATATATGCATCAATGATCTAGAAAAGGGATCAACAAATGATCACATTTGCAGATGGTAAAATTATTCCCAGTAGTTAAAATACAAGAAGATTCCCTCTCATTCTAGAACTTGGCACCTAATTTTACACACCATTTGCATATGTAAATTTATAGAATAGTACCACTTATGCAGGTACGTGTATACTTATGTGCATAAGTGCTAGCTGAGCACTCAATGCTATTCTAAAAATGATGTGCACAGCTAATTTTGCGCATAAATGCAAGAGGGCATTCACAGCAGAGGAGCATTGGTGAGACATTTAGGCGTGCCCATTTATGCCTGCCATTGACATGGTGTAAGTGGGCATGCATAAATGTAGACGCTTTGATACTGATTTAAGTGTCCAGATGCCTTTATAGAATTAGTGCTCAGCGTGCGGCATCTAGATGCTGAACTGTGGTGCTCAGTTTCAAAACTGGGGAACTGGGCATCTATATGGCAAATTAAATTGAATGTGGACAAGTGCAAAGTGAACCACATATGCAAAAATAATCCCAGTTATATGTACAAAATATTGGGTTTGAAGGAGTTACCCTCAGAGAAAGAACTTTGCAGTCAGTGGTGATTTTGTTTAGAGTCAAGCCTGGTGGCCAACATGGAACTTCTTTGTCTCCCTCACTATGTGGGTCAAGGGAACACAAAGAAACATCAGTGAGTAATCAGACCATGACAAAGAGGAAGTGACATCAGCAGTCTGGAAGGGCTGAAGAGAAAGATGAGGGATCCATATCAGCAGTCCATGTGGCACAGTGGAAAAATATAGAGGGGTCAGTGGTTTGCCTGGATGAAGAAAAGGAATGTCTTCTAAGCAATGAATGAGTCATGGTGAGTTCCACCTCTGCATCATAGAAAAGGGGGTGGAGAGAAGTTTGCTGTTAATGTGTTCCCACCCTGTCATCCTCTCTCCCTGCCCCAAACCAACCAGGTACCTTTTTTTCTGCAAATTACCCTTGGTTAGAATCATTGTGGACAATACATTGACATCTTCAACTCAGTGTGCATGGCAATCACAAAGCAAATAGGGATTACTTAGAAAGAGAATGTAACTCTATGGTGCAACTACACCTTGAATATTATCAGGCTCATTTTCAAAAGAAAAGGATGCCCATCTTTCAACATAAATCGCAAGATGGACATCCTTCTCTTGGGGGTCGTCCAAATCGGTATAATCGAAAGCCGATTTTGGACGTCCCCAACTGCTTTCCGTCACAGGGATGGCCAAAATTCAAGGGGGCATGTTGGAGGTGTAGCGAAGGCGGGACTTGGGCATGCCTAACACTTGGACATCCTCAACCCATAATCGAAAGAAACAAGGTCATCCCTGACGAACACTTGGATGACTTTACCTGGTCGTGTTTTTCTTATGACCAAGGCACAAAAAGGTGCCCGAAATGACCAGATGACCACCGGAGAGAATCGGGGATGACCTCCCCTTACTCCCCCAGTAGGCACTAACCCCCTCCCACCCTCAAAAAATATATTTCAAAATATTGATTGCCAGCCTCTATGCCAGCCTCAGATGTCATACTCAGGTCCATGACAGCATTATGCAGGTCCCTGGAACAGTTTTAGTGGGTGCAGTGCTCCATATCAAAACATGGACATCCCTTTCGAAAATGCCCCTCCACATTTACTCTAGGTTGTCCCATCTTAAAAACATATGTCACAATACTAGAAAAGAGAGCAAGAAGGGACAGACTTAAAGATCTCATATGTATTCTTTGAATGAAATGCGGGAGAGAGGAGATATAATAGAGATGTTTAAATACCTATGCGGCATAAATGCACAAGGAGTCGAGTCTCTTTCTATTGAAAGGAAGCTCAGGAACAAGGAGACATAGGATGAAGGTGAAAGGAGACAGACAGAAGTAACCTGAGGAAATACTTCTTCATGGAACGGGTGGTGAATACGTGGAATGGCCTCCCGGTGGAAGTGGTGGAAATTAAAACTGTATATGAATTCAAGAGAGCTTAGGACAAGTATATAGTATCTATAAGGGAGTGATAGGGAGAGTAGATGGAATAGATGGGCAGCCTGGATATCTGTCTACATTTTTCTATATTTCTATGATAAACTGGATAGAATGGCTTCCATATGAAAAAAGGCTAAACAGGTTAAGCCTCTTCAGATTGAATAAGAGATGTGAAAACAGGGGAATAATAGAGATTTATGAAAACATGAATGGTATGGAACAGGTTAATAGGGAATGGTTATTTACTCTTTCAAACAGTACAAGAAATTGAGGATACTTCATGAATCCAACTGGTAGCAAATTTAAAACAAATTTGAAAAGTATTTTTTTTTCAGTTGATGTACAATTAAGCAGTAGAATTTGTTTCTGGGGGATATAGTGTAGGCTTGAAGAACAGATTATTTAAAAAATAGTTTGGCCAAACTTCGAGAGGACAAGTCTATCAATGGTTATTAGCAAGGCAAACTTGGGGATCACCATCTCTTACTTCATAGATTGAACAGCATAGAAGAGATCTCCTCATTAGGATCTGATGGTTACTTTAATGTCCTGGACTGACCACTGTTTGAGACAGGGTGCTAAACTGGATGGACCATTTTCTGACTTAACCTAGTATGTTCTTATATTTATGGCTTTCTTGTGGATTTCTAGAATTCTTTCAATCAGTATCAGCTCAGGTTGATGATGAAGCCTCAAGAAAGTGAAGGTATTAGGGTAGACCAAAGCTTAACTTACTGGGGAGCCCAGAACTGAGCCTTTTCTCCTGCCATTGAAATGGGATGCTATTCTGTCTTATGATTTTGAAGTGGGATCCCATCTTATGATCATTCCAAACTTTTGATGATCCTTCTGTGCCTGCGTGGCAGAGATAAAACTGTGTTTGCTCTTCTCACAGCTCCTGTACAGTTGCCAACTGGATCTAGCTCTGGATTTACTCCACTGCATGCAGTGATTGTAGTTCTGATTTCTCCATTGCATTCCATAAGAAAAGCAAGCTTGCAAATTCCTGCATGCAATGGGACAAACCCAGGATTGGATCAGTCCTCTCAGGTGTTTCTGGATCCAATTGGTAACCTTAAGCTGCTAGTGGTTCCCTTCATTCAGTGCATGCAGGGCTGGTGCTAGACATGATGGGGCCCAGGGCAGATGCTAGAGAGGAGGCCCCAAAGCTTGCTTGTAGGCCATCCCTCTTTCAACTTCAAGGAGGTTTCGGGACCCCTGTAATATGGGAGCCCAGGGCAATTGCCCTGTTTGCCCACCCTAATGCTGGCCCTGAGTGCACCTCCAAGGATGCAGCCACTCCCCTCATGAAGGGCACATAATGAGCCTTCAATGACTCCTCCAATACACTGCAAATGTCCAAAATCCCCATATCTCTCCTTTCAAATCACTGCATGGGCCAGTACAAACTCCCCTGACATGAGGGTAGATGGCACAGACTGCCATAATCCTCACCCAGTCACCCTTACAAAGAGGTAGGGACATGTGAGAGGCTCAGAGGCAGATAAGTGAGTCAGAAGCACCAATTCAAACCTGCCATGTGCTCAAATAGCATAATAGATCTTTTGTACATCCATACTTATAGATAGGGCAACCATTTTACTTCACTATCTATTTTCCATTTGTTGGGGTTTTTGCTCTAACAAAGCAAGCAAAGGAGGGAATTGTTTCCACAGCAGTCAAACAAACCAAACACAAGGTGGAAGGGGAAAAAGGTTCCAAGAATTCCAGAAGTCCAATGTTTTCAAAACATAAAAGGTTTTATTCTTCAAAGACAGTTGCAACAACAATTCAGACCCAACACGATCCGGCTCACATGCTGTGCTGTTG